>NC_079199.1:76910796-77210796 GCF_029499605.1 Hyla sarda | reverse complement strand
TGGGCCAGGTAGTCTAATTACTTGGCGACATAATAACAGTATGAGTGCATGGTTTGGGAAAATAGATGCAGAAGGACAAATGGATGAAAGGATGGCCGCATCTGGCAACTTTACTGTTTGCTTTTTTTCAATGCAAAGGAGGAGCGTATAATTATTAAAAAGGGTATTTTTGGAGATGGACAGGCAGGCTGTAGGGGAGGAGGTAGGCCTGTATTTTGAACTTAAAAACTCAAATGGGTTTTTGGGTTCAAAATGTGTATTTTTCACTAATGCTGCTATCCTTTTATAATCCATAATTTTTGGGCAAGGTAGTCTAATTACTTGGCGACATAATAACAGTATGAGTGCATGGTTTGGGAAAATAGATGCAGAAGGACAAATGGATGAAAGGATGGCCGCATCTGGCAACTTTACTGTTTGCTTTTTTTCAATGCAAAGGAGGAGCGTATAATTATTAAAAGGGTATTTTTGGAGATGGACAGGCAGGCTGTAGGGGAGGAGGTAGGCCTGTATTTTGAACTTAAAAACTCAAATGGGTTTTTGGGTTCAAAATGTGTATTTTTCCCTTATGCTGCTATCCTTTTATAATCCATAATTTTGGGGCCAGGTTGTCCGATAACTTGGCAAAGTGAAAACAGTATGAGTGTATGATGGTTACCCCTGCTATCGGCGCTGCTGCCCCTTCTCTCCCCCTGGCTATCAGTGCCGCTGCCCCATTGCCGATGCCGATAGCCAGGGGGAGAGAAACGGCGCCGGCAATGGGGCAGCGATGTCGACAGACAGGGGGAAAGAAGGGGCAGCGGCACCCATTGCCGGCGCCGCTGCCCCGTTGCCTCCCCCATCCCCGGTTGTATAATTACCTGTTGCTGGGGTCGGGTCAGCGCTGCTTCAGGCCTCCGGTGTGCATTCCCTGCGTCGTTGCTATGCTTTGCATGGCGCGGCGCAATGACGAGAGACGTCACTCGTCATTGCGTCTCGCAACGCATAGCAATGATGCAGGGGACGCACAACAGAGGCCTTAAGCAGCTCGGACCCGACCCCGGCAACAGGTAATTATACAACTAGGGGTGGGGGAGGCAACGGGGCAGCGGCGCCGGCAATGGGTGCCGCTGCCCCTTATGCCCCCCTGGCTATCGGTGCCTTTGCCCCATTACTGGCGCCGCTTCTCTCCCCCTGGCTATCGGCGCTGGCAATGGGACAGCGGCACCGATAGCCAGGGGGAGAGAAGGGGCAGCGGCGCCGATAGCAGGGGGAGAGAAGCGGCGGTAGCAGGGCTCTAGACCCCAGGAAAGGCAGGGGGAGAGAAGCTGGCAGCGACGGCCTCTCTCCCCCTGTCTTTCCTGGGGGCTCTGTGGGTTGAGAAGCAGTGTATCGGGGTACACACATGCACACACACGCACCCTCATTTTATGAAGGATATTTGGGTAAAAACTTTTTTTACCCAAATATCCTTGGTAAAATGAGGGTGCGTGTTATAGGCCGGTGCGTTGTACACCCCGATAAATACGATAATGTTCCCTTATGCTGCTACCCTTTTATAATCCATAATTTTTGGGCCAGGTAGTCTAATTACTTGGCGACATAATAACAGTATGAGTGCATGGTTTGGGAAAATAGATGCAGAAGGACAAATGGATGAAAGGATGGCCGCATCTGGCAACTTTACTGTTTGCTTGTTTTCAATGCAAAGGAGGAGCGTATAATTATTAAAAAGGGTATTTTTGGAGATGGACAGGCAGGCTGTAGGGGAGGAGGTAGGCCTGTATTTTGAACTTAAAAACTCAAATGGGTTTTTGGGTTCAAAATGTGTATTTTTCACTAATGCTGCTATCCTTTTATAAACCATAATTTTTGGGCCAGGTAGTCTAATTACTTGGCGACATAATAACAGTATGAGTGCATGGTTTGGGAAAATAGATGCAGAAGGACAAATGGATGAAAGGATGGCCGCATCTGGCAACTTTACTGTTTGCTTTTTTTCAATGCAAAGGAGGAGCGTATAATTATTAAAAATTGTATTTTTGGAGATGGACAGGCAGGCTGTAGGGGAGGAGGTAGGCCTGTATTTTGAACTTAAAAACTCAAATGGGTTTTTGGGTTCAAAATGTGTTTTTTTCACTAATGCTGCTATCCTTTTATAATCCCTAATTTTTGGGCAAGGTAGTCTAATTACTTGGCGACATAATAACAGTATGAGTGCATGGTTTGGGAAAATAGATGCAGAAGGACAAATGGATGAAAGGATGGCCGCATCTGGCAACTTTACTGTTTGCTTTTTTTCAATGCAAAGGAGGAGCGTATAATTATTAAAAGGGTATTTTTGGAGATGGACAGGCAGGCTGTAGGGGAGGAGGTAGGCCTGTATTTTGAACTTAAAAACTCAAATGGGTTTTTGGGTTCAAAATGTGTATTTTTCCCTTATGCTGCTATCCTTTTATAATCCATAATTTTGGGGCCAGGTTGTCTGATAACTTGTCAAAGTGAAAACAGTATGAGTGTATGATGGTTTGGGAACATAGATGTAGAAGCACAAATCGATGAAAGGATAGCAGCATATGGCAACTTAACTGTTTGTTTTTCCAAAGCAAATGAAGAGTGCATAATTATTAAAAAAGGGTATTTTTGGAGATGGACAGGCAGGCTGATGGGGAGGAGGTAGGCCTGTATTTTGAACTTAAAAACTCAAATGGGTTTTTGGGTTCAAAATATGTATTTTTCCCTTATGCTGCTATCCTTTTATAATCCTTAATTTTTGGGCCAGGTAGTCTAATTACTTGGCGACATAATAACAGTATGAGTGCATGGTTTGGGAAAATAGATGCAGAAGGACAAATGGATGAAAGGATGGCCGCATCTGGCACCTTTACTGTTTGCTTTTTTTCAATGCAAAGGAGGAGCGTATAATTATTAAAAAGGGTATTTTTGGAGATGGACAGGCAGGCTGTAGGGGAGGAGGTAGAAAGAAAGAAAGAAGGGGCAGCGGCACCCATTGCCGGCGCCGCTTCCCTGTTGCCTCCCCCATCCCCGGTTGTAGAATTACCTGTTGCTGGGGTCGGGTCAGCGCTGCTTCTTGACTCCGGGGTGCATCCCCTGCGTCGTTGCTATGCGCTGCATGGCGCGGCGCAATGACGAGTGACATCACTCGTCATTGCGTCTCGCAACGCATAGCAATGATGTAGGGGACGCACACCGGAGGCCTGAAGCAGCGCGGACCCGACCCCGGCAACAGGTAATTATACAACTAGGGATGGGGGAGGCAACGGGGCAGCGGCGACGGCAATGGGTGCCGCTGCCCCTTATCTCCCCCTGGCTATCGGTGCAGCTGCCCCATTGCCGACACCGCTTCTCTCCCCCTGGCTATCGGCACTGGCAATGGGACAGCGGCACCGATAGCCAGGGGGAGAGAAGGGGCAGCGACGCCGATAGCAGGGGGAGAGAAGTGGCGGTAACAGGGCTCTAGACCCCAGGAAAGGCAGGGGGAGAGAAGCAGGCAGCGACGGCCTCTCTCCCCCTGCCGTTCCTGGGGGCTCTGTGGGGTGAGAAGCAGTGTATCGGGGTATACACATGCACACACACGCACCCTCATTTTATGAAGGATATTTGGGTAAAAAAAATTTTTTACCCAAATATCTTTGATAAAATGAGGGTGTGTGTTATAGGCGGATGCGTGGTACACCCCAATAAATACGGTAATGTTCCCTTATGCTGCTACCCTTTTATAATCCATAATTTTTGGGCCAGGTAGTCTAATTACTTGGCGACATAATAACAGTATGAGTGCATGGTTTGGGAAAATAGATGCAGAAGGACAAATGGATGAAAGGATGGCCGCATCTGGCAACTTTACTGTTAGCTTTTTTTCAATGCAAAGGAGGAGCGTAAAATTATTAAAAAGGGTATTTTTGGAGATGGACAGGCAGGCTGTAGGGGAGGAGGTAGGCCTGTATTTTGAACTTAAAAACTCAAATGGGTTTTTGGGTTCAAAATGTGTATTTTTCACTAATGCTGCTATCCTTTTATAATCCATAATTTTTGGGCAAGGTAGTCTAATTACTTGGCGACATAATAACAGTATGAGTGCATGGTTTGGGAAAATAGATGCAGAAGGACAAATGGATGAAAGGATGGCCGCATCTGGCAACTTTACTGTTTGCTTTTTTTCAATGCAAAGGAGGAGCGTATAATTATTAAAAAGGGTATTTTTGGAGATGGACAGGCAGGCTGTAGAGGAGGAGGTAGGACTGTATTTTGAACTTAAAAACTCAAATGGGTTTTTGGGTTCAAAATGTGTATTTTTTCCTTATGCTGCTATCCTTTTATAATCCATAATTTTTGGGCCAGGTAGTCTAATTACTTGGCGACATAATAACAGTATGAGTGCATGGTTTGGGAAAATAGATGCAGAAGGACAAATGGATGAAAGGATGGCCGCATCTGGCAACTTTACTGTTTGCTTTTTTTCAATGCAAAGGA
Organism: Hyla sarda; assembly: GCF_029499605.1. Classification (NCBI taxonomy): domain Eukaryota; kingdom Metazoa; phylum Chordata; class Amphibia; order Anura; family Hylidae; genus Hyla; species Hyla sarda. The sequence continues at coordinate 77,206,323 of NC_079199.1, read as the reverse complement.
GGAGCGTATAATTATTAAAAGGGTATTTTTGGAGATGGACAGGCAGGCTGTAGGGGAGGAGGTAGGCCTGTATTTTGAACTTAAAAACTCAAATGGGTTTTTGGGTTCAAAATGTGTATTTTTCACTTATTCTGCTATCCTTTTAAAATCCATAATTTTTGGGCCTGGTAGTCTAATTACTTGGCGACATAATAACAGTATGAGTGCATGATTTGGGGAAAATAGATGCAGAACGACAAATGGATGAAAGGATGGCCGCATCTGGCAACTTTACTGTTTGCTTTTTTTCAATGCAAAGGAGGAGCGTATAATTATTAAAAAGGGTATTTTTGGAGATGGACAGGCAGGCTGTAGGGGAGGAGGTAGGCCTGTATTTTGAACTTAAAAACTCAAATGGGTTTTTGGGTTCAAAATGTGTATTTTTCACTAATGCTGCTATCCTTTTATAAACCATAATTTTTGGGCCAGGTAGTCTAATTACTTGGCGACATAATAACAGTATGAGTGCATGGTTTGGGAAAATAGATGCAGAAGGACAAATGGATGAAAGGATGGCCGCATCTGGCAACTTTACTGTTTGCTTTTTTCAATGCAAAGGAGGAGCGTATAATTATTAAAAATGGTATTTTTGGAGATGGACAGGAGGAGGTAGGCCTGTATTTTGAACTTAAAAACTCAAATGGGTTTTTGGGTTCAAAATGTGTTTTTTTCACTAATGCTGCTATCCTTTTATAATCCATAATTTTTGGGCAAGGTAGTCTAATTACTTGGCGACATAATAACAGTATGATTGCATGGTTTGGGAAAATAGATGCAGAAGGACAAATGGATGAAAGGATGGCCGCATCTGGCAACTTTACTGTTTGCATTTTTTTCAATGCAAAGGAGGAGCGTATAATTATTAAAAAGGGTATTTTTGGAGATGGACAGGCAGGCTGTAGGGGAGGAGGTAGGCCTGTATTTTGAACTTAAAAACTCAAATGGGTTTTTGGGTTCAAAATGTGTATTTTTCCCTTATGCTGCTATCCTTTTATAATCCATAATTTTGGGGCCAGGTTGTCCGATAACTTGGCAAAGTGAAAATAGTATGAGTGTATGATGGTTTGGGAACATAGGTGTAGAAGCACAATTCGATGAAAGGATAGCAGCATATGGCAACTTAACTGTTTGTTTTTCCAAAGCAAATGAAGAGTGCATAATTATTAAAAAAGGGTATTTTTGGAGATGGACAGGCAGGCTGATGGGGGGGAATTAGGCCTGTATTTTGAACTTAAAAACTCAAATGGGTTTTTGGGTTCAAAATGTGTATTTTTCAACAATGCTGCTATCCTTTTATAATCCCAAATTTTTGGGCCAGGTAGTCTAATTACTTGGCGACATAATAACAGTATGAGTGCATGGTTTGGGAAAATAGATGCAGAAGGACAAATGGATGAAAGGATGGCCGCATCTGGCAACTTTACTGTTTGCTTTTTTTCAATGCAAAGGAGGAGCGTATAATTATTAAAAGGGTATTTTTGGAGATGGACAGGCAGGCTGTAGGGGAGGAGGTAGGCCTGTATTTTGAACTTAAAAACTCAAATGGGTTTTTGGGTTAAAAATGTGTATTTTTCACTAATGCTGCTATCCTTTTATAATCCATAATTTTTGGGCCAGGTTGTCTGATAACTTGGCAAAGTGAAAACAGTATGAGTGTATGATGGTTTGGGAACATAGGTGTAGAAGCACAATTCGATGAAAGGATAGCAGCATATGGCAACTTAACTGTTTGTTTTTCCAAAGCAAATGAAGAGTGCATAATTATTAAAAAAGGGTATTTTTGGAGATGGACAGGCAGGCTGATGGGGAGGAGGTAGGCCTGTATTTTGAACTTAAAAACTCAAATCGGTTTTTGGGTTCAAAATGTGTATTTTTCACTAATGCTGCTATCCTTTTATAATCCATAATTTTTGGGCCTGGTAGTCTAATTACTTGGCGACATAATAACAGTATGAGTGCATGATTTGGGGAAAATAGATGCAGAACGACAAATGGATGAAAGGATGGCCGCATCTGGCAACTTTACTGTTTGCTTTTTTTCAATGCAAAGGAGGAGCGTATAATTATTAAAAAGGGTATTTTTGGAGATGGACAGGCAGGCTGTAGGGGAGGAGGTAGGCCTGTATTTTGAACTTAAAAACCCAAATGGGTTTTTGGGTTCAAAATGTGTATTTTTCACTAATGCTGCTATCCTTTTATAATCCCAAATTTTTGGGCCAGGTAGTCTAATTACTTGGCGACATAATAACAGTATGAGTGCATGGTTTGGGAAAATAGATGCAGAAGGACAAATGGATGAAAGGATGGCCGCATCTGGCAACTTTACTGTTTGCATTTTTTTCAATGCAAAGGAGGAGCGTATAATTATTAAAAAGGGTATTTTTGGAGATGGACAGGCAGGCTGTAGGGGAGGAGGTAGGCCCGTATTTTGAACTTAAAAACTCAAATGGGTTTTTGGGTTCAAAATGTGTATTTTTCCCTTATGCTGCTATCCTTTTATAATCCATAATTTTGGGGCCAGGTTGTCCGATAACTTGGCAAAGTGAAAACAATATGAGTGTATGATGGTTTGGGAACATAGGTGTATAAACACAAATCGATGAAAGAATAGCAGCATATGGCAACTTAAAGGGGTACTCCGGTGAAAACCTTTTTTCTTTTAAATCAACTGGTGGCAGAAAGTTAAACATATTTGTAAATTACTTCTATTAAAAAATCTTAATCCTTCAAGTACTTATTAGCTGCTGAATGCTATAGAGGAAATTCCTTTCTTTTTGGAACACTGATGACATCACGAGCAGAGTGCTCTCTTCTAACATCTCTGTCCATTTTAACAACCATGCATAGCAGATGTATGCTAAGGGCAGCATGGTGGTTCAGTGGTTAGCACTGCTGCCTTGCAGTGCTGGGGACTTGGGTTTAAATCCCACTAAGGACAACAATAAATAAAGTGTTATTATTATTATAATAATGTCAGCAGAGAGAACTGTGCTCGTGATGTCATCAGAGAGCATTCCAAAAAGAAAAGAATTTCCTCTGTAGTATTCAGCAGCTAATAAGTACAGGAAGGATTAAGATTTTTTAATAGAAGTAATTATCAAATATGTTTAACTTTCTGCCACCAGTTTATTTAAAAGAAAAAAGGTTTTCACCGGAGTACCCCTTTAACTGTTTGTTTTTCCAAAGCAAATGAAGAGTGCATAATTATTAAAAAAGGGTATTTTTGGAGATGGACAGGCAGGCTGATGGGGAGGAGGTAGGCCTGTATTTTGAACTTAAAACTAAAATGGGTTTTTGGGTTCAAAATGTGTATTTTTCCCTTATGCTGCTATCCTTTTATAATCCATAATTTTGGGGCCAGGTTGTCCGATAACTTGGCAAAGTGAAAACAGTATGAGTGTATGATGGTTTGGGACCATAGGTGTAGAAGCACAAATCGATGAAAGGATAGCAGCATATGGCAACTTAACTGTTTGTTTTTCCAAAGCAAACGAAGAGTGTATAATTATTAAAAAAGGTATTTTTGGAGATGGACAGGCAGGCTGAAGGGGAGGAGGTAGGCCTGTATTTTAAACGTAATAACTCAAATGGGTTTTTGGGTTCAAAATGTGTACCGTATTTATCGGCGTATAAAACGCATTTTTTAGGCAAATTTTTTTTGCCTTAAGTCTATATGCGTGTTATATGCCGATAAGCCGATGCAGTTCAGTGATTTAAAGCAGGCGCTTTAAATCAATGAACTGCAGCGGCTTTTGCAGGTGCAGAGACCTGCCGTCGCTGACGGCTTCTCTACCCCTGCTATTGGCGCTGCTGCCCCTTCTCTCCCCCTGGCTATCAGTGCCGCTGCCCCATTACCGGCGCCGACAGACAGGGGGAAAGAAGGGGCTGCGGCACTTATTGCTGGCGCCGCTGCCCCGTTGCCTCCCCCATCCCCGGTTGTATAATTACCTGTTGCTGGGGTCAGGTCAGCGCTGCTTCAGGCCTCCGGTGTGCATCCCCTGCGTTGTTGCTATGCGCTGCATGAAGCGGCGCAATGACAAGTGACGTCACTCGTCATAGCGTCTCCCAACGCATAGCAATGATGCAGGGGACGCACACCGGAGGCCTGAAGCAGCGCGGACCCGACCCCGGCAACAGGTAATTGTACAACTAGGGATGGGGGAGGCAACGGGGCAGCGGCGCCAGCAATGGGTCCGCTGCCCTTTATCTACCCCTGGCTATCGGTGCCGCTGCCCCATTGCCGGCGCCGCTTCTCTCCCCCTGGCTATCGGCGCTGGCAATGGGACAGCGGCACCGATAGCCAGGGGGAGAGAAGGGGCAGCGGCACCGATAGCAGGGGGAGAGAAGCGGCGGTAGCAGGGCTCTAGACCCCAGGAAAGGCAGGGGGAGAGAAGCAGGCAGCGACGGCCTCTCTCCCCCTGCCTTTCCTGGGGGCTCTGTGGGGTGAGAAGCAGTGTATCGGGGTATACACATGCACAAACATGCACCCTCATTTTATGAAGAATATTTGGGTAAAAAAATTTTTTACCCAAATATCCTTGGTAAAATGAGTGTGCGTGTTATAGGCCGGTGCGTGGTACACCCCGATAAATACGGTAATTTTCCCTTATGCTGCTACCCTTTTATAATCCATAATTTTTGGGCCAGGTAGTCTAATAACTTGGCGACATGATAACAGTATGAGTGCATGGTTTTGGAAAATAGGTGCAGAAGGACAAATGGATGAAAAGATGGCTGTATATGGCAACTTTACTGTTTGCTTTTTTTCAATGCAAAGGAGGAGCGTAAAATTGTTAAAAAGGGTATATTTGGAGATGGACAGGCAGGCTGAAGAGGAGGACGTAGGCCTGTATTTTGAATGGGTTTTTGGGTTCAAAATGTGTATTTTTCCCTTATACTGCTATCCTTTTAAAATCCATAATTTTGGGGCTAGGTACTCCGATAACTTGTTAAAGTGAGAACAGTATGAGTGTATGATGGTTTTGGAACATAGGTGTTGAAGCACAATTCGATGAAAGGATGGCCGCATATGGCAAGTTTACTGTTTGATTTTTTTCAATGCAGTGGAGGAGCTTATAATTATTGAAAAGGGTATTTTTGGAGATGGACAGGCAGGCTGTAGGGGAGGAGGTAGGCCTGTATTTTGAACTTAAAAACTCAAATGGGTTTTTGGGTTCAAAATGTGTATATTTCCCTCATGCTGCTATCCTTTTATAATCCATAATTTTGGGGCCAGGTTGTCCGATAACTTGGCAAAGTGAAAACAGTATGAGTGTATGATGGTTTGGGAACATAGGTGTAGAAGCACAAATCGATGAAAGGATAGCAGCATATGGCAACTTAACTGTTTGTTTTCCAAAGCAAACGAAGAGTGTATAATTATTAAAAAAGGTATTTTTGGAGATAGACAGACAGGCTGAAGGGGAGGAGGTAGGCCTGTATTTTGAACTTAAAAACTCAAATGGGTTTTTGAGTTCAAAATGTGTATTTTTCACTAATGCTGCTATCCTTTTATAATCCATAATTTTTGGGCCTGGTAGTCTAATTACTTGGCGACATAATAACAGTATGAGTGCATGGTTTGGGAAAATAGATGCAGAAGGACAAATGGATGAAAGGATGGCCGCATCTGGCAACTTTACTGTTTGCTTTTTTTCAATGCAAAGGAGGAGCGTATAATTATTAAAAAGGGTATTTTTGGACATGAACAGGCAGGCTGTAGGGGAGGAGGTAGAAAGAAAAAAAGAAGGGGCAGCGGCACCCATTGCCGGCGCCGCTGCCCCGTTGCCTCCCCCATCCCCGATTGTATAATTACCTGTTGCTGGGGTCGGGTCAGCGCTGCTTCAGGCCTCCGGTGTGCATCCCCTGCGTCGTTGCTATGCGCTGTATGGCGAGGCGCAATGACAAGTGACGTCACTCGTCATTGCGTCTCGCAACGCATAGCAATGATGCAGGGGACGCACACGGAGGCCTGAAGCAGCGCGGACCCGACCCCGGCAACAGGTAACTATGCAACTAGGGATGGGGTAGGCAACGGGGCAGCGGCGCCGGCAATGGGTGCCGCTGCCCCTTATCTCCCCCTGGCTATCGGTTCCGCTGCCCCATTGCCGGCGCCGCTTCTCTCCCCCTGGCTATCGGCGCTGGCAATGGGACAGCGGCATCGATAGCCAGGGGGAGAGAAGGGGCAGCGGCGCCGATAGCAGGGGGAGAGAAGCGGCGGTAGCAGGGCTCTAGACCCCAGGAAAGGCAGGGGGAGAGAAGCAGGCAGCGACGGCCTCTCTCCCCCTGCCTTTCCTGGGGGCTCTGTGAGGTGAGAAGCAGTGTATCGGGGTATACACATGCACACACACGCACCCTCATTTTATGAAGGATATTTGGGTAAAAACTTTTTTTTACTCAAATATCCTTGGTAAAATGAGGGTGCGTGTTATAGGCCGGTGCGTTGTACACCTGATAAATATGGTAATGTTCCCTTATGCTGCTACCCTTTTATAATCCATAATTTTTGGGCCAGGTAGTCTTATTACTTGGCGACATAATAATAGTATGAGTGCATGGTTTGGGAAAATAGATGCAGAAGGACAAATGGATGAAAGGATGGCCGCATCTGGGAATTTTACTGTTTGCTTTTTTTCAATGCAAAGGAGGAGCGTATAATTATTAAAAAGGGTATTTTTGGAGATGGACAGGCAGGCTGTAGGGGAGGAGGTAGGCCTGTATTTTGAACTTACAAACTCAAATGGGTTTTTGGGTTCAAAATGTTTATTTTTCACTAATGCTGCTATCCTTTTATAATCCATAATTTTTGGGCCAGGTAGTCTAATTACTTGTCGACATAATAACAGTATGAGTGCATGATTTGGGAAAATAGATGCAGAAGGGCAAATGGATGAAAGGATGGCCGCATCTGGCAACTTTACTGTTTGCATTTTTTCAATGCAAAGGAGGAGTGTATAATTATTAAAAAGGGTATTTTTGGAGATGGACAGGCAGGCTGTAGGGGAGGAGGTAGGCCTGTATTTTGAACTTAAAAACTCAAATGGGTTTTTGGGTTCAAAATGTGTATTTTTCCCTTATGCTGCTATCCTTTTATAATCCATAATTTTGGGGCCATGTTGTCCCATAACTTGGCAAAGTGAAAACAGTATGAGTGTATGATGGTTACCCCTGCTATCGGCGCTGCTGCCCCTTCTCTCCCCCTGACTATCAGTGCCGCTGCCCCATTGCCGGCGCCGATAGCCAGGGGGAGAAAAACGGCGCCGGCAATGGGGCAGCGGCGTCGACAGACAGGGGGAAAGAAGGGGCAGCAGCACCCATTGCCGGCGCTGCTGCCCCGTTGCCCCGTTGCCTCCCCCATCCCCGGTTGTATAATTACCTGTTGCTGGGGTCGGGTCAGTGCTGCTTCAGGCCTCCGGCGTGCATCCCCTGCGTCGTTGCTATGCGCTGCATGGCGCGTCGCAATGACGAGTGACGTCACTCGTCATTGCGTCTCGCAACTCATAGCAACGATGAAGGGAACGCACACCGGAGGCCTGAAGCAGCGCGGACCCGACCCCGGCAACAGGTAATTATACAACTAGGGATGGGGGAGGCAACGGGGCAGCGGCATGGCAATGGGTGCCGCTGCCCCTTATCTCCCCCTGGCTATCAGTGCCGCTGCCTTATTGTCGGCGCCGCTTCTCTCCCTCTGGCTATCGGCGCTGGCAATGGGACAGCGGCACCGATAGCCAGGGGGAGAGAAGGGGCAGCGGTGCCGATAGCAGGGGAAGAGAAGCGGCGGTAGCAGGGCTCTAGACCCCAGGAAAGGCAGGTCGAGAGAAGCAGGCAGCGACGGCCTCTCTCCTCCTGTCTTTCCTGGGGGCTCTGTGGAGTGAGAAGCAGTGTATCGGGGTATACACATGCACACACACGCACCCTCATTTTATGAAGGATATTTGGGTAAAAAACTTTTTTTACCCAAATATCCTTGGTAAAATGAGGGTGCGTGTTATCGGCCGGTGCGTGGTACACCCCGATAAATACGGTAATGTTGCCTTATGCTGCTATCCTTTTATAATCCATAATTTTGGGGCCAGGTTGTCCGATAACTTGGCAAAGTGAAAACAGTATGAGTGTATGATGGTTTGGGAACATAGGTGTAGAAGCACAAATCGATGAAAGGATAGCAGCATATGGCAACTTAACTGTTTGTTTTTCCAAAGCAAATGAAGAGTGCATAATTATTAAAAAAGGGTATTTTTGGGGATGGACAGGCAGGCTGTAGGGGAGGAGGTAGGCCTGTATTTTGAACTTAAAAACTCAAATGGGTTTTTGGGTTCAAAATGTGTATTTTTCACTAATGCTGCTATCCTTTTATAATCCATAAATTTTGGGCCAGGTAGTCTAATTACTTGGCGACATAATAACAGTATGAGTGCATGATTTGGGGAAAATAGAGGCAGAACGACAAATGGATGAAAGGATGGCCGCATCTGGCAACTTTACTGTTTGCTTTTTTTCAATGCAAAGAGGAGCGTATAATTATTAAAAAGGGTATTTTTGGAGATGGACAGGCAGGCTGTAGGGGAGGAGGTAGGCCTGTATTTTGAACTTAAAAACTCAAATGGGTTTTTGGGTTCAAAATGTGTATTTTTCACTAATGCTGCTATCCTTTTATAATCCATAATTTTTGGGCCAGGTAGTCTAATTACTTGGCGACATAATAACAGTATGAGTGCATGGTTTGAGAAAATAGATGCAGAAGGACAAATGGATGAAAGGATGTCCGCATCTGGCAACTTTACTGTTTACTTTTTTTCAATGCAAAGGGTTCAAAATGTGTATTTTTCCCTTATGCTGCTATCCTTTTATAATCCATAATTTTTGGGCCAGGTTGTCCGATAACTTGGCAAAGTGAAAACAGTATGAGTGTATGATGGTTTGGGAACATAGGTGTAGAAGCACAAATCGATGAAAGGATAGCAGCATATGGCAACTTAACTGTTTGTTTTTCCAAAGCAAATGAAGAGTGCATAATTATTTAAAAAAATTAATTTTTGGAGATGAACAGGCAGGCTGATGGGGAGGAGGTAGGCCTGTATTTTGAACTTAAAAACTCAAATGGGTTTTTGGGTTCAAAATGTGTATTTTTCCCTTATGCTGCTATCCTTTTATAATCCATAATTTTGGGGCCAGGTAGTCTAATTACTTGGCGACATAATAACAGTATGAGTGCATGGTTTGGGAAAATAGATGCAGAAGGACAAATGGATGAAAGGATGGCCGCATCTGGCAACTTTACTGTTTGCTTTTTTTCAATGCAAAGGAGGAGCGTATAATTATTAAAAAGGGTATTTTTGGAGATGGACAGGCAGGCTGTAGGGGAGGAGGTAGGCCTGTATTTTGAACTTAAAAACTCAAATGGGTTTTTGGGTTCAAAATGTGTATTTTTCACTAATGCTGCTATCCTTTTATAATCCCTAATTTTTGGGCAAGGTAGTCTAATTACTTGGCGACATAATAACAGTATGAGTGCATGGTTTGGGAAAATAGATGCAGAAGGACAAATGGATGAAAGGATGGCCGCATCTGGCAACTTTACTGTTTGCTTTTTTTCAATGCAAAGGAGGAGCGTATAATTATTAAAAGGGTATTTTTGGAGATGGACAGGCAGGCTGTAGGGGAGGAGGTAGGCCTGTATTTTGAACTTAAAACTCAAATGGGTTTTTGGGTTCAAAATGTGTATTTTTCACTAATGCTGCTATCCTTTTATAAACCATAATTTTTGGGCCAGGTAGTCTAATTACTTGGCGACATAAGAACAGTATGAGTGCATGGTTTGGGAAAATAGATGCAGAAGGACAAATGGATGAAAGGATGGCCGCATCTGGCAACTTTACTGTTTGCTTTTTTTCAATGCAAAGGAGAAGCGTATAATTATTAAAAATCGTATTTTTGGAGATGGACAGGCAGGCTGTAGGGGAGGAGGTAGGCCTGTATTTTGAACTTAAAAACTCAAATGGGTTTTGGGGTTCAAAATGTGTATTTTTCACTAATGCGGCTATCCTTTTATAATCCATAATTTTTGTTCCAGGTAGTCTAATTACTTGGCGACATAATAACAGTATGAGTGCATGGTTTGGGAAAATAGATGCAGAAGGACAAATGGATGAAAGGATGGCCGCATCTGGCAACTTTACTGTTTGCTTTTTTTCAATGCAAAGGAGGAGCGTATAATTATTAAAAATGGTATTTTTGGAGATGGACAGGCAGGCTGTAGGGGAGGAGGTAGGCCTGTATTTTGAACTTAAAAACTCAAATGGGTTTTTGGGTTCAAAATGTGTTTTTTTCACTAATGCTGCTATCCTTTTATAATTCATAATGTTTGGGCCAGGTAGTCTAATTACTTGGCGACATAATAACAGTATGAGTGCATGGTTTGGGAAAATAGATGCAGAAGGACAAATGGATGAAAGGATGGCCGCATCTGGCAACTTTACTGTTTGCTTTTTATCAATGCAAAGGAGGAGCGTATAATTATTAAAAGGCTATTTTTGGAGATGGACAGGCAGGCTGTAGGGGAGGAGGTAGGCCTGTATTTTGAACTTAAAAACTCAAATGGGTTTTTGGGTTCAAAATGTGTTTTTTTCACTAATGCTGCTATCCTTTTATAATCCGTAATTTTTGGGCAAGGTAGTCTAATTACTTGGCGACATAATAACAGTATGAGTGCGTGGTTTGGGAAAATAGATGCAGAAGGACAAATGGATGAAAGGATGGCCGCATCTGGCAACTTTATTCTTTGCTTTTTTTCAATGCAAAGGAGGAGCGTATAATTATTAAAAGGGTATCTTTGGAGATGGACAGGCAGGCTGTAGGGGAGGAGGTAGGCCTGTATTTTGAACTTAAAAACTCAAATGGGTTTTTGGGTTCAAAATGTGTATTTTTCCCTTGTGCTGCTATCCTTTTATAATTCATAATTTTTGGGCCAGGTAGTCTAATTACTTGGCGACATAATAACAGTATGAGTGCGTGGTTTGGGAAAATAGATGCAGAAGGACAAATGGATGAAAGGATGGCCGCATCTGGCAACTTTACTGTTTGCTTTTTTTCAATGCAAAGGAGGAGCGTATAATTATTAAAAGGCTATTTTTGGAGATGGACAGGCAGGCTGTAGGGGAGGAGGTAGGCCTGTATTTTGAACTTAAAAACTCAAATGGGTTTTTGGGTTCAAAATGTGTATTTTTCCCTTATGCTGCTATCCTTTTACAATCCATAATTTTGGGGCCAGGTTGTCCGATAACTTGGCAAAGTGAAAACAGTATGAGTGTATGATGGTTACCCCTGCTATCGGCGCTGCTGCCCCTTCTCTCCCCCTGGCTATCAGTGCCGCTGCCCCATTGCCGGCGCCGATAGCCAGGGGGAGAGAAACGGCGCCGGCAATGGGGCAGCGATGTCGACAGACAGGGGGAAAGAAGGGGCAGCGGCACCCATTGCCGGCGCCGCTGCCCCGTTGCCTCCCCCATCCCCGGTTGTATAATTACCTGTTGCTGGGGTCGGGTCAGCGCTGCTTCAGGCCTCCGGTGTGCATTCCCTGCGTCGTTGCTATGCTTTGCATGGCGCGGCGCAATGACGAGAGACGTCACTCGTCATTGCGTCTCGCAACGCATAGCAATGATGCAGGGGACGCACAACAGAGGCCTGAAGCAGCTCGGACCCGACCCCGGCAACAGGTAATTATACAACTAGGGATGGGGGAGGCAACGGGGCAGCGGCGCCGGCAATGGGTGCCGCTGCCCCTTATGCCCCCCTGGCTATCGGTGCCGTTGCCCCATTACCGGCGCCGCTTCTCTCCCCCTGGCTATCGGCGCTGGCAATGGGACAGCGGCACCGATAGCCAGGGGGAGAGAAGGGGCAGCGGTGCCGATAGCAGGGGGAGAGAAGCGGCGGTAGCAGGGCTCTAGACCCCAGGAAAGGCAGGGGGAGAGAAGCAGGCAGCGACGGCCTCTCTCCCCCTGCCTTTCCTGGGGGCTCTGTGGGTTGAGAAGCAGTGTATCGGGGTACACACATGCACACACACGCACCCTCATTTTATGAAGGATATTTGGGAAAAAACTTTTTTTACCCAAATATCCTTGGTAAAATGAGGGTGCGTGTTATAGGCCGGTGCGATGTACACCCCGATAAATACGGTAATGTTCCCTTATGCTGCTACCCTTTTATAATCCATAATTTTTGGGCCAGGTAGTCTAATTACTTGGCGACATAATAACAGTATGAGTGCATGGTTTGGGAAAATAGATGCAGAAGGACAAATGGATGAAAGGATGGCCGCATCTGGCAACTTTACTGTTTGCTTTTTTTCAATGCAAAGGAGGAGCGTATAATTATTAAAAAGGGTATTTTTGGAGATGGACAGGCAGGCTGTAGGGGAGGAGGTAGGCCTGTATTTTGAACTTAAAAACTCAAATGGGTTTTTGGGTTCAAAATGTGCATTTTTCACTAATGCTGCTATCCTTTTATAAACCATAATTTTTGGGCCAGGTAGTCTAATTACTTGGCGACATAATAACAGTATGAGTGCATGGTTTGGGAAAATAGATGCAGAAGGACAAATGGATGAAAGGATGGCCGCATCTGGCAACTTTACTGTTTGCTTTTTTTCAATGCAAAGGAGGAGCGTATAATTATTAAAAAGGGTATTTTTGGAGATGGACAGGCAGGCTGTAGGGGAGGAGGTAGGCCTGTATTTTGAACTTAAAAACTCAAGTGGGTTTTTGGGTTCAAAATGTGTTTTTTTCACTAATGCTGCTATCCTTTTATAATTCATAATGTTTGGGCCAGGTAGTCTAATTACTTGGCGACATAATAACAGTATGAGTGCATGGTTTGGGAAAATAGATGCAGAAGGACAAATGGATGAAAGGATGGCCGCATCTGGCAACTTTACTGTTTGCTTTTTTTCAATGCAAAGGAGGAGCGTATAATTATTAAAAAGGGTATTTTTGGAGATGGACAGGCAGGCTGTAGGGGAGGAGGTAGGCCTGTATTTTGAACTTAAAAACTCAAATGGGTTTTTGGGTTCAAAATGTGTATTTTTCACTAATGCTGCTATCCTTTTATAATCCCTAATTTTTGGGCAAGGTAGTCTAATTACTTGGCGACATAATAACAGTATGAGTGCATGGTTTGGGAAAATAGATGCAGAAGGACAAATGGATGAAAGGATGGCCGCATCTGGCAACTTTACTGTTTGCTTTTTTTCAATGCAAAGGAGGAGCGTATAATTATTAAAAGGGTATTTTTGGAGATGGACAGGCAGGCTGTAGGGGAGGAGGTAGGCCTGTATTTTGAACTTAAAAACTCAAATGGGTTTTTGGGTTCAAAATGTGTATTTTTCACTAATGCTGCTATCCTTTTATAAACCATAATTTTTGGGCCAGGTAGTCTAATTACTTGGCGACATAAGAACAGTATGAGTGCATGGTTTGGGAAAATAGATGCAGAAGGACAAATGGATGAAAGGATGGCCGCATCTGGCAACTTTACTGTTTGCTTTTTTTCAATGCAAAGGAGAAGCGTATAATTATTAAAAATCGTATTTTTGGAGATGGACAGGCAGGCTGTAGGGGAGGAGGTAGGCCTGTATTTTGAACTTAAAAACTCAAATGGGTTTTGGGGTTCAAAATGTGTATTTTTCACTAATGCGGCTATCCTTTTATAATCCATAATTTTTGTTCCAGGTAGTCTAATTACTTGGCGACATAATAACAGTATGAGTGCATGGTTTGGGAAAATAGATGCAGAAGGACAAATGGATGAAAGGATGGCCGCATCTGGCAACTTTACTGTTTGCTTTTTTTCAATGTAAAGGAGGAGCGTATAATTATTAAAAGGCTATTTTTGGAGATGGACAGGCAGGCTGTAGGGGAGGAGGTAGGCCTGTATTTTGAACTTAAAAACTCAAATGGGGTTTTGGGTTCAAAATTAGTATTTTTCCCTTATGCTGCTATCCTTTTATAATCCATAATTTTGGGGCCAGGTTGTCCGATAACTTGGCAAAGTGAAAACAGTATGAGTGTATGATGGTTACCCCTGCTATCGGCGCTGCTGCCCCTTCTCTCCCCCTGGCTATCAGTGCCGCTGCCCCATTGCCAGCGCCGATAGCCAGGGGGAGAGAAACGGCGCCGGCAATGGGGCAGCGATGTCGACAGACAGGGGGAAAGAAGGGGCAGCGGCACCCATTGCCGGCGCCGCTGCCCCGTTGCCTCCCCCATCCCCGGTTGTATAATTACCTGTTGCTGGGGTCGGGTCAGCGCTGCTTCAGGCCTCCGGTGTGCATTCCCTGCGTCGTTGCTATGCTTTGCATGGCGCGGCGCAATGACGAGAGACGTCACTCGTCATTGCGTCTCGCAACGCATAGCAATGATGCAGGGGACGCACAACAGAGGCCTGAAGCAGCTCGGACCCGACCTTGGCAACAGGTAATTATACAACTAGGGATGGGGGAGGCAACGGGGCAGCGGCGCCGGCAATGGGTGCCGCTGCCCCTTATGCCCCCCTGGCTATCGGTGTCGTTGCCCCATTACCGGCGCCGCTTCTCTCCCCCTGGCTATCGGCGCTGGCAATGGGACAGCGGCACCGATAGCCAGGGGGAGAGAAGGGGCAGCGGTGCCGATAGCAGGGGGAGAGAAGCGGCAGTAGCAGGGCTCTAGACCCCAGGAAAGGCAGGGGGAGAGAAGCAGGCAGCGACGGCCTCTCTCCCCCTGCCTTTCCTGGGGGCTCTGTGGGTTGAGAAGCAGTGTATCGGGGTACACACATGCACACACACGCACCCTCATTTTATCAAGGATATTTGGGTAAAAACTTTTTTTACCCAAATATCCTTGGTAAAATGAGGGTGCGTGTTATAGGCCGGTGCGATGTACACCCCGATAAATACGGTAATGTTCCCTTATGCTGCTACCCTTTTATAATCCATAATTTTTGGGCCAGGTAGTCTAATTACTTGGCGACATAATAACAGTATGAGTGCATGGTTTGGGAAAATAGATGCAGAAGGACAAATGGATGAAAGGATGGCCGCATCTGGCAACTTTACTGTTTGCTTTTTTTCAATGCAAAGGAGGAGCGTATAATTATTAAAAAGGGTATTTTTGGAGATGGACAGGCAGGCTGTAGGGGAGGAGGTAGGCCTGTATTTTGAACTTAAAAACTCAAATGGGTTTTTGGGTTCAAAATGTGCATTTTTCACTAATGCTGCTATCCTTTTATAAACCATAATTTTTGGGCCAGGTAGTCTAATTACTTGGCGACATAATAACAGTATGAGTGCATGGTTTGGGAAAATAGATGCAGAAGGACAAATGGATGAAAGGATGGCCGCATCTGGCAACTTTACTGTTTGCTTTTTTTCAATGCAAAGGAGGAGCGTATAATTATTAAAAAGGGTATTTTTGGAGATGGACAGGCAGGCTGTAGGGGAGGAGGTAGGCCTGTATTTTGAACTTAAAAACTCAAGTGGGTTTTTGGGTTCAAAATGTGTTTTTTTCACTAATGCTGCTATCCTTTTATAATTCATAATGTTTGGGCCAGGTAGTCTAATTACTTGGCGACATAATAACAGTATGAGTGCATGGTTTGGGAAAATAGATGCAGAAGGACAAATGGATGAAAGGATGGCCGCATCTGGCAACTTTACTGTTTGCTTTTTTTCAATGCAAAGGAGGAGCGTATAATTATTAAAAAGGGTATTTTTGGAGATGGACAGGCAGGCTGTAGGGGAGGAGGTAGGCCTGTATTTTGAACTTAAAAACTCAAATGGGTTTTTAGGTTTAAAATGTGTATTTTTCACTAATGCTGCTATCCTTTTATAATCCCTAATTTTTGGGCAAGGTAGTCTAATTACTTGGCGACATAATAACAGTATGAGTGCATGGTTTGGGAAAATAGATGCAGAAGGACAAATGGATGAAAGGATGGCCGCATCTGGCAACTTTACTGTTTGCTTTTTTTCAATGCAAAGGAGGAGCGTATAATTATTAAAAGGGTATTTTTGGAGATGGACAGGCAGGCTGTAGGGGAGGAGGTAGGCCTGTATTTTGAACTTAAAAACTCAAATGGGTTTTTGGGTTCAAAATGTGTATTTTTCACTAATGCTGCTATCCTTTTATAAACCATAATTTTTGGGCCAGGTAGTCTAATTACTTGGCGACATAAGAACAGTATGAGTGCATGGTTTGGGAAAATAGATGCAGAAGGACAAATGGATGAAAGGATGGCCGCATCTGGCAACTTTACTGTTTGCTTTTTTTCAATGCAAAGGAGAAGCGTATAATTATTAAAAATCGTATTTTTGGAGATGGACAGGCAGGCTGTAGGGGAGGAGGTAGGCCTGTATTTTGAACTTAAAAACTCAAATGGGTTTTGGGGTTCAAAATGTGTATTTTTCACTAATGCGGCTATCCTTTTATAATCCATAATTTTTGTTCCAGGTAGTCTAATTACTTGGCGACATAATAACAGTATGAGTGCATGGTTTGGGAAAATAGATGCAGAAGGACAAATGGATGAAAGGATGGCCGCATCTGGCAACTTTACTGTTTGCTTTTTTTCAATGTAAAGGAGGAGCGTATAATTATTAAAAGGCTATTTTTGGAGATGGACAGGCAGGCTGTAGGGGAGGAGGTAGGCCTGTATTTTGAACTTAAAAACTCAAATGGGTTTTTGGGTTCAAAATTAGTATTTTTCCCTTATGCTGCTATCCTTTTATAATCCATAATTTTGGGGCCAGGTTGTCCGATAACTTGGCAAAGTGAAAACAGTATGAGTGTATGATGGTTACCCCTGCTATCGGCGCTGCTGCCCCTTCTCTCCCCCTGGCTATCAGTGCCGCTGCCCCATTGCCAGCGCCGATAGCCAGGGGGAGAGAAACGGCGCCGGCAATGGGGCAGCGATGTCGACAGACAGGGGGAAAGAAGGGGCAGCGGCACCCATTGCCGGCGCCGCTGCCCCGTTGCCTCCCCCATCCCCGGTTGTATAATTACCTGTTGCTGGGGTCGGGTCAGCGCTGCTTCAGGCCTCCGGTGTGCATTCCCTGCGTCGTTGCTATGCTTTGCATGGCGCGGCGCAATGACGAGAGACGTCACTCGTCATTGCGTCTCGCAACGCATAGCAATGATGCAGGGGACGCACAACAGAGGCCTGAAGCAGCTCGGACCCGACCTTGGCAACAGGTAATTATACAACTAGGGATGGGGGAGGCAACGGGGCAGCGGCGCCGGCAATGGGTGCCGCTGCCCCTTATGCCCCCCTGGCTATCGGTGCCGTTGCCCCATTACCGGCGCAGCTTCTCTCCCCCTGGCTATCGGCGCTGGCAATGGGACAGCGGCACCGATAGCCAGGGGGAGAGAAGGGGCAGCGGTGCCGATAGCAGGGGGAGAGAAGCGGCGGTAGCAGGGCTCTAGACCCCAGGAAAGGCAGGGGGAGAGAAGCAGGCAGCGACGGCCTCTCTCCCCCTGCCTTTCCTGGGGGCTCTGTGGGTTGAGAAGCAGTGTATCGGGGTACACACATGCACACACACGCACCCTCATTTTATGAAGGATATTTGGGTAAAAACTTTTTTTACCCAAATATCCTTGGTAAAATGAGGGTGCGTGTTATAGGCCGGTGCGATGTACACCCCGATAAATACGGTAATGTTCCCTTATGCTGGTACCCTTTTATAATCCATAAGTTTTTTTGGCCAGGTAGTCTAATTACTTGGCGACATAATAACAGTATGAGTGCATGGTTTGGGAAAATAGATGCAGAAGGACAAATGGATGAAAGGATGGCCGCATCTGGCAACTTTACTGTTTGCTTTTTTTCAATGCAAAGGAGGAGCGTATAATTATTAAAAAGGGTATTTTTGGAGATGGACAGGCAGGCTGTAGGGGAGGAGGTAGGCCTGTATTTTGAACTTAAAAACTCAAATGGGTTTTTGGGTTCAAAATGTGCATTTTTCACTAATGCTGCTATCCTTTTATAAACCATAATTTTTGGGCCAGGTAGTCTAATTACTTGGCGACATAATAACAGTATGAGTGCATGGTTTGGGAAAATAGATGCAGAAGGACAAATGGATGAAAGGATGGCCGCATCTGGCAACTTTACTGTTTGCTTTTTTCCAATGCAAAGGAGGAGCGTATAATTATTAAAAAGGGTATTTTTGGAGATGGACAGGCAGGCTGTAGGGGAGGAGGTAGGCCTGTATTTTGAACTTAAAAACTCAAGTGGGTTTTTGGGTTCAAAATGTGTTTTTTTCACTAATGCTGCTATCCTTTTATAATTCATAATGTTTGGGCCAGGTAGTCTAATTACTTGGCGACATAATAACAGTATGAGTGCATGGTTTGGGAAAATAGATGCAGAAGGACAAATGGATGAAAGGATGGCCGCATCTGGCAACTTTACTGTTTGCTTTTTTTCAATGCAAAGGAGGAGCGTATAATTATTAAAAAGGGTATTTTTGGAGATGGACAGGCAGGCTGTAGGGGAGGAGGTAGGCCTGTATTTTGAACTTAAAAACTCAAATGGGTTTTTGGGTTCAAAATGTGTATTTTTCACTAATGCTGCTATCCTTTTATAATCCCTAATTTTTGGGCAAGGTAGTCTAATTACTTGGCGACATAATAACAGTATGAGTGCATGGTTTGGGAAAATAGATGCAGAAGGACAAATGGATGAAAGGATGGCCGCATCTGGCAACTTTACTGTTTGCTTTTTTTCAATGCAAAGGAGGAGCGTATAATTATTAAAAGGGTATTTTTGGAGATGGACAGGCAGGCTGTAGGGGAGGAGGTAGGCCTGTATTTTGAACTTAAAACTCAAATGGGTTTTTGGGTTCAAAATGTGTATTTTTCACTAATGCTGCTATCCTTTTATAAACCATAATTTTTGGGCCAGGTAGTCTAATTACTTGGCGACATAATAACAGTATGAGTGCATGGTTTGGGAAAATAGATGCAGAAGGACAAATGGATGAAAGGATGGCCGCATCTGGCAACTTTACTGTTTGCTTTTTTTCAATGCAAAGGAGAAGCGTATAATTATTAAAAATCGTATTTTTGGAGATGGACAGGCAGGCTGTAGGGGAGGAGGTAGGCCTGTATTTTGAACTTAAAAACTCAAATGGGTTTTGGGGTTCAAAATGTGTATTTTTCACTAATGCGGCTATCCTTTTATAATCCATAATTTTTGTTCCAGGTAGTCTAATTACTTGGCGACATAATAACAGTATGAGTGCATGGTTTGGGAAAATAGATGCAGAAGGACAAATGGATGAAAGGATGGCCGCATCTGGCAACTTTACTGTTTGCTTTTTTTCAATGCAAAGGAGGAGCGTATAATTATTAAAAATGGTATTTTTGGAGATGGACAGGCAGGCTGTAGGGGAGGAGGTAGGCCTGTATTTTGAACTTAAAAACTCAAATGGGTTTTTGGGTTCAAAATGTGTTTTTTTCACTAATGCTGCTATCCTTTTATAATTCATAATGTTTGGGCCAGGTAGTCTAATTACTTGGCGACATAATAACAGTATGAGTGCATGGTTTGGGAAAATAGATGCAGAAGGACAAATGGATGAAAGGATGGCCGCATCTGGCAACTTTACTGTTTGCTTTTTATCAATGCAAAGGAGGAGCGTATAATTATTAAAAGGCTATTTTTGGAGATGGACAGGCAGGCTGTAGGGGAGGAGGTAGGCCTGTATTTTGAACTTAAAAACTCAAATGGGTTTTTGGGTTCAAAATGTGTTTTTTTCACTAATGCTGCTATCCTTTTATAATCCGTAATTTTTGGGCAAGGTAGTCTAATTACTTGGCGACATAATAACAGTATGAGTGCGTGGTTTGGGAAAATAGATGCAGAAGGACAAATGGATGAAAGGATGGCCGCATCTGGCAACTTTATTCTTTGCTTTTTTTCAATGCAAAGGAGGAGCGTATAATTATTAAAAGGGTATCTTTGGAGATGGACAGGCAGGCTGTAGGGGAGGAGGTAGGCCTGTATTTTGAACTTAAAAACTCAAATGGGTTTTTGGGTTCAAAATGTGTATTTTTCCCTTGTGCTGCTATCCTTTTATAATCCATAATTTTTGGGCCAGGTAGTCTAATTACTTGGCGACATAATAACAGTATGAGTGCGTGGTTTGGGAAAATAGATGCAGAAGGACAAATGGATGAAAGGATGGCCGCATCTGGCAACTTTACTGTTTGCTTTTTTTCAATGCAAAGGAGGAGCGTATAATTATTAAAAGGCTATTTTTGGAGATGGACAGGCAGGCTGTAGGGGAGGAGGTAGGCCTGTATTTTGAACTTAAAAACTCAAATGGGTTTTTGGGTTCAAAATGTGTATTTTTCCCTTATGCTGCTATCCTTTTACAATCCATAATTTTGGGGCCAGGTTGTCCGATAACTTGGCAAAGTGAAAACAGTATGAGTGTATGATGGTTACCCCTGCTATCGGCGCTGCTGCCCCTTCTCTCCCCCTGGCTATCAGTGCCGCTGCCCCATTGCCGGCGCCGATAGCCAGGGGGAGAGAAACGGCGCCGGCAATGGGGCAGCGATGTCGACAGACAGGGGGAAAGAAGGGGCAGCGGCACCCATTGCCGGCGCCGCTGCCCCGTTGCCTCCCCCATCCCCGGTTGTATAATTACCTGTTGCTGGGGTCGGGTCAGCGCTGCTTCAGGCCTCCGGTGTGCATTCCCTGCGTCGTTGCTATGCTTTGCATGGCGCGGCGCAATGACGAGAGACGTCACTCGTCATTGCGTCTCGCAACGCATAGCAATGATGCAGGGGACGCACAACAGAGGCCTGAAGCAGCTCGGACCCGACCCCGGCAACAGGTAATTATACAACTAGGGATGGGGGAGGCAACGGGGCAGCGGCGCCGGCAATGGGTGCCGCTGCCCCTTATGCCCCCCTGGCTATCGGTGCCGTTGCCCCATTACCGGCGCCGCTTCTCTCCCCCTGGCTATCGGCGCTGGCAATGGGACAGCGGCACCGATAGCCAGGGGGAGAGAAGGGGCAGCGGTGCCGATAGCAGGGGGAGAGAAGCGGCGGTAGCAGGGCTCTAGACCCCAGGAAAGGCAGGGGGAGAGAAGCAGGCAGCGACGGCCTCTCTCCCCCTGCCTTTCCTGGGGGCTCTGTGGGTTGAGAAGCAGTGTATCGGGGTACACACATGCACACACACGCACCCTCATTTTATGAAGGATATTTGGGAAAAAACTTTTTTTACCCAAATATCCTTGGTAAAATGAGGGTGCGTGTTATAGGCCGGTGCGATGTACACCCCGATAAATACGGTAATGTTCCCTTATGCTGCTACCCTTTTATAATCCATAATTTTTGGGCCAGGTAGTCTAATTACTTGGCGACATAATAACAGTATGAGTGCATGGTTTGGGAAAATAGATGCAGAAGGACAAATGGATGAAAGGATGGCCGCATCTGGCAACTTTACTGTTTGCTTTTTTTCAATGCAAAGGAGGAGCGTATAATTATTAAAAAGGGTATTTTTGGAGATGGACAGGCAGGCTGTAGGGGAGGAGGTAGGCCTGTATTTTGAACTTAAAAACTCAAATGGGTTTTTGGGTTCAAAATGTGCATTTTTCACTAATGCTGCTATCCTTTTATAAACCATAATTTTTGGGCCAGGTAGTCTAATTACTTGGCGACATAATAACAGTATGAGTGCATGGTTTGGGAAAATAGATGCAGAAGGACAAATGGATGAAAGGATGGCCGCATCTGGCAACTTTACTGTTTGCTTTTTTTCAATGCAAAGGAGGAGCGTATAATTATTAAAAAGGGTATTTTTGGAGATGGACAGGCAGGCTGTAGGGGAGGAGGTAGGCCTGTATTTTGAACTTAAAAACTCAAGTGGGTTTTTGGGTTCAAAATGTGTTTTTTTCACTAATGCTGCTATCCTTTTATAATTCATAATGTTTGGGCCAGGTAGTCTAATTACTTGGCGACATAATAACAGTATGAGTGCATGGTTTGGGAAAATAGATGCAGAAGGACAAATGGATGAAAGGATGGCCGCATCTGGCAACTTTACTGTTTGCTTTTTTTCAATGCAAAGGAGGAGCGTATAATTATTAAAAAGGGTATTTTTGGAGATGGACAGGCAGGCTGTAGGGGAGGAGGTAGGCCTGTATTTTGAACTTAAAAACTCAAATGGGTTTTTGGGTTCAAAATGTGTATTTTTCACTAATGCTGCTATCCTTTTATAATCCCTAATTTTTGGGCAAGGTAGTCTAATTACTTGGCGACATAATAACAGTATGAGTGCATGGTTTGGGAAAATAGATGCAGAAGGACAAATGGATGAAAGGATGGCCGCATCTGGCAACTTTACTGTTTGCTTTTTTTCAATGCAAAGGAGGAGCGTATAATTATTAAAAGGGTATTTTTGGAGATGGACAGGCAGGCTGTAGGGGAGGAGGTAGGCCTGTATTTTGAACTTAAAAACTCAAATGGGTTTTTGGGTTCAAAATGTGTATTTTTCACTAATGCTGCTATCCTTTTATAAACCATAATTTTTGGGCCAGGTAGTCTAATTACTTGGCGACATAAGAACAGTATGAGTGCATGGTTTGGGAAAATAGATGCAGAAGGACAAATGGATGAAAGGATGGCCGCATCTGGCAACTTTACTGTTTGCTTTTTTTCAATGCAAAGGAGAAGCGTATAATTATTAAAAATCGTATTTTTGGAGATGGACAGGCAGGCTGTAGGGGAGGAGGTAGGCCTGTATTTTGAACTTAAAAACTCAAATGGGTTTTGGGGTTCAAAATGTGTATTTTTCACTAATGCGGCTATCCTTTTATAATCCATAATTTTTGTTCCAGGTAGTCTAATTACTTGGCGACATAATAACAGTATGAGTGCATGGTTTGGGAAAATAGATGCAGAAGGACAAATGGATGAAAGGATGGCCGCATCTGGCAACTTTACTGTTTGCTTTTTTTCAATGTAAAGGAGGAGCGTATAATTATTAAAAGGCTATTTTTGGAGATGGACAGGCAGGCTGTAGGGGAGGAGGTAGGCCTGTATTTTGAACTTAAAAACTCAAATGGGGTTTTGGGTTCAAAATTAGTATTTTTCCCTTATGCTGCTATCCTTTTATAATCCATAATTTTGGGGCCAGGTTGTCCGATAACTTGGCAAAGTGAAAACAGTATGAGTGTATGATGGTTACCCCTGCTATCGGCGCTGCTGCCCCTTCTCTCCCCCTGGCTATCAGTGCCGCTGCCCCATTGCCAGCGCCGATAGCCAGGGGGAGAGAAACGGCGCCGGCAATGGGGCAGCGATGTCGACAGACAGGGGGAAAGAAGGGGCAGCGGCACCCATTGCCGGCGCCGCTGCCCCGTTGCCTCCCCCATCCCCGGTTGTATAATTACCTGTTGCTGGGGTCGGGTCAGCGCTGCTTCAGGCCTCCGGTGTGCATTCCCTGCGTCGTTGCTATGCTTTGCATGGCGCGGCGCAATGACGAGAGACGTCACTCGTCATTGCGTCTCGCAACGCATAGCAATGATGCAGGGGACGCACAACAGAGGCCTGAAGCAGCTCGGACCCGACCTTGGCAACAGGTAATTATACAACTAGGGATGGGGGAGGCAACGGGGCAGCGGCGCCGGCAATGGGTGCCGCTGCCCCTTATGCCCCCCTGGCTATCGGTGCCGTTGCCCCATTACCGGCGCAGCTTCTCTCCCCCTGGCTATCGGCGCTGGCAATGGGACAGCGGCACCGATAGCCAGGGGGAGAGAAGGGGCAGCGGTGCCGATAGCAGGGGGAGAGAAGCGGCGGTAGCAGGGCTCTAGACCCCAGGAAAGGCAGGGGGAGAGAAGCAGGCAGCGACGGCCTCTCTCCCCCTGCCTTTCCTGGGGGCTCTGTGGGTTGAGAAGCAGTGTATCGGGGTACACACATGCACACACACGCACCCTCATTTTATGAAGGATATTTGGGTAAAAACTTTTTTTACCCAAATATCCTTGGTAAAATGAGGGTGCGTGTTATAGGCCGGTGCGATGTACACCCCGATAAATACGGTAATGTTCCCTTATGCTGGTACCCTTTTATAATCCATAATTTTTTTGGCCAGGTAGTCTAATTACTTGGCGACATAATAACAGTATGAGTGCATGGTTTGGGAAAATAGATGCAGAAGGACAAATGGATGAAAGGATGGCCGCATCTGGCAACTTTACTGTTTGCTTTTTTTCAATGCAAAGGAGGAGCGTATAATTATTAAAAAGGGTATTTTTGGAGATGGACAGGCAGGCTGTAGGGGAGGAGGTAGGCCTGTATTTTGAACTTAAAAACTCAAATGGGTTTTTGGGTTCAAAATGTGCATTTTTCACTAATGCTGCTATCCTTTTATAAACCATAATTTTTGGGCCAGGTAGTCTAATTACTTGGCGACATAATAACAGTATGAGTGCATGGTTTGGGAAAATAGATGCAGAAGGACAAATGGATGAAAGGATGGCCGCATCTGGCAACTTTACTGTTTGCTTTTTTCCAATGCAAAGGAGGAGCGTATAATTATTAAAAAGGGTATTTTTGGAGATGGACAGGCAGGCTGTAGGGGAGGAGGTAGGCCTGTATTTTGAACTTAAAAACTCAAGTGGGTTTTTGGGTTCAAAATGTGTTTTTTTCACTAATGCTGCTATCCTTTTATAATTCATAATGTTTGGGCCAGGTAGTCTAATTACTTGGCGACATAATAACAGTATGAGTGCATGGTTTGGGAAAATAGATGCAGAAGGACAAATGGATGAAAGGATGGCCGCATCTGGCAACTTTACTGTTTGCTTTTTTTCAATGCAAAGGAGGAGCGTATAATTATTAAAAAGGGTATTTTTGGAGATGGACAGGCAGGCTGTAGGGGAGGAGGTAGGCCTGTATTTTGAACTTAAAAACTCAAATGGGTTTTTGGGTTCAAAATGTGTATTTTTCACTAATGCTGCTATCCTTTTATAATCCCTAATTTTTGGGCAAGGTAGTCTAATTACTTGGCGACATAATAACAGTATGAGTGCATGGTTTGGGAAAATAGATGCAGAAGGACAAATGGATGAAAGGATGGCCGCATCTGGCAACTTTACTGTTTGCTTTTTTTCAATGCAAAGGAGGAGCGTATAATTATTAAAAGGGTATTTTTGGAGATGGACAGGCAGGCTGTAGGGGAGGAGGTAGGCCTGTATTTTGAACTTAAAACTCAAATGGGTTTTTGGGTTCAAAATGTGTATTTTTCACTAATGCTGCTATCCTTTTATAAATCATAATTTTTGGGCCAGGTTGTCTAATTACTTGGCGACATAAGAACAGTATGAGTGCATGGTTTGGGAAAATAGATGCAGAAGGACAAATGGATGAAAGGATGGCCGCATCTGGCAACTTTACTGTTTGCTTTTTTTCAATGCAAAGGAGAAGCGTATAATTATTAAAAATCGTATTTTTGGAGATGGACAGGCAGGCTGTAGGGGAGGAGGTAGGCCTGTATTTTGAACTTAAAAACTCAAATGGGTTTTGGGGTTCAAAATGTGTATTTTTCACTAATGCGGCTATCCTTTTATAATCCATAATTTTTGTTCCAGGTAGTCTAATTACTTGGCGACATAATAACAGTATGAGTGCATGGTTTGGGAAAATAGATGCAGAAGGACAAATGGATGAAAGGATGGCCGCATCTGGCAACTTTACTGTTTGCTTTTTTTCAATGCAAAGGAGGAGCGTATAATTATTAAAAATGGTATTTTTGGAGATGGACAGGCAGGCTGTAGGGGAGGAGGTAGGCCTGTATTTTGAACTTAAAAACTCAAATGGGTTTTTGGGTTCAAAATGTGTTTTTTTCACTAATGCTGCTATCCTTTTATAATTCATAATGTTTGGGCCAGGTAGTCTAATTACTTGGCGACATAATAACAGTATGAGTGCATGGTTTGGGAAAATAGATGCAGAAGGACAAATGGATGAAAGGATGGCCGCATCTGGCAACTTTACTGTTTGCTTTTTATCAATGCAAAGGAGGAGCGTATAATTATTAAAAGGCTATTTTTGGAGATGGACAGGCAGGCTGTAGGGGAGGAGGTAGGCCTGTATTTTGAACTTAAAAACTCAAATGGGTTTTTGGGTTCAAAATGTGTATTTTTCACTAATGCTGCTATCCTTTTATAATCCGTAATTTTTGGGCAAGGTAGTCTAATTACTTGGCGACATAATAACAGTATGAGTGCATGGTTTGGGAAAATAGATGCAGAAGGACAAATGGATGAAAGGATGGCCGCATCTGGCAACTTTACTGTTTGCTTTTTTTCAATGCAAAGGAGGAGCGTATAATTATTAAAAGGGTATTTTTGGAGATGGACAGACAGGCTGTAGGGGAGGAGGTAGGCCTGTATTTTGAACTTAAAAACTCAAATGGGTTTTTGGGTTCAAAATGTGTATTTTTCCCTTATGCTGCTATCCTTTTATAATCCATAATTTTTGGGCCAGGTAGTCTAATTACTTGGCGACATAATAACAGTATGAGTGCGTGGTTTGGGAAAATAGATGCAGAAGGACAAATGGATGAAAGGATGGCCGCATCTGGCAACTTTACTGTTTGCTTTTTTTCAATGCAATGGAGGAGCGTATAATTATTAAAAGGCTATTTTTGGAGATGGACAGGCAGGCTGTAGGGGAGGAGGTAGGCCTGTATTTTGAACTTAAAAACTCAAATGGGTTTTTGGGTTCAAAATGTGTATTTTTCCCTTATGCTGCTATCCTTTTATAATCCATAATTTTGGGGCCAGGTTGTCCGATAACTTGGCAAAGTGAAAACAGTATGAGTGTATGATGGTTACCCCTGCTATCGGCGCTGCTGCCCCTTCTCTCCCCCTGGCTATCAGTGCCGCTGCCCCATTGACGGCGCCGATAGCCAGGGGGAGAGAAACGGCGCCGGCAATGGGGCAGCGATGTCGACAGACAGGGGGAAAGAAGGGGCAGCGGCACCCATTGCCGGCGCCGCTGCCCCGTAGCCTCCCCCATCCCCGGTTGTATAATTACCTGTTGCTGGGGTCGGGTCAGCGCTGCTTCAGGCCTCCGGTGTGCATTCCCTGCGTCGTTGCTATGCTTTGCATGGCGCGGCGCAATGACGAGAGACGTCACTCGTCATTGCGTCTCGCAACGCATAGCAATGATGCAGGGGACGCACAACAGAGGCCTGAAGCAGCTCGGACCCGACCCCGGCAACAGGTAATTATACAACTAGGGATGGGGGAGGCAACGGGGCAGCGGCGCCGGCAATGGGTGCCGCTGCCCCTTATGCCCCCCTGGCTATCGGTGTCGTTGCCCCATTACCGGCGCCGCTTCTCTCCCCCTGGCTATCGGCGCTGGCAATGGGACAGCGGCACCGATAGCCAGGGGGAGAGAAGGGGCAGCGGTGCCGATAGCAGGGGGAGAGAAGCGGCGGTAGCAGGGCTCTAGACCCCAGGAAAGGCAGGGGGAGAGAAGCAGGCAGCGACGGCCTCTCTCCCCCTGCCTTTCCTGGGGGCTCTGTGGGTTGAGAAGCAGTGTATCGGGGTACACACATGCACACACACGCACCCTCATTTTATGAAGGATATTTGGGTAAAAACTTTTTTTACCCAAATATCCTTGGTAAAATGAGGGTGCGTGTTATAGGCCGGTGCGATGTACACCCCGATAAATACGGTAATGTTCCCTTATGCTGGTACCCTTTTATAATCCATAATTTTTTTGGCCAGGTAGTCTAATTACTTGGCGACATAATAACAGTATGAGTGCATGGTTTGGGAAAATAGATGCAGAAGGACAAATGGATGAAAGGATGGCCGCATCTGGCAACTTTACTGTTTGCTTTTTTTCAATGCAAAGGAGGAGCGTATAATTATTAAAAAGGGTATTTTTGGAGATGGACAGGCAGGCTGTAGGGGAGGAGGTAGGCCTGTATTTTGAACTTAAAAACTCAAATGGGTTTTTGGGTTCAAAATGTGCATTTCTCACTAATGCTGCTATCCTTTTATAAACCATAATTTTTGGGCCAGGTAGTCTAATTACTTGGCGACATAATAACAGTATGAGTGCATGGTTTGGGAAAATAGATGCAGAAGGACAAATGGATGAAAGGATGGCCGCATCTGGCAACTTTACTGTTTGCTTTTTTCCAATGCAAAGGAGGAGCGTATAATTATTAAAAAGGGTATTTTTGGAGATGGACAGGCAGGCTGTAGGGGAGGAGGTAGGCCTGTATTTTGAACTTAAAAACTCAAGTGGGTTTTTGGGTTCAAAATGTGTTTTTTTCACTAATGCTGCTATCCTTTTATAATTCATAATGTTTGGGCCAGGTAGTCTAATTACTTGGCGACATAATAACAGTATGAGTGCATGGTTTGGGAAAATAGATGCAGAAGGACAA
Source organism: Hyla sarda (assembly GCF_029499605.1). NCBI lineage: Eukaryota > Metazoa > Chordata > Amphibia > Anura > Hylidae > Hyla > Hyla sarda. The sequence continues at coordinate 77,177,838 of NC_079199.1, read as the reverse complement.
ATGGATGAAAGGATGGCCGCATCTGGCAACTTTACTGTTTGCTTTTTTTCAATGCAAAGGAGGAGCGTATAATTATTAAAAAGGGTATTTTTGGAGATGGACAGGCAGGCTGTAGGGGAGGAGGTAGGCCTGTATTTTGAACTTAAAAACTCAAATGGGTTTTTGGGTTCAAAATGTGTATTTTTCACTAATGCTGCTATCCTTTTATAATCCCTAATTTTTGGGCAAGGTAGTCTAATTACTTGGCGACATAATAACAGTATGAGTGCATGGTTTGGGAAAATAGATGCAGAAGGACAAATGGATGAAAGGATGGCCGCATCTGGCAACTTTACTGTTTGCTTTTTTTCAATGCAAAGGAGGAGCGTATAATTATTAAAAGGGTATTTTTGGAGATGGACAGGCAGGCTGTAGGGGAGGAGGTAGGCCTGTATTTTGAACTTAAAACTCAAATGGGTTTTTGGGTTCAAAATGTGTATTTTTCACTAATGCTGCTATCCTTTTATAAACCATAATTTTTGGGCCAGGTAGTCTAATTACTTGGCGACATAAGAACAGTATGAGTGCATGGTTTGGGAAAATAGATGCAGAAGGACAAATGGATGAAAGGATGGCCGCATCTGGCAACTTTACTGTTTGCTTTTTTTCAATGCAAAGGAGAAGCGTATAATTATTAAAAATCGTATTTTTGGAGATGGACAGGCAGGCTGTAGGGGAGGAGGTAGGCCTGTATTTTGAACTTAAAAACTCAAATGGGTTTTGGGGTTCAAAATGTGTATTTTTCACTAATGCGGCTATCCTTTTATAATCCATAATTTTTGTTCCAGGTAGTCTAATTACTTGGCGACATAATAACAGTATGAGTGCATGGTTTGGGAAAATAGATGCAGAAGGACAAATGGATGAAAGGATGGCCGCATCTGGCAACTTTACTGTTTGCTTTTTATCAATGCAAAGGAGGAGCGTATAATTATTAAAAGGCTATTTTTGGAGATGGACAGGCAGGCTGTAGGGGAGGAGGTAGGCCTGTATTTTGAACTTAAAAACTCAAATGGGTTTTTGGGTTCAAAATGTGTATTTTTCACTAATGCTGCTATCCTTTTATAATCCGTAATTTTTGGGCAAGGTAGTCTAATTACTTGGCGACATAATAACAGTATGAGTGCATGGTTTGGGAAAATAGATGCAGAAGGACAAATGGATGAAAGGATGGCCGCATCTGGCAACTTTACTGTTTGCTTTTTTTCAATGCAAAGGAGGAGCGTATAATTATTAAAAGGGTATTTTTGGAGATGGACAGGCAGGCTGTAGGGGAGGAGGTAGGCCTGTATTTTGAACTTAAAAACTCAAATGGGTTTTTGGGTTCAAAATGTGTATTTTTCCCTTATGCTGCTATCCTTTTATAATCCATAATTTTTGGGCCAGGTAGTCTAATTACTTGGCGACATAATAACAGTATGAGTGCGTGGTTTGGGAAAATAGATGCAGAAGGACAAATGGATGAAAGGATGGCCGCATCTGGCAACTTTACTGTTTGCTTTTTTTCAATGCAATGGAGGAGCGTATAATTATTAAAAGGCTATTTTTGGAGATGGACAGGCAGGCTGTAGGGGAGGAGGTAGGCCTGTATTTTGAACTTAAAAACTCAAATGGGTTTTTGGGTTCAAAATGTGTATTTTTCCCTTATGCTGCTATCCTTTTATAATCCATAATTTTGGGGCCAGGTTGTCCGATAACTTGGCAAAGTGAAAACAGTATGAGTGTATGATGGTTACCCCTGCTATCGGCGCTGCTGCCCCTTCTCTCCCCCTGGCTATCAGTGCCGCTGCCCCATTGACGGCGCCGATAGCCAGGGGGAGAGAAACGGCGCCGGCAATGGGGCAGCGATGTCGACAGACAGGGGGAAAGAAGGGGCAGCGGCACCCATTGCCGGCGCCGCTGCCCCGTAGCCTCCCCCATCCCCGGTTGTATAATTACCTGTTGCTGGGGTCGGGTCAGCGCTGCTTCAGGCCTCCGGTGTGCATTCCCTGCGTCGTTGCTATGCTTTGCATGGCGCGGCGCAATGACGAGAGACGTCACTCGTCATTGCGTCTCGCAACGCATAGCAATGATGCAGGGGACGCACAACAGAGGCCTGAAGCAGCTCGGACCCGACCCCGGCAACAGGTAATTATACAACTAGGGATGGGGGAGGCAACGGGGCAGCGGCGCCGGCAATGGGTGCCGCTGCCCCTTATGCCCCCCTGGCTATCGGTGTCGTTGCCCCATTACCGGCGCCGCTTCTCTCCCCCTGGCTATCGGCGCTGGCAATGGGACAGCGGCACCGATAGCCAGGGGGAGAGAAGGGGCAGCGGTGCCGATAGCAGGGGGAGAGAAGCGGCAGTAGCAGGGCTCTAGACCCCAGGAAAGGCAGGGGGAGAGAAGCAGGCAGCGACGGCCTCTCTCCCCCTGCCTTTCCTGGGGGCTCTGTGGGTTGAGAAGCAGTGTATCGGGGTACACACATGCACACACACGCACCCTCATTTTATCAAGGATATTTGGGTAAAAACTTTTTTTACCCAAATATCCTTGGTAAAATGAGGGTGCGTGTTATAGGCCGGTGCGATGTACACCCCGATAAATACGGTAATGTTCCCTTATGCTGCTACCCTTTTATAATCCATAATTTTTGGGCCAGGTAGTCTAATTACTTGGCGACATAATAACAGTATGAGTGCATGGTTTGGGAAAATAGATGCAGAAGGACAAATGGATGAAAGGATGGCCGCATCTGGCAACTTTACTGTTTGCTTTTTTTCAATGCAAAGGAGGAGCGTATAATTATTAAAAAGGGTATTTTTGGAGATGGACAGGCAGGCTGTAGGGGAGGAGGTAGGCCTGTATTTTGAACTTAAAAACTCAAATGGGTTTTTGGGTTCAAAATGTGCATTTTTCACTAATGCTGCTATCCTTTTATAAACCATAATTTTTGGGCCAGGTAGTCTAATTACTTGGCGACATAATAACAGTATGAGTGCATGGTTTGGGAAAATAGATGCAGAAGGACAAATGGATGAAAGGATGGCCGCATCTGGCAACTTTACTGTTTGCTTTTTTTCAATGCAAAGGAGGAGCGTATAATTATTAAAAAGGGTATTTTTGGAGATGGACAGGCAGGCTGTAGGGGAGGAGGTAGGCCTGTATTTTGAACTTAAAAACTCAAGTGGGTTTTTGGGTTCAAAATGTGTTTTTTTCACTAATGCTGCTATCCTTTTATAATTCATAATGTTTGGGCCAGGTAGTCTAATTACTTGGCGACATAATAACAGTATGAGTGCATGGTTTGGGAAAATAGATGCAGAAGGACAAATGGATGAAAGGATGGCCGCATCTGGCAACTTTACTGTTTGCTTTTTTTCAATGCAAAGGAGGAGCGTATAATTATTAAAAAGGGTATTTTTGGAGATGGACAGGCAGGCTGTAGGGGAGGAGGTAGGCCTGTATTTTGAACTTAAAAACTCAAATGGGTTTTTGGGTTCAAAATGTGTATTTTTCACTAATGCTGCTATCCTTTTATAATCCCTAATTTTTGGGCAAGGTAGTCTAATTACTTGGCGACATAATAACAGTATGAGTGCATGGTTTGGGAAAATAGATGCAGAAGGACAAATGGATGAAAGGATGGCCGCATCTGGCAACTTTACTGTTTGCTTTTTTTCAATGCAAAGGAGGAGCGTATAATTATTAAAAGGGTATTTTTGGAGATGGACAGGCAGGCTGTAGGGGAGGAGGTAGGCCTGTATTTTGAACTTAAAAACTCAAATGGGTTTTTGGGTTCAAAATGTGTATTTTTCACTAATGCTGCTATCCTTTTATAAACCATAATTTTTGGGCCAGGTAGTCTAATTACTTGGCGACATAAGAACAGTATGAGTGCATGGTTTGGGAAAATAGATGCAGAAGGACAAATGGATGAAAGGATGGCCGCATCTGGCAACTTTACTGTTTGCTTTTTTTCAATGCAAAGGAGAAGCGTATAATTATTAAAAATCGTATTTTTGGAGATGGACAGGCAGGCTGTAGGGGAGGAGGTAGGCCTGTATTTTGAACTTAAAAACTCAAATGGGTTTTGGGGTTCAAAATGTGTATTTTTCACTAATGCGGCTATCCTTTTATAATCCATAATTTTTGTTCCAGGTAGTCTAATTACTTGGCGACATAATAACAGTATGAGTGCATGGTTTGGGAAAATAGATGCAGAAGGACAAATGGATGAAAGGATGGCCGCATCTGGCAACTTTACTGTTTGCTTTTTTTCAATGTAAAGGAGGAGCGTATAATTATTAAAAGGCTATTTTTGGAGATGGACAGGCAGGCTGTAGGGGAGGAGGTAGGCCTGTATTTTGAACTTAAAAACTCAAATGGGTTTTTGGGTTCAAAATTAGTATTTTTCCCTTATGCTGCTATCCTTTTATAATCCATAATTTTGGGGCCAGGTTGTCCGATAACTTGGCAAAGTGAAAACAGTATGAGTGTATGATGGTTACCCCTGCTATCGGCGCTGCTGCCCCTTCTCTCCCCCTGGCTATCAGTGCCGCTGCCCCATTGCCAGCGCCGATAGCCAGGGGGAGAGAAACGGCGCCGGCAATGGGGCAGCGATGTCGACAGACAGGGGGAAAGAAGGGGCAGCGGCACCCATTGCCGGCGCCGCTGCCCCGTTGCCTCCCCCATCCCCGGTTGTATAATTACCTGTTGCTGGGGTCGGGTCAGCGCTGCTTCAGGCCTCCGGTGTGCATTCCCTGCGTCGTTGCTATGCTTTGCATGGCGCGGCGCAATGACGAGAGACGTCACTCGTCATTGCGTCTCGCAACGCATAGCAATGATGCAGGGGACGCACAACAGAGGCCTGAAGCAGCTCGGACCCGACCTTGGCAACAGGTAATTATACAACTAGGGATGGGGGAGGCAACGGGGCAGCGGCGCCGGCAATGGGTGCCGCTGCCCCTTATGCCCCCCTGGCTATCGGTGCCGTTGCCCCATTACCGGCGCAGCTTCTCTCCCCCTGGCTATCGGCGCTGGCAATGGGACAGCGGCACCGATAGCCAGGGGGAGAGAAGGGGCAGCGGTGCCGATAGCAGGGGGAGAGAAGCGGCGGTAGCAGGGCTCTAGACCCCAGGAAAGGCAGGGGGAGAGAAGCAGGCAGCGACGGCCTCTCTCCCCCTGCCTTTCCTGGGGGCTCTGTGGGTTGAGAAGCAGTGTATCGGGGTACACACATGCACACACACGCACCCTCATTTTATGAAGGATATTTGGGTAAAAACTTTTTTTACCCAAATATCCTTGGTAAAATGAGGGTGCGTGTTATAGGCCGGTGCGATGTACACCCCGATAAATACGGTAATGTTCCCTTATGCTGGTACCCTTTTATAATCCATAATTTTTTTGGCCAGGTAGTCTAATTACTTGGCGACATAATAACAGTATGAGTGCATGGTTTGGGAAAATAGATGCAGAAGGACAAATGGATGAAAGGATGGCCGCATCTGGCAACTTTACTGTTTGCTTTTTTTCAATGCAAAGGAGGAGCGTATAATTATTAAAAAGGGTATTTTTGGAGATGGACAGGCAGGCTGTAGGGGAGGAGGTAGGCCTGTATTTTGAACTTAAAAACTCAAATGGGTTTTTGGGTTCAAAATGTGCATTTTTCACTAATGCTGCTATCCTTTTATAAACCATAATTTTTGGGCCAGGTAGTCTAATTACTTGGCGACATAATAACAGTATGAGTGCATGGTTTGGGAAAATAGATGCAGAAGGACAAATGGATGAAAGGATGGCCGCATCTGGCAACTTTACTGTTTGCTTTTTTCCAATGCAAAGGAGGAGCGTATAATTATTAAAAAGGGTATTTTTGGAGATGGACAGGCAGGCTGTAGGGGAGGAGGTAGGCCTGTATTTTGAACTTAAAAACTCAAGTGGGTTTTTGGGTTCAAAATGTGTTTTTTTCACTAATGCTGCTATCCTTTTATAATTCATAATGTTTGGGCCAGGTAGTCTAATTACTTGGCGACATAATAACAGTATGAGTGCATGGTTTGGGAAAATAGATGCAGAAGGACAAATGGATGAAAGGATGGCCGCATCTGGCAACTTTACTGTTTGCTTTTTTTCAATGCAAAGGAGGAGCGTATAATTATTAAAAAGGGTATTTTTGGAGATGGACAGGCAGGCTGTAGGGGAGGAGGTAGGCCTGTATTTTGAACTTAAAAACTCAAATGGGTTTTTGGGTTCAAAATGTGTATTTTTCACTAATGCTGCTATCCTTTTATAATCCCTAATTTTTGGGCAAGGTAGTCTAATTACTTGGCGACATAATAACAGTATGAGTGCATGGTTTGGGAAAATAGATGCAGAAGGACAAATGGATGAAAGGATGGCCGCATCTGGCAACTTTACTGTTTGCTTTTTTTCAATGCAAAGGAGGAGCGTATAATTATTAAAAGGGTATTTTTGGAGATGGACAGGCAGGCTGTAGGGGAGGAGGTAGGCCTGTATTTTGAACTTAAAACTCAAATGGGTTTTTGGGTTCAAAATGTGTATTTTTCACTAATGCTGCTATCCTTTTATAAACCATAATTTTTGGGCCAGGTAGTCTAATTACTTGGCGACATAAGAACAGTATGAGTGCATGGTTTGGGAAAATAGATGCAGAAGGACAAATGGATGAAAGGATGGCCGCATCTGGCAACTTTACTGTTTGCTTTTTTTCAATGCAAAGGAGAAGCGTATAATTATTAAAAATCGTATTTTTGGAGATGGACAGGCAGGCTGTAGGGGAGGAGGTAGGCCTGTATTTTGAACTTAAAAACTCAAATGGGTTTTGGGGTTCAAAATGTGTATTTTTCACTAATGCGGCTATCCTTTTATAATCCATAATTTTTGTTCCAGGTAGTCTAATTACTTGGCGACATAATAACAGTATGAGTGCATGGTTTGGGAAAATAGATGCAGAAGGACAAATGGATGAAAGGATGGCCGCATCTGGCAACTTTACTGTTTGCTTTTTATCAATGCAAAGGAGGAGCGTATAATTATTAAAAGGCTATTTTTGGAGATGGACAGGCAGGCTGTAGGGGAGGAGGTAGGCCTGTATTTTGAACTTAAAAACTCAAATGGGTTTTTGGGTTCAAAATGTGTATTTTTCACTAATGCTGCTATCCTTTTATAATCCGTAATTTTTGGGCAAGGTAGTCTAATTACTTGGCGACATAATAACAGTATGAGTGCATGGTTTGGGAAAATAGATGCAGAAGGACAAATGGATGAAAGGATGGCCGCATCTGGCAACTTTACTGTTTGCTTTTTTTCAATGCAAAGGAGGAGCGTATAATTATTAAAAGGGTATTTTTGGAGATGGACAGGCAGGCTGATGGGGAGGAGGTAGGCCTGTATTTTGAACTTAAAAACTCAAATGGGTTTTTGGGTTCAAAATGTGTATTTTTCCCTTATGCTGCTATCCTTTTATAATCCATAATTTTTGGGCCAGGTAGTCTAATTACTTGGCGACATAATAACAGTATGAGTGCGTGGTTTGGGAAAATAGATGCAGAAGGACAAATGGATGAAAGGATGGCCGCATCTGGCAACTTTACTGTTTGCTTTTTTTCAATGCAATGGAGGAGCGTATAATTATTAAAAGGCTATTTTTGGAGATGGACAGGCAGGCTGTAGGGGAGGAGGTAGGCCTGTATTTTGAACTTAAAAACTCAAATGGGTTTTTGGGTTCAAAATGTGTATTTTTCCCTTATGCTGCTATCCTTTTATAATCCATAATTTTGGGGCCAGGTTGTCCGATAACTTGGCAAAGTGAAAACAGTATGAGTGTATGATGGTTACCCCTGCTATCGGCGCTGCTGCCCCTTCTCTCCCCCTGGCTATCAGTGCCGCTGCCCCATTGACGGCGCCGATAGCCAGGGGGAGAGAAACGGCGCCGGCAATGGGGCAGCGATGTCGACAGACAGGGGGAAAGAAGGGGCAGCGGCACCCATTGCCGGCGCCGCTGCCCCGTTGCCTCCCCCATCCCCGGTTGTATAATTACCTGTTGCTGGGGTCGGGTCAGCGCTGCTTCAGGCCTCCGGTGTGCATTCCCTGCGTCGTTGCTATGCTTTGCATGGCGCGGCGCAATGACGAGAGACGTCACTCGTCATTGCGTCTCGCAACGCATAGCAATGATGCAGGGGACGCACAACAGAGGCCTGAAGCAGCTCGGACCCGACCCCGGCAACAGGTAATTATACAACTAGGGATGGGGGAGGCAACGGGGCAGCGGCGCCGGCAATGGGTGCCGCTGCCCCTTATGCCCCCCTGGCTATCGGTGTCGTTGCCCCATTACCGGCGCCGCTTCTCTCCCCCTGGCTATCGGCGCTGGCAATGGGACAGCGGCACCGATAGCCAGGGGGAGAGAAGGGGCAGCGGTGCCGATAGCAGGGGGAGAGAAGCGGCAGTAGCAGGGCTCTAGACCCCAGGAAAGGCAGGGGGAGAGAAGCAGGCAGCGACGGCCTCTCTCCCCCTGCCTTTCCTGGGGGCTCTGTGGGTTGAGAAGCAGTGTATCGGGGTACACACATGCACACACACGCACCCTCATTTTATCAAGGATATTTGGGTAAAAACTTTTTTTACCCAAATATCCTTGGTAAAATGAGGGTGCGTGTTATAGGCCGGTGCGATGTACACCCCGATAAATACGGTAATGTTCCCTTATGCTGCTACCCTTTTATAATCCATAATTTTTGGGCCAGGTAGTCTAATTACTTGGCGACATAATAACAGTATGAGTGCATGGTTTGGGAAAATAGATGCAGAAGGACAAATGGATGAAAGGATGGCCGCATCTGGCAACTTTACTGTTTGCTTTTTTTCAATGCAAAGGAGGAGCGTATAATTATTAAAAAGGGTATTTTTGGAGATGGACAGGCAGGCTGTAGGGGAGGAGGTAGGCCTGTATTTTGAACTTAAAAACTCAAATGGGTTTTTGGGTTCAAAATGTGCATTTTTCACTAATGCTGCTATCCTTTTATAAACCATAATTTTTGGGCCAGGTAGTCTAATTACTTGGCGACATAATAACAGTATGAGTGCATGGTTTGGGAAAATAGATGCAGAAGGACAAATGGATGAAAGGATGGCCGCATCTGGCAACTTTACTGTTTGCTTTTTTTCAATGCAAAGGAGGAGCGTATAATTATTAAAAAGGGTATTTTTGGAGATGGACAGGCAGGCTGTAGGGGAGGAGGTAGGCCTGTATTTTGAACTTAAAAACTCAAGTGGGTTTTTGGGTTCAAAATGTGTTTTTTTCACTAATGCTGCTATCCTTTTATAATTCATAATGTTTGGGCCAGGTAGTCTAATTACTTGGCGACATAATAACAGTATGAGTGCATGGTTTTGGAAAATAGATGCAGAAGGACAAATGGATGAAAGGATGGCCGCATCTGGCAACTTTACTGTTTGCTTTTTTTCAATGCAAAGGAGGAGCGTATAATTATTAAAAAGGGTATTTTTGGAGATGGACAGGCAGGCTGTAGGGGAGGAGGTAGGCCTGTATTTTGAACTTAAAAACTCAAATGGGTTTTTGGGTTCAAAATGTGTATTTTTCACTAATGCTGCTATCCTTTTATAATCCCTAATTTTTGGGCAAGGTAGTCTAATTACTTGGCAACATAATAACAGTATGAGTGCATGGTTTGGGAAAATAGATGCAGAAGGACAAATGGATGAAAGGATGGCCGCATCTGGCAACTTTACTGTTTGCTTTTTTTCAATGCAAAGGAGGAGCGTATAATTATTAAAAGGGTATTTTTGGAGATGGACAGGCAGGCTGTAGGGGAGGAGGTAGGCCTGTATTTTGAACTTAAAAACTCAAATGGGTTTTTGGGTTCAAAATGTGTATTTTTCACTAATGCTGCTATCCTTTTATAAACCATAATTTTTGGGCCAGGTAGTCTAATTACTTGGCGACATAAGAACAGTATGAGTGCATGGTTTGGGAAAATAGATGCAGAAGGACAAATGGATGAAAGGATGGCCGCATCTGGCAACTTTACTGTTTGCTTTTTTTCAATGCAAAGGAGAAGCGTATAATTATTAAAAATCGTATTTTTGGAGATGGACAGGCAGGCTGTAGGGGAGGAGGTAGGCCTGTATTTTGAACTTAAAAACTCAAATGGGTTTTGGGGTTCAAAATGTGTATTTTTCACTAATGCGGCTATCCTTTTATAATCCATAATTTTTGTTCCAGGTAGTCTAATTACTTGGCGACATAATAACAGTATGAGTGCATGGTTTGGGAAAATAGATGCAGAAGGACAAATGGATGAAAGGATGGCCGCATCTGGCAACTTTACTGTTTGCTTTTTTTCAATGTAAAGGAGGAGCGTATAATTATTAAAAGGCTATTTTTGGAGATGGACAGGCAGGCTGTAGGGGAGGAGGTAGGCCTGTATTTTGAACTTAAAAACTCAAATGGGTTTTTGGGTTCAAAATTTGTATTTTTCCCTTATGCTGCTATCCTTTTATAATCCATAATTTTGGGGCCAGGTTGTCCGATAACTTGGCAAAGTGAAAACAGTATGAGTGTATGATGGTTACCCCTGCTATCGGCGCTGCTGCCCCTTCTCTCCCCCTGGCTATCAGTGCCGCTGCCCCATTGCCAGCGCCGATAGCCAGGGGGAGAGAAACGGCGCCGGCAATGGGGCAGCGATGTCGACAGACAGGGGGAAAGAAGGGGCAGCGGCACCCATTGCCGGTGCCGCTGCCCCGTTGCCTCCCCCATCCCCGGTTGTATAATTACCTGTTGCTGGGGTCGGGTCAGCGCTGCTTCAGGCCTCCGGTGTGCATTCCCTGCGTCGTTGCTATGCTTTGCATGGCACGGCGCAATGACGAGAGACGTCACTCGTCATTGCGTCTCGCAACGCATAGCAATGATGCAGGGGACGCACAACAGAGGCCTGAAGCAGCTCGGACCCGACCCCGGCAACAGGTAATTATACAACTAGGGATGGGGGAGGCAACGGGGCAGCGGCGCCGGCAATGGGTGCCGCTGCCCCTTATGCCCCCCTGGCTATCGGTGCCGTTGCCCCATTACCGGCGCCGCTTCTCTCCCCCTGGCTATCGGCGCTGGCAATGGGACAGCGGCACCGATAGCCAGGGGGAGAGAAGGGGCAGCGGTGCCGATAGCAGGGGGAGAGAAGCGGCGGTAGCAGGGCTCTAGACCCCAGGAAAGGCAGGGGGAGAGAAGCAGGCAGCGACTGCCTCTCTCCCCCTGCCTTTCCTGGGGGCTCTGTGGGTTGAGAAGCAGTGTATCGGGGTACACACATGCACACACACGCACCCTCATTTTATGAAGGATATTTGGGTAAAAACTTTTTTTACCCAAATATCCTTGGTAAAATGAGGGTGCGTGTTATAGGCCGGTGCGATGTACACCCCGATAAATACGGTAATGTTCCCTTATGCTGGTACCCTTTTATAATCCATAATTTTTTTGGCCAGGTAGTCTAATTACTTGGCGACATAATAACAGTATGAGTGCATGGTTTGGGAAAATAGATGCAGAAGGACAAATGGATGAAAGGATGGCCGCATCTGGCAACTTTACTGTTTGCTTTTTTTCAATGCAAAGGAGGAGCGTATAATTATTAAAAAGGGTATTTTTGGAGATGGACAGGCAGGCTGTAGGGGAGGAGGTAGGCCTGTATTTTGAACTTAAAAACTCAAATGGGTTTTTGGGTTCAAAATGTGCATTTTTCACTAATGCTGCTATCCTTTTATAAACCATAATTTTTGGGCCAGGTAGTCTAATTACTTGGCGACATAATAACAGTATGAATGCATGGTTTGGCAAAAGATGCAGAAGGACAAATGGATGAAAGGATGGCCGCATCTGGCAACTTTACTGTTTGCTTTTTTCCAATGCAAAGGAGGAGCGTATAATTATTAAAAAGGGTATTTTTGGAGATGGACAGGCAGGCTGTAGGGGAGGAGGTAGGCCTGTATTTTGAACTTAAAAACTCAAGTGGGTTTTTGGGTTCAAAATGTGTTTTTTTCACTAATGCTGCTATCCTTTTATAATTCATAATGTTTGGGCCAGGTAGTCTAATTACTTGGCGACATAATAACAGTATGAGTGCATGGTTTGGGAAAATAGATGCAGAAGGACAAATGGATGAAAGGATGGCCGCATCTGGCAACTTTACTGTTTGCTTTTTTTCAATGCAAAGGAGGAGCGTATAATTATTAAAAAGGGTATTTTTGGAGATGGACAGGCAGGCTGTAGGGGAGGAGGTAGGCCTGTATTTTGAACTTAAAAACTCAAATGGGTTTTTGGGTTCAAAATGTGTATTTTTCACTAATGCTGCTATCCTTTTATAATCCCTAATTTTTGGGCAAGGTAGTCTAATTACTTGGCAACATAATAACAGTATGAGTGCATGGTTTGGGAAAATAGATGCAGAAGGACAAATGGATGAAAGGATGGCCGCATCTGGCAACTTTACTGTTTGCTTTTTTTCAATGCAAAGGAGGAGCGTATAATTATTAAAAGGGTATTTTTGGAGATGGACAGGCAGGCTGTAGGGGAGGAGGTAGGCCTGTATTTTGAACTTAAAAACTCAAATGGGTTTTTGGGTTCAAAATGTGTATTTTTCACTAATGCTGCTATCCTTTTATAAACCATAATTTTTGGGCCAGGTAGTCTAATTACTTGGCGACATAAGAACAGTATGAGTGCATGGTTTGGGAAAATAGATGCAGAAGGACAAATGGATGAAAGGATGGCCGCATCTGGCAACTTTACTGTTTGCTTTTTTTCAATGCAAAGGAGAAGCGTATAATTATTAAAAATCGTATTTTTGGAGATGGACAGGCAGGCTGTAGGGGAGGAGGTAGGCCTGTATTTTGAACTTAAAAACTCAAATGGGTTTTGGGGTTCAAAATGTGTATTTTTCACTAATGCGGCTATCCTTTTATAATCCATAATTTTTGTTCCAGGTAGTCTAATTGCTTGGCGACATAATAACAGTATGAGTGCATGGTTTGGGAAAATAGATGCAGAAGGACAAATGGATGAAAGGATGGCCGCATCTGGCAACTTTACTGTTTGCTTTTTTTCAATGTAAAGGAGGAGCGTATAATTATTAAAAGGCTATTTTTGGAGATGGACAGGCAGGCTGTAGGGGAGGAGGTAGGCCTGTATTTTGAACTTAAAAACTCAAATGGGTTTTTGGGTTCAAAATTTGTATTTTTCCCTTATGCTGCTATCCTTTTATAATCCATAATTTTGGGGCCAGGTTGTCCGATAACTTGGCAAAGTGAAAACAGTATGAGTGTATGATGGTTACCCCTGCTATCGGCGCTGCTGCCCCTTCTCTCCCCCTGGCTATCAGTGCCGCTGCCCCATTGCCAGCGCCGATAGCCAGGGGGAGAGAAACGGCGCCGGCAATGGGGCAGCGATGTCGACAGACAGGGGGAAAGAAGGGGCAGCGGCACCCATTGCCGGTGCCGCTGCCCCGTTGCCTCCCCCATCCCCGGTTGTATAATTACCTGTTGCTGGGGTCGGGTCAGCGCTGCTTCAGGCCTCCGGTGTGCATTCCCTGCGTCGTTGCTATGCTTTGCATGGCGCGGCGCAATGACGAGAGACGTCACTCGTCATTGCGTCTCGCAACGCATAGCAATGATGCAGGGGACGCACAACAGAGGCCTGAAGCAGCTCGGACCCGACCCCGGCAACAGGTAATTATACAACTAGGGATGGGGGAGGCAACGGGGCAGCGGCGCCGGCAATGGGTGCCGCTGCCCCTTATGCCCCCCTGGCTATCGGTGCCGTTGCCCCATTACCGGCGCCGCTTCTCTCCCCCTGGCTATCGGCGCTGGCAATGGGACAGCGGCACCGATAGCCAGGGGGAGAGAAGGGGCAGCGGTGCCGATAGCAGGGGGAGAGAAGCGGCGGTAGCAGGGCTCTAGACCCCAGGAAAGGCAGGGGGAGAGAAGCAGGCAGCGACTGCCTCTCTCCCCCTGCCTTTCCTGGGGGCTCTGTGGGTTGAGAAGCAGTGTATCGGGGTACACACATGCACACACACGCACCCTCATTTTATGAAGGATATTTGGGTAAAAACTTTTTTTACCCAAATATCCTTGGTAAAATGAGGGTGCGTGTTATAGGCCGGTGCGATGTACACCCCGATAAATACGGTAATGTTCCCTTATGCTGGTACCCTTTTATAATCCATAATTTTTTTGGCCAGGTAGTCTAATTACTTGGCGACATAATAACAGTATGAGTGCATGGTTTGGGAAAATAGATGCAGAAGGACAAATGGATGAAAGGATGGCCGCATCTGGCAACTTTACTGTTTGCTTTTTTTCAATGCAAAGGAGGAGCGTATAATTATTAAAAAGGGTATTTTTGGAGATGGACAGGCAGGCTGTAGGGGAGGAGGTAGGCCTGTATTTTGAACTTAAAAACTCAAATGGGTTTTTGGGTTCAAAATGTGCATTTTTCACTAATGCTGCTATCCTTTTATAAACCATAATTTTTGGGCCAGGTAGTCTAATTACTTGGCGACATAATAACAGTATGAATGCATGGTTTGGCAAAATAGATGCAGAAGGACAAATGGATGAAAGGATGGCCGCATCTGGCAACTTTACTGTTTGCTTTTTTCCAATGCAAAGGAGGAGCGTATAATTATTAAAAAGGGTATTTTTGGAGATGGACAGGCAGGCTGTAGGGGAGGAGGTAGGCCTGTATTTTGAACTTAAAAACTCAAGTGGGTTTTTGGGTTCAAAATGTGTTTTTTTCACTAATGCTGCTATCCTTTTATAATTCATAATGTTTGGGCCAGGTAGTCTAATTACTTGGCGACATAATAACAGTATGAGTGCATGGTTTGGGAAAATAGATGCAGAAGGACAAATGGATGAAAGGATGGCCGCATCTGGCAACTTTACTGTTTGCTTTTTTTCAATGCAAAGGAGGAGCGTATAATTATTAAAAAGGGTATTTTTGGAGATGGACAGGCAGGCTGTAGGGGAGGAGGTAGGCCTGTATTTTGAACTTAAAAACTCAAATGGGTTTTTGGGTTCAAAATGTGTATTTTTCACTAATGCTGCTATCCTTTTATAATCCCTAATTTTTGGGCAAGGTAGTCTAATTACTTGGCGACATAATAACAGTATGAGTGCATGGTTTGGGAAAATAGATGCAGAAGGACAAATGGATGAAAGGATGGCCGCATCTGGCAACTTTACTGTTTGCTTTTTTTCAATGCAAAGAAGGAGCGTATAATTATTAAAAGGGTATTTTTGGAGATGGACAGGCAGGCTGTAGGGGAGGAGGTAGGCCTGTATTTTGAACTTAAAACTCAAATGGGTTTTTGGGTTCAAAATGTGTATTTTTCACTAATGCTGCTATCCTTTTATAAACCATAATTTTTGGGCCAGGTAGTCTAATTACTTGGCGACATAAGAACAGTATGAGTGCATGGTTTGGGAAAATAGATGCAGAAGGACAAATGGATGAAAGGATGGCCGCATCTGGCAACTTTACTGTTTGCTTTTTTTCAATGCAAAGGAGAAGCGTATAATTATTAAAAATCGTATTTTTGGAGATGGACAGGCAGGCTGTAGGGGAGGAGGTAGGCCTGTATTTTGAACTTAAAAACTCAAATGGGTTTTGGGGTTCAAAATGTGTATTTTTCACTAATGCGGCTATCCTTTTATAATCCATAATTTTTGTTCCAGGTAGTCTAATTACTTGGCGACATAATAACAGTATGAGTGCATGGTTTGGGAAAATAGATGCAGAAGGACAAATGGATGAAAGGATGGCCGCATCTGGCAACTTTACTGTTTGCTTTTTTTCAATGCAAAGGAGGAGCGTATAATTATTAAAAATGGTATTTTTGGAGATGGACAGGCAGGCTGTAGGGGAGGAGGTAGGCCTGTATTTTGAACTTAAAAACTCAAATGGGTTTTTGGGTTCAAAATGTGTTTTTTTCACTAATGCTGCTATCCTTTTATAATTCATAATGTTTGGGCCAGGTAGTCTAATTACTTGGCGACATAATAACAGTATGAGTGCATGGTTTGGGAAAATAGATGCAGAAGGACAAATGGATGAAAGGATGGCCGCATCTGGCAACTTTACTGTTTGCTTTTTATCAATGCAAAGGAGGAGCGTATAATTATTAAAAGGCTATTTTTGGAGATGGACAGGCAGGCTGTAGGGGAGGAGGTAGGCCTGTATTTTGAACTTAAAAACTCAAATGGGTTTTTGGGTTCAAAATGTGTATTTTTCACTAATGCTGCTATCCTTTTATAATCCGTAATTTTTGGGCAAGGTAGTCTAATTACTTGGCGACATAATAACAGTATGAGTGCATGGTTTGGGAAAATAGATGCAGAAGGACAAATGGATGAAAGGATGGCCGCATCTGGCAACTTTACTGTTTGCTTTTTTTCAATGCAAAGGAGGAGCGTATAATTATTAAAAGGGTATTTTTGGAGATGGACAGGCAGGCTGTAGGGGAGGAGGTAGGCCTGTATTTTGAACTTAAAAACTCAAATGGGTTTTTGGGTTCAAAATGTGTATTTTTCCCTTATGCTGCTATCCTTTTATAATCCATAATTTTTGGGCCAGGTAGTCTAATTACTTGGCGACATAATAACAGTATGAGTGCGTGGTTTGGGAAAATAGATGCAGAAGGACAAATGGATGAAAGGATGGCCGCATCTGGCAACTTTACTGTTTGCTTTTTTTCAATGCAATGGAGGAGCGTATAATTATTAAAAGGCTATTTTTGGAGATGGACAGGCAGGCTGTAGGGGAGGAGGTAGGCCTGTATTTTGAACTTAAAAACTCAAATGGGTTTTTGGGTTCAAAATGTGTATTTTTCCCTTATGCTGCTATCCTTTTATAATCCATAATTTTGGGGCCAGGTTGTCCGATAACTTGGCAAAGTGAAAACAGTATGAGTGTATGATGGTTACCCCTGCTATCGGCGCTGCTGCCCCTTCTCTCCCCCTGGCTATCAGTGCGCTGCCCCATTGACGGCGCCGATAGCCAGGGGGAGAGAAACGGCGCCGGCAATGGGGCAGCGATGTCGACAGACAGGGGGAAAGAAGGGGCAGCGGCACCCATTGCCGGCGCCGCTGCCCCGTTGCCTCCCCCATCCCCGGTTGTATAATTACCTGTTGCTGGGGTCGGGTCAGCGCTGCTTCAGGCCTCCGGTGTGCATTCCCTGCGTCGTTGCTATGCTTTGCATGGCGCGGCGCAATGACGAGAGACGTCACTCGTCATTGCGTCTCGCAACGCATAGCAATGATGCAGGGGACGCACAACAGAGGCCTGAAGCAGCTCGGACCCGACCCCGGCAACAGGTAATTATACAACTAGGGATGGGGGAGGCAACGGGGCAGCGGCGCCGGCAATGGGTGCCGCTGCCCCTTATGCCCCCCTGGCTATCGGTGCCGTTGCCCCATTACCGGCGCCGCTTCTCTCCCCCTGGCTATCGGCGCTGGCAATGGGACAGCGGCACCGATAGCCAGGGGGAGAGAAGGGGCAGCGGTGCCGATAGCAGGGGGAGAGAAGCGGCGGTAGCAGGGCTCTAGACCCCAGGAAAGGCAGGGGGAGAGAAGCAGGCAGCGACGGCCTCTCTCCCCCTGCCTTTCCTGGGGGCTCTGTGGGTTGAGAAGCAGTGTATCGGGGTACACACATGCACACACACGCACCCTCATTTTATGAAGGATATTTGGGTAAAAACTTTTTTTACCCAAATATCCTTGGTAAAATGAGGGTGCGTGTTGTAGGCCGATGCAATGTACACCCCGATAAATACGGTAATGTTCCCTTATGCTGCTTCCCTTTTATAATCCATAATTTTTGGGCCAGGTAGTCTAATTACTTGGCGACATAATAACAGTATGAGTGCATGGTTTGGGAAAATAGATGCAGAAGGACAAATGGATGAAAGGATGGCCGCATCTGGCAACTTTACTGTTTGTTTTTTTTCAATGCAAAGGAGGAGCGTATAATTATTAAAAAGGGTATTTTTGGAGATGGACAGGCAGGCTGTAGGGGAGGAGGTAGGCCTGTATTTTGAACTTAAAAACTCAAATGGGTTTTTGGGTTCAAAATGTGCATTTTTCACTAATGCTGCTATCCTTTTATAAACCATAATTTTTGGGCCAGGTAGTCTAATTACTTGGCGACATAATAACAGTATGAGTGCATGGTTTGGGAAAATAGATGCAGAAGGACAAATGGATGAAAGGATGGCCGCATCTGGCAACTTTACTGTTTGCTTTTTTTCAATGCAAAGGAGGAGCGTATAATTATTAAAAAGGGTATTTTTGGAGATGGACAGGCAGGCTGTAGGGGAGGAGGTAGGCCTGTATTTTGAACTTAAAAACTCAAGTGGGTTTTTGGGTTCAAAATGTGTTTTTTTCACTAATGCTGCTATCCTTTTATAATTCATAATGTTTGGGCCAGGTAGTCTAATTACTTGGTGACATAATAACAGTATGAGTGCATGGTTTGGGAAAATAGATGCAGAAGGACAAATGGATGAAAGGATGGCCGCATCTGGCAACTTTACTGTTTGCTTTTTTTCAATGCAAAGGAGGAGCGTATAATTATTAAAAAGGGTATTTTTGGAGATGGACAGGCAGGCTGTAGGGGAGGAGGTAGGCCTGTATTTTGAACTTAAAAACTCAAATGGGTTTTTGGGTTCAAAATGTGTATTTTTCACTAATGCTGCTATCCTTTTATAATCCCTAATTTTTGGGCAAGGTAGTCTAATTACTTGGTGACATAATAACAGTATGAGTGCATGGTTTGGGAAAATTGATGCAGAAGGACAAATGGATGAAAGGATGGCCGCATCTGGCAACTTTACTGTTTGCTTTTTTTCAATGCCAAGGAGGAGCGTATAATTATTAAAAGGGTATTTTTGGAGATGGACAGGCAGGCTGTAGGGGAGGAGGTAGGCCTGTATTTTGAACTTAAAAACTCAAATGGGTTTTTGGGTTCAAAATGTGTATTTTTCACTAATGCTGCTATCCTTTTATAAACCATAATTTTTGGGCCAGGTAGTCTAATTACTTGGCGACATAAGAACAGTATGAGTGCATGGTTTGGGAAAATAGATGCAGAAGGACAAATGGATGAAAGGATGGCCGCATCTGGCAACTTTACTGTTTGCTTTTTTTCAATGCAAAGGAGGAGCGTATAATTATTAAAAAGGGTATTTTTGGAGATGGACAGGCAGGCTGTAGGGGAGGAGGTAGGCCTGTATTTTGAACTTAAAAACTCAAATGGGTTTTTGGGTTCAAAATGTGCATTTTTCACTAATGCTGCTATCCTTTTATAAACCATAATTTTTGGGCCAGGTAGTCTAATTACTTGGCGACATAATAACAGTATGAGTGCATGGTTTGGGAAAATAGATG
This sequence comes from Hyla sarda, assembly GCF_029499605.1. Classification (NCBI taxonomy): domain Eukaryota; kingdom Metazoa; phylum Chordata; class Amphibia; order Anura; family Hylidae; genus Hyla; species Hyla sarda. The sequence continues at coordinate 77,158,353 of NC_079199.1, read as the reverse complement.
CAGAAGGACAAATGGATGAAAGGATGGCCGCATCTGGCAACTTTACTGTTTGCTTTTTTCCAATGCAAAGGAGGAGCGTATAATTATTAAAAAGGGTATTTTTGGAGATGGACAGGCAGGCTGTAGGGGAGGAGGTAGGCCTGTATTTTGAACTTAAAAACTCAAGTGGGTTTTTGGGTTCAAAAGGTGTTTTTTTCACTAATGCTGCTATCCTTTTATAATTCATAATGTTTGGGCCAGGTAGTCTAATTACTTGGCGACATAATAACAGTATGAGTGCATGGTTTGGGAAAATAGATGCAGAAGGACAAATGGATGAAAGGATGGCCGCATCTGGCAACTTTACTGTTTGCTTTTTTTCAATGCAAAGGAGGAGCGTATAATTATTAAAAAGGGTATTTTTGGAGATGGACAGGCAGGCTGTAGGGGAGGAGGTAGGCCTGTATTTTGAACTTAAAAACTCAAATGGGTTTTTGGGTTCAAAATGTGTATTTTTCACTAATGCTGCTATCCTTTTATAATCCCTAATTTTTGGGCAAGGTAGTCTAATTACTTGGCGACATAATAACAGTATGAGTGCATGGTTTGGGAAAATAGATGCAGAAGGACAAATGGATGAAAGGATGGCCGCATCTGGCAACTTTACTGTTTGCTTTTTTTCAATGCAAAGGAGGAGCGTATAATTATTAAAAGGGTATTTTTGGAGATGGACAGGCAGGCTGTAGGGGAGGAGGTAGGCCTGTATTTTGAACTTAAAACTCAAATGGGTTTTTGGGTTCAAAATGTGTATTTTTCACTAATGCTGCTATCCTTTTATAAACCATAATTTTTGGGCCAGGTAGTCTAATTACTTGGCGACATAAGAACAGTATGAGTGCATGGTTTGGGAAAATAGATGCAGAAGGACAAATGGATGAAAGGATGGCCGCATCTGGCAACTTTACTGTTTGCTTTTTTTCAATGCAAAGGAGAAGCGTATAATTATTAAAAATCGTATTTTTGGAGATGGACAGGCAGGCTGTAGGGGAGGAGGTAGGCCTGTATTTTGAACTTAAAAACTCAAATGGGTTTTGGGGTTCAAAATGTGTATTTTTCACTAATGCGGCTATCCTTTTATAATCCATAATTTTTGTTCCAGGTAGTCTAATTACTTGGCGACATAATAACAGTATGAGTGCATGGTTTGGGAAAATAGATGCAGAAGGACAAATGGATGAAAGGATGGCCGCATCTGGCAACTTTACTGTTTGCTTTTTTTCAATGCAAAGGAGGAGCGTATAATTATTAAAAAGGGTATTTTTGGAGATGGACAGGCAGGCTGTAGGGGAGGAGGTAGGCCTGTATTTTGAACTTAAAAACTCAAATGGGTTTTTGGGTTCAAAATGTGTATTTTTCACTAATGCTGCTATCCTTTTATAATCCCTAATTTTTGGGCAAGGTAGTCTAATTACTTGGCGACATAATAACAGTATGAGTGCATGGTTTGGGAAAATAGATGCAGAAGGACAAATGGATGAAAGGATGGCCGCATCTGGCAACTTTACTGTTTGCTTTTTTTCAATGCAAAGGAGGAGCGTATAATTATTAAAAGGGTATTTTTGGAGATGGACAGGCAGGCTGTAGGGGAGGAGGTAGGCCTGTATTTTGAACTTAAAACTCAAATGGGTTTTTGGGTTCAAAATGTGTATTTTTCACTAATGCTGCTATCCTTTTATAAACCATAATTTTTGGGCCAGGTAGTCTAATTACTTGGCGACATAAGAACAGTATGAGTGCATGGTTTGGGAAAATAGATGCAGAAGGACAAATGGATGAAAGGATGGCCGCATCTGGCAACTTTACTGTTTGCTTTTTTTCAATGCAAAGGAGAAGCGTATAATTATTAAAAATCGTATTTTTGGAGATGGACAGGCAGGCTGTAGGGGAGGAGGTAGGCCTGTATTTTGAACTTAAAAACTCAAATGGGTTTTGGGGTTCAAAATGTGTATTTTTCACTAATGCGGCTATCCTTTTATAATCCATAATTTTTGTTCCAGGTAGTCTAATTACTTGGCGACATAATAACAGTATGAGTGCATGGTTTGGGAAAATAGATGCAGAAGGACAAATGGATGAAAGGATGGCCGCATCTGGCAACTTTACTGTTTGCTTTTTTTCAATGCAAAGGAGGAGCGTATAATTATTAAAAATGGTATTTTTGGAGATGGACAGGCAGGCTGTAGGGGAGGAGGTAGGCCTGTATTTTGAACTTAAAAACTCAAATGGGTTTTTGGGTTCAAAATGTGTTTTTTTCACTAATGCTGCTATCCTTTTATAATTCATAATGTTTGGGCCAGGTAGTCTAATTACTTGGCGACATAATAACAGTATGAGTGCATGGTTTGGGAAAATAGATGCAGAAGGACAAATGGATGAAAGGATGGCCGCATCTGGCAACTTTACTGTTTGCTTTTTATCAATGCAAAGGAGGAGCGTATAATTATTAAAAGGCTATTTTTGGAGATGGACAGGCAGGCTGTAGGGGAGGAGGTAGGCCTGTATTTTGAACTTAAAAACTCAAATGGGTTTTTGGGTTCAAAATGTGTATTTTTCACTAATGCTGCTATCCTTTTATAATCCGTAATTTTTGGGCAAGGTAGTCTAATTACTTGGCGACATAATAACAGTATGAGTGCATGGTTTGGGAAAATAGATGCAGAAGGACAAATGGATGAAAGGATGGCCGCATCTGGCAACTTTACTGTTTGCTTTTTTTCAATGCAAAGGAGGAGCGTATAATTATTAAAAGGGTATTTTTGGAGATGGACAGGCAGGCTGTAGGGGAGGAGGTAGGCCTGTATTTTGAACTTAAAAACTCAAATGGGTTTTTGGGTTCAAAATGTGTATTTTTCCCTTATGCTGCTATCCTTTTATAATCCATAATTTTTGGGCCAGGTAGTCTAATTACTTGGCGACATAATAACAGTATGAGTGCGTGGTTTGGGAAAATAGATGCAGAAGGACAAATGGATGAAAGGATGGCCGCATCTGGCAACTTTACTGTTTGCTTTTTTTCAATGCAATGGAGGAGCGTATAATTATTAAAAGGCTATTTTTGGAGATGGACAGGCAGGCTGTAGGGGAGGAGGTAGGCCTGTATTTTGAACTTAAAAACTCAAATGGGTTTTTGGGTTCAAAATGTGTATTTTTCCCTTATGCTGCTATCCTTTTATAATCCATAATTTTGGGGCCAGGTTGTCCGATAACTTGGCAAAGTGAAAACAGTATGAGTGTATGATGGTTACCCCTGCTATCGGCGCTGCTGCCCCTTCTCTCCCCCTGGCTATCAGTGCCGCTGCCCCATTGACGGCGCCGATAGCCAGGGGGAGAGAAACGGCGCCGGCAATGGGGCAGCGATGTCGACAGACAGGGGGAAAGAAGGGGCAGCGGCACCCATTGCCGGCGCCGCTGCCCCGTTGCCTCCCCCATCCCCGGTTGTATAATTACCTGTTGCTGGGGTCGGGTCAGCGCTGCTTCAGGCCTCCGGTGTGCATTCCCTGCGTCGTTGCTATGCTTTGCATGGCGCGGCGCAATGACGAGAGACGTCACTCGTCATTGCGTCTCGCAACGCATAGCAATGATGCAGGGGATGCACAACAGAGGCCTGAAGCAGCTCGGACCCGACCCCGGCAACAGGTAATTATACAACTAGGGATGGGGGAGGCAACGGGGCAGCGGCGCCGGCAATGGGTGCCGCTGCCCCTTATGCCCCCCTGGCTATCGGTGCCGTTGCCCCATTACCGGCGCCGCTTCTCTCCCCCTGGCTATCGGCGCTGGCAATGGGACAGCGGCACCGATAGCCAGGGGGAGAGAAGGGGCAGCGGTGCCGATAGCAGGGGGAGAGAAGCGGCGGTAGCAGGGCTCTAGACCCCAGGAAAGGCAGGGGGAGAGAAGCAGGCAGCGACGGCCTCTCTCCCCCTGCCTTTCCTGGGGGCTCTGTGGGTTGAGAAGCAGTGTATCGGGGTACACACATGCACACACACGCACCCTCATTTTATGAAGGATATTTGGGTAAAAACTTTTTTTACCCAAATATCCTTGGTAAAATGAGGGTGCGTGTTGTAGGCCGATGCAATGTACACCCCGATAAATACGGTAATGTTCCCTTATGCTGCTTCCCTTTTATAATCCATAATTTTTGGGCCAGGTAGTCTAATTACTTGGCGACATAATAACAGTATGAGTGCATGGTTTGGGAAAATAGATGCAGAAGGACAAATGGATGAAAGGATGGCCGCATCTGGCAACTTTACTGTTTGTTTTTTTTCAATGCAAAGGAGGAGCGTATAATTATTAAAAAGGGTATTTTTGGAGATGGACAGGCAGGCTGTAGGGGAGGAGGTAGGCCTGTATTTTGAACTTAAAAACTCAAATGGGTTTTTGGGTTCAAAATGTGCATTTTTCACTAATGCTGCTATCCTTTTATAAACCATAATTTTTGGGCCAGGTAGTCTAATTACTTGGCGACATAATAACAGTATGAGTGCATGGTTTGGGAAAATAGATGCAGAAGGACAAATGGATGAAAGGATGGCCGCATCTGGCAACTTTACTGTTTGCTTTTTTTCAATGCAAAGGAGGAGCGTATAATTATTAAAAAGGGTATTTTTGGAGATGGACAGGCAGGCTGTAGGGGAGGAGGTAGGCCTGTATTTTGAACTTAAAAACTCAAGTGGGTTTTTGGGTTCAAAATGTGTTTTTTTCACTAATGCTGCTATCCTTTTATAATTCATAATGTTTGGGCCAGGTAGTCTAATTACTTGGTGACATAATAACAGTATGAGTGCATGTTTTGGGAAAATAGATGCAGAAGGACAAATGGATGAAAGGATGGCCGCATCTGGCAACTTTACTGTTTGCTTTTTTTCAATGCAAAGGAGGAGCGTATAATTATTAAAAAGGGTATTTTTGGAGATGGACAGGCAGGCTGTAGGGGAGGAGGTAGGCCTGTATTTTGAACTTAAAAACTCAAATGGGTTTTTGGGTTCAAAATGTGTATTTTTCACTAATGCTGCTATCCTTTTATAAACCATAATTTTTGGGCCAGGTAGTCTAATTACTTGGCGACATAAGAACAGTATGAGTGCATGGTTTGGGAAAATAGATGCAGAAGGACAAATGGATGAAAGGATGGCCGCATCTGGCAACTTTACTGTTTGCTTTTTTTCAATGCAAAGGAGGAGCGTATAATTATTAAAAAGGGTATTTTTGGAGATGGACAGGCAGGCTGTAGGGGAGGAGGTAGGCCTGTATTTTGAACTTAAAAACTCAAGTGGGTTTTTGGGTTCAAAATGTGTTTTTTTCACTAATGCTGCTATCCTTTTATAATTCATAATGTTTGGGCCAGGTAGTCTAATTACTTGGTGACATAATAACAGTATGAGTGCATGGTTTGGGAAAATAGATGCAGAAGGACAAATGGATGAAAGGATGGCCGCATCTGGCAACTTTACTGTTTGCTTTTTTTCAATGCAAAGGAGGAGCGTATAATTATTAAAAAGGGTATTTTTGGAGATGGACAGGCAGGCTGTAGGGGAGGAGGTAGGCCTGTATTTTGAACTTAAAAACTCAAATGGGTTTTTGGGTTCAAAATGTGTATTTTTCACTAATGCTGCTATCCTTTTATAAACCATAATTTTTGGGCCAGGTAGTCTAATTACTTGGCGACATAAGAACAGTATGAGTGCATGGTTTGGGAAAATAGATGCAGAAGGACAAATGGATGAAAGGATGGCCGCATCTGGCAACTTTACTGTTTGCTTTTTTTCAATGCAAAGGAGAAGCGTATAATTATTAAAAAGGGTATTTTTGGAGATGGACAGGCAGGCTGTAGGGGAGGAGGTAGGCCTGTATTTTGAACTTAAAAACTCAAATGGGTTTTGGGGTTCAAAATGTGTATTTTTCACTAATGCGGCTATCCTTTTATAATCCATAATTTTTGTTCCAGGTAGTCTAATTACTTGGCGACATAATAACAGTATGAGTGCATGGTTTGGGAAAATAGATGCAGAAGGACAAATGGATGAAAGGATGGCCGCATCTGGCAACTTTACTGTTTGCTTTTTTTCAATGCAAAGGAGAAGCGTATAATTATTAAAAATCGTATTTTTGGAGATGGACAGGCAGGCTGTAGGGGAGGAGGTAGGCCTGTATTTTGAACTTAAAAACTCAAATGGGTTTTGGGGTTCAAAATGTGTATTTTTCACTAATGCGGCTATCCTTTTATAATCCATAATTTTTGTTCCAGGTAGTCTAATTACTTGGCGACATAATAACAGTATGAGTGCATGGTTTGGGAAAATAGATGCAGAAGGACAAATGGATGAAAGGATGGCCGCATCTGGCAACTTTACTGTTTGCTTTTTTTCAATGCAAAGGAGGAGCGTATAATTATTAAAAATGGTATTTTTGGAGATGGACAGGCAGGCTGTAGGGGAGGAGGTAGGCCTGTATTTTGAACTTAAAAACTCAAATGGGTTTTTGGGTTCAAAATGTGTTTTTTTCACTAATGCTGCTATCCTTTTATAATTCATAATGTTTGGGCCAGGTAGTCTAATTACTTGGCGACATAATAACAGTATGAGTGCATGGTTTGGGAAAATAGATGCAGAAGGACAAATGGATGAAAGGATGGCCGCATCTGGCAACTTTACTGTTTGCTTTTTATCAATGCAAAGGAGGAGCGTATAATTATTAAAAGGCTATTTTTGGAGATGGACAGGCAGGCTGTAGGGGAGGAGGTAGGCCTGTATTTTGAACTTAAAAACTCAAATGGGTTTTTGGGTTCAAAATGTGTATTTTTCACTAATGCTGCTATCCTTTTATAATCCGTAATTTTTGGGCAAGGTAGTCTAATTACTTGGCGACATAATAACAGTATGAGTGCATGGTTTGGGAAAATAGATGCAGAAGGACAAATGGATGAAAGGATGGCCGCATCTGGCAACTTTACTGTTTGCTTTTTTTCAATGCAAAGGAGGAGCGTATAATTATTAAAAGGGTATTTTTGGAGATGGACAGGCAGGCTGTAGGGGAGGAGGTAGGCCTGTATTTTGAACTTAAAAACTCAAATGGGTTTTTGGGTTCAAAATGTGTATTTTTCCCTTATGCTGCTATCCTTTTATAATCCATAATTTTTGGGCCAGGTAGTCTAATTACTTGGCGACATAATAACAGTATGAGTGCGTGGTTTGGGAAAATAGATGCAGAAGGACAAATGGATGAAAGGATGGCCGCATCTGGCAACTTTACTGTTTGCTTTTTTTCAATGCAATGGAGGAGCGTATAATTATTAAAAGGCTATTTTTGGAGATGGACAGGCAGGCTGTAGGGGAGGAGGTAGGCCTGTATTTTGAACTTAAAAACTCAAATGGGTTTTTGGGTTCAAAATGTGTATTTTTCCCTTATGCTGCTATCCTTTTATAATCCATAATTTTGGGGCCAGGTTGTCCGATAACTTGGCAAAGTGAAAACAGTATGAGTGTATGATGGTTACCCCTGCTATCGGCGCTGCTGCCCCTTCTCTCCCCCTGGCTATCAGTGCCGCTGCCCCATTGACGGCGCCGATAGCCAGGGGGAGAGAAACGGCGCCGGCAATGGGGCAGCGATGTCGACAGACAGGGGGAAAGAAGGGGCAGCGGCACCCATTGCCGGCGCCGCTGCCCCGTTGCCTCCCCCATCCCCGGTTGTATAATTACCTGTTGCTGGGGTCGGGTCAGCGCTGCTTCAGGCCTCCGGTGTGCATTCCCTGCGTCGTTGCTATGCTTTGCATGGCGCGGCGCAATGACGAGAGACGTCACTCGTCATTGCGTCTCGCAACGCATAGCAATGATGCAGGGGACGCACAACAGAGGCCTGAAGCAGCTCGGACCCGACCCCGGCAACAGGTAATTATACAACTAGGGATGGGGGAGGCAACGGGGCAGCGGCGCCGGCAATGGGTGCCGCTGCCCCTTATGCCCCCCTGGCTATCGGTGCCGTTGCCCCATTACCGGCGCCGCTTCTCTCCCCCTGGCTATCGGCGCTGGCAATGGGACAGCGGCACCGATAGCCAGGGGGAGAGAAGGGGCAGCGGTGCCGATAGCAGGGGGAGAGAAGCGGCGGTAGCAGGGCTCTAGACCCCAGGAAAGGCAGGGGGAGAGAAGCAGGCAGCGACGGCCTCTCTCCCCCTGCCTTTCCTGGGGGCTCTGTGGGTTGAGAAGCAGTGTATCGGGGTACACACATGCACACACACGCACCCTCATTTTATGAAGGATATTTGGGTAAAAACTTTTTTTACCCAAATATCCTTGGTAAAATGAGGGTGCGTGTTGTAGGCCGATGCAATGTACACCCCGATAAATACGGTAATGTTCCCTTATGCTGCTTCCCTTTTATAATCCATAATTTTTGGGCCAGGTAGTCTAATTACTTGGCGACATAATAACAGTATGAGTGCATGGTTTGGGAAAATAGATGCAGAAGGACAAATGGATGAAAGGATGGCCGCATCTGGCAACTTTACTGTTTGTTTTTTTTCAATGCAAAGGAGGAGCGTATAATTATTAAAAAGGGTATTTTTGGAGATGGACAGGCAGGCTGTAGGGGAGGAGGTAGGCCTGTATTTTGAACTTAAAAACTCAAATGGGTTTTTGGGTTCAAAATGTGCATTTTTCACTAATGCTGCTATCCTTTTATAAACCATAATTTTTGGGCCAGGTAGTCTAATTACTTGGCGACATAATAACAGTATGAGTGCATGGTTTGGGAAAATAGATGCAGAAGGACAAATGGATGAAAGGATGGCCGCATCTGGCAACTTTACTGTTTGCTTTTTTTCAATGCAAAGGAGGAGCGTATAATTATTAAAAAGGGTATTTTTGGAGATGGACAGGCAGGCTGTAGGGGAGGAGGTAGGCCTGTATTTTGAACTTAAAAACTCAAGTGGGTTTTTGGGTTCAAAATGTGTTTTTTTCACTAATGCTGCTATCCTTTTATAATTCATAATGTTTGGGCCAGGTAGTCTAATTACTTGGTGACATAATAACAGTATGAGTGCATGTTTTGGGAAAATAGATGCAGAAGGACAAATGGATGAAAGGATGGCCGCATCTGGCAACTTTACTGTTTGCTTTTTTTCAATGCAAAGGAGGAGCGTATAATTATTAAAAAGGGTATTTTTGGAGATGGACAGGCAGGCTGTAGGGGAGGAGGTAGGCCTGTATTTTGAACTTAAAAACTCAAATGGGTTTTTGGGTTCAAAATGTGTATTTTTCACTAATGCTGCTATCCTTTTATAAACCATAATTTTTGGGCCAGGTAGTCTAATTACTTGGCGACATAAGAACAGTATGAGTGCATGGTTTGGGAAAATAGATGCAGAAGGACAAATGGATGAAAGGATGGCCGCATCTGGCAACTTTACTGTTTGCTTTTTTTCAATGCAAAGGAGGAGCGTATAATTATTAAAAAGGGTATTTTTGGAGATGGACAGGCAGGCTGTAGGGGAGGAGGTAGGCCTGTATTTTGAACTTAAAAACTCAAGTGGGTTTTTGGGTTCAAAATGTGTTTTTTTCACTAATGCTGCTATCCTTTTATAATTCATAATGTTTGGGCCAGGTAGTCTAATTACTTGGTGACATAATAACAGTATGAGTGCATGGTTTGGGAAAATAGATGCAGAAGGACAAATGGATGAAAGGATGGCCGCATCTGGCAACTTTACTGTTTGCTTTTTTTCAATGCAAAGGAGGAGCGTATAATTATTAAAAAGGGTATTTTTGGAGATGGACAGGCAGGCTGTAGGGGAGGAGGTAGGCCTGTATTTTGAACTTAAAAACTCAAATGGGTTTTTGGGTTCAAAATGTGTATTTTTCACTAATGCTGCTATCCTTTTATAAACCATAATTTTTGGGCCAGGTAGTCTAATTACTTGGCGACATAAGAACAGTATGAGTGCATGGTTTGGGAAAATAGATGCAGAAGGACAAATGGATGAAAGGATGGCCGCATCTGGCAACTTTACTGTTTGCTTTTTTTCAATGCAAAGGAGAAGCGTATAATTATTAAAAAGGGTATTTTTGGAGATGGACAGGCAGGCTGTAGGGGAGGAGGTAGGCCTGTATTTTGAACTTAAAAACTCAAATGGGTTTTGGGGTTCAAAATGTGTATTTTTCACTAATGCGGCTATCCTTTTATAATCCATAATTTTTGTTCCAGGTAGTCTAATTACTTGGCGACATAATAACAGTATGAGTGCATGGTTTGGGAAAATAGATGCAGAAGGACAAATGGATGAAAGGATGGCCGCATCTGGCAACTTTACTGTTTGCTTTTTTTCAATGCAAAGGAGGAGCGTATAATTATTAAAAATTGTATTTTTGGAGATGGACAGGCAGGCTGTAGGGGAGGAGGTAGGCCTGTATTTTGAACTTAAAAACTCAAATGGGTTTTTGGGTTCAAAATGTGTTTTTTTCACTAATGCTGCTATCCTTTTATAATTCATAATGTTTGGGCCAGGTAGTCTAATTACTTGGCGACATAATAACAGTATGAGTGCATGGTTTGGGAAAATAGATGCAGAAGGACAAATGGATGAAAGGATGGCCGCATCTGGCAACTTTACTGTTTGCTTTTTATCAATGCAAAGGAGGAGCGTATAATTATTAAAAGGCTATTTTTGGAGATGGACAGGCAGGCTGTAGGGGAGGAGGTAGGCCTGTATTTTGAACTTAAAAACTCAAATGGGTTTTTGGGTTCAAAATGTGTTTTTTTCACTAATGCTGCTATCCTTTTATAATCCGTAATTTTTGGGCAAGGTAGTCTAATTACTTGGCGACATAATAACAGTATGAGTGCGTGGTTTGGGAAAATAGATGCAGAAGGACAAATGGATGAAAGGATGGCCGCATCTGGCAACTTTATTCTTTGCTTTTTTTCAATGCAAAGGAGGAGCGTATAATTATTAAAAAGGTATCTTTGGAGATGGACAGGCAGGCTGTAGGGGAGGAGGTAGGCCTGTATTTTGAACTTAAAAACTCAAATGGGTTTTTGGGTTCAAAATGTGTATTTTTCCCTTGTGCTGCTATCCTTTTATAATCCATAATTTTTGGGCCAGGTAGTCTAATTACTTGGCGACATAATAACAGTATGAGTGCGTGGTTTGGGAAAATAGATGCAGAAGGACAAATGGATGAAAGGATGGCCGCATCTGGCAACTTTACTGTTTGCTTTTTTTCAATGCAAAGGAGGAGCGTATAATTATTAAAAGGCTATTTTTGGAGATGGACAGGCAGGCTGTAGGGGAGGAGGTAGGCCTGTATTTTGAACTTAAAAACTCAAATGGGTTTTTGGGTTCAAAATGTGTATTTTTCCCTTATGCTGCTATCCTTTTACAATCCATAATTTTGGGGCCAGGTTGTCCGATAACTTGGCAAAGTGAAAACAGTATGAGTGTATGATGGTTACCCCTGCTATCGGCGCTGCTGCCCCTTCTCTCCCCCTGGCTATCAGTGCCGCTGCCCCATTGCCGGCGCCGATAGCCAGGGGGAGAGAAACGGCGCCGGCAATGGGGCAGCGATGTCGACAGACAGGGGGAAAGAAGGGGCAGCGGCACCCATTGCCGGCGCCGCTGCCCCGTTGCCTCCCCCATCCCCGGTTGTATAATTACCTGTTGCTGGGGTCGGGTCAGCGCTGCTTCAGGCCTCCGGTGTGCATTCCCTGCGTCGTTGCTATGCTTTGCATGGCGCGGCGCAATGACGAGAGACGTCACTCGTCATTGCGTCTCGCAACGCATAGCAATGATGCAGGGGACGCACAACAGAGGCCTGAAGCAGCTCGGACCCGACCCCGGCAACAGGTAATTATACAACTAGGGATGGGGGAGGCAACGGGGCAGCGGCGCCGGCAATGGGTGCCGCTGCCCCTTATGCCCCCCTGGCTATCGGTGCCGTTGCCCCATTACCGGCGCCGCTTCTCTCCCCCTGGCTATCGGCGCTGGCAATGGGACAGCGGCACCGATAGCCAGGGGGAGAGAAGGGGCAGCGGTGCCGATAGCAGGGGGAGAGAAGCGGCGGTAGCAGGGCTCTAGACCCCAGGAAAGGCAGGGGGAGAGAAGCAGGCAGCGACGGCCTCTCTCCCCCTGCCTTTCCTGGGGGCTCTGTGGGTTGAGAAGCAGTGTATCGGGGTACACACATGCACACACACGCACCCTCATTTTATGAAGGATATTTGGGTAAAAACTTTTTTTACCCAAATATCCTTGGTAAAATGAGGGTGCGTGTTATAGGCCGGTGCGATGTACACCCCGATAAATACGGTAATGTTCCCTTATGCTGCTACCCTTTTATAATCCATAATTTTTGGGCCAGGTAGTCTAATTACTTGCCGACATAATAACAGTATGAGTGCATGGTTTGGGAAAATAGATGCAGAAGGACAAATGGATGAAAGGATGGCCGCATCTGGCAACTTTACTGTTTGCTTTTTTTCAATGCAAAGGAGGAGCGTATAATTATTAAAAAGGGTATTTTTGGAGATGGACAGGCAGGCTGTAGGGGAGGAGGTAGGCCTGTATTTTGAACTTAAAAACTCAAATGGGTTTTTGGGTTCAAAATGTGCATTTTTCACTAATGCTGCTATCCTTTTATAAACCATAATTTTTGGGCCAGGTAGTCTAATTACTTGGCGACATAATAACAGTATGAGTGCATGGTTTGGGAAAATAGATGCAGAAGGACAAATGGATGAAAGGATGGCCGCATCTGGCAACTTTACTGTTTGCTTTTTTTCAATGCAAAGGAGGAGCGTATAATTATTAAAAAGGGTATTTTTGGAGATGGACAGGCAGGCTGTAGGGGAGGAGGTAGGCCTGTATTTTGAACTTAAAAACTCAAATGGGTTTTTGGGTTCAAAATGTGTATTTTTCACTAATGCTGCTATCCTTTTATAATCCCTAATTTTTGGGCAAGGTAGTCTAATTACTTGGTGACATAATAACAGTATGAGTGCATGGTTTGGGAAAATTGATGCAGAAGGACAAATGGATGAAAGGATGGCCGCATCTGGCAACTTTACTGTTTGCTTTTTTTCAATGCCAAGGAGGAGCGTATAATTATTAAAAGGGTATTTTTGGAGATGGACAGGCAGGCTGTAGGGGAGGAGGTAGGCCTGTATTTTGAACTTAAAAACTCAAATGGGTTTTTGGGTTCAAAATGTGTATTTTTCACTAATGCTGCTATCCTTTTATAAACCATAATTTTTGGGCCAGGTAGTCTAATTACTTGGCGACATAAGAACAGTATGAGTGCATGGTTTGGGAAAATAGATGCAGAAGGACAAATGGATGAAAGGATGGCCGCATCTGGCAACTTTACTGTTTGCTTTTTTTCAATGCAAAGGAGGAGCGTATAATTATTAAAAAGGGTATTTTTGGAGATGGACAGGCAGGCTGTAGGGGAGGAGGTAGGCCTGTATTTTGAACTTAAAAACTCAAATGGGTTTTTGGGTTCAAAATGTGCATTTTTCACTAATGCTGCTATCCTTTTATAAACCATAATTTTTGGGCCAGGTAGTCTAATTACTTGGCGACATAATAACAGTATGAGTGCATGGTTTGGGAAAATAGATGCAGAAGGACAAATGGATGAAAGGATGGCCGCATCTGGCAACTTTACTGTTTGCTTTTTTCCAATGCAAAGGAGGAGCGTATAATTATTAAAAAGGGTATTTTTGGAGATGGACAGGCAGGCTGTAGGGGAGGAGGTAGGCCTGTATTTTGAACTTAAAAACTCAAGTGGGTTTTTGGGTTCAAAATGTGTTTTTTTCACTAATGCTGCTATCCTTTTATAATTCATAATGTTTGGGCCAGGTAGTCTAATTACTTGGCGACATAATAACAGTATGAGTGCATGGTTTGGGAAAATAGATGCAGAAGGACAAATGGATGAAAGGATGGCCGCATCTGGCAACTTTACTGTTTGCTTTTTTTCAATGCAAAGGAGGAGCGTATAATTATTAAAAAGGGTATTTTTGGAGATGGACAGGCAGGCTGTAGGGGAGGAGGTAGGCCTGTATTTTGAACTTAAAAACTCAAATGGGTTTTTGGGTTCAAAATGTGTATTTTTCACTAATGCTGCTATCCTTTTATAATCCCTAATTTTTGGGCAAGGTAGTCTAATTACTTGGCGACATAATAACAGTATGAGTGCATGGTTTGGGAAAATAGATGCAGAAGGACAAATGGATGAAAGGATGGCCGCATCTGGCAACTTTACTGTTTGCTTTTTTTCAATGCAAAGGAGGAGCATATAATTATTAAAAGGGTATTTTTGGAGATGGACAGGCAGGCTGTAGGGGAGGAGGTAGGCCTGTATTTTGAACTTAAAACTCAAATGGGTTTTTGGGTTCAAAATGTGTATTTTTCACTAATGCTGCTATCCTTTTATAAACCATAATTTTTGGGCCAGGTAGTCTAATTACTTGGCGACATAAGAACAGTATGAGTGCATGGTTTGGGAAAATAGATGCAGAAGGACAAATGGATGAAAGGATGGCCGCATCTGGCAACTTTACTGTTTGCTTTTTTTCAATGCAAAGGAGAAGCGTATAATTATTAAAAATCGTATTTTTGGAGATGGACAGGCAGGCTGTAGGGGAGGAGGTAGGCCTGTATTTTGAACTTAAAAACTCAAATGGGTTTTGGGGTTCAAAATGTGTATTTTTCACTAATGCGGCTATCCTTTTATAATCCATAATTTTTGTTCCAGGTAGTCTAATTACTTGGCGACATAATAACAGTATGAGTGCATGGTTTGGGAAAATAGATGCAGAAGGACAAATGGATGAAAGGATGGCCGCATCTGGCAACTTTACTGTTTGCTTTTTTTCAATGCAAAGGAGGAGCGTATAATTATTAAAAAGGGTATTTTTGGAGATGGACAGGCAGGCTGTAGGGGAGGAGGTAGGCCTGTATTTTGAACTTAAAAACTCAAATGGGTTTTTGGGTTCAAAATGTGTATTTTTCACTAATGCTGCTATCCTTTTATAAACCATAATTTTTGGGCCAGGTAGTCTAATTACTTGGCGACATAAGAACAGTATGAGTGCATGGTTTGGGAAAATAGATGCAGAAGGACAAATGGATGAAAGGATGGCCGCATCTGGCAACTTTACTGTTTGCTTTTTTTCAATGCAAAGGAGAAGCGTATAATTATTAAAAAGGGTATTTTTGGAGATGGACAGGCAGGCTGTAGGGGAGGAGGTAGGCCTGTATTTTGAACTTAAAAACTCAAATGGGTTTTGGGGTTCAAAATGTGTATTTTTCACTAATGCGGCTATCCTTTTATAATCCATAATTTTTGTTCCAGGTAGTCTAATTACTTGGCGACATAATAACAGTATGAGTGCATGGTTTGGGAAAATAGATGCAGAAGGACAAATGGATGAAAGGATGGCCGCATCTGGCAACTTTACTGTTTGCTTTTTTTCAATGCAAAGGAGAAGCGTATAATTATTAAAAATCGTATTTTTGGAGATGGACAGGCAGGCTGTAGGGGAGGAGGTAGGCCTGTATTTTGAACTTAAAAACTCAAATGGGTTTTGGGGTTCAAAATGTGTATTTTTCACTAATGCGGCTATCCTTTTATAATCCATAATTTTTGTTCCAGGTAGTCTAATTACTTGGCGACATAATAACAGTATGAGTGCATGGTTTGGGAAAATAGATGCAGAAGGACAAATGGATGAAAGGATGGCCGCATCTGGCAACTTTACTGTTTGCTTTTTTTCAATGCAAAGGAGGAGCGTATAATTATTAAAAATGGTATTTTTGGAGATGGACAGGCAGGCTGTAGGGGAGGAGGTAGGCCTGTATTTTGAACTTAAAAACTCAAATGGGTTTTTGGGTTCAAAATGTGTTTTTTTCACTAATGCTGCTATCCTTTTATAATTCATAATGTTTGGGCCAGGTAGTCTAATTACTTGGCGACATAATAACAGTATGAGTGCATGGTTTGGGAAAATAGATGCAGAAGGACAAATGGATGAAAGGATGGCCGCATCTGGCAACTTTACTGTTTGCTTTTTATCAATGCAAAGGAGGAGCGTATAATTATTAAAAGGCTATTTTTGGAGATGGACAGGCAGGCTGTAGGGGAGGAGGTAGGCCTGTATTTTGAACTTAAAAACTCAAATGGGTTTTTGGGTTCAAAATGTGTATTTTTCACTAATGCTGCTATCCTTTTATAATCCGTAATTTTTGGGCAAGGTAGTCTAATTACTTGGCGACATAATAACAGTATGAGTGCATGGTTTGGGAAAATAGATGCAGAAGGACAAATGGATGAAAGGATGGCCGCATCTGGCAACTTTACTGTTTGCTTTTTTTCAATGCAAAGGAGGAGCGTATAATTATTAAAAGGGTATTTTTGGAGATGGACAGGCAGGCTGTAGGGGAGGAGGTAGGCCTGTATTTTGAACTTAAAAACTCAAATGGGTTTTTGGGTTCAAAATGTGTATTTTTCCCTTATGCTGCTATCCTTTTATAATCCATAATTTTTGGGCCAGGTAGTCTAATTACTTGGCGACATAATAACAGTATGAGTGCGTGGTTTGGGAAAATAGATGCAGAAGGACAAATGGATGAAAGGATGGCCGCATCTGGCAACTTTACTGTTTGCTTTTTTTCAATGCAATGGAGGAGCGTATAATTATTAAAAGGCTATTTTTGGAGATGGACAGGCAGGCTGTAGGGGAGGAGGTAGGCCTGTATTTTGAACTTAAAAACTCAAATGGGTTTTTGGGTTCAAAATGTGTATTTTTCCCTTATGCTGCTATCCTTTTATAATCCATAATTTTGGGGCCAGGTTGTCCGATAACTTGGCAAAGTGAAAACAGTATGAGTGTATGATGGTTACCCCTGCTATCGGCGCTGCTGCCCCTTCTCTCCCCCTGGCTATCAGTGCCGCTGCCCCATTGACGGCGCCGATAGCCAGGGGGAGAGAAACGGCGCCGGCAATGGGGCAGCGATGTCGACAGACAGGGGGAAAGAAGGGGCAGCGGCACCCATTGCCGGCGCCGCTGCCCCGTTGCCTCCCCCATCCCCGGTTGTATAATTACCTGTTGCTGGGGTCGGGTCAGCGCTGCTTCAGGCCTCCGGTGTGCATTCCCTGCGTCGTTGCTATGCTTTGCATGGCGCGGCGCAATGACGAGAGACGTCACTCGTCATTGCGTCTCGCAACGCATAGCAATGATGCAGGGGACGCACAACAGAGGCCTGAAGCAGCTCGGACCCGACCCCGGCAACAGGTAATTATACAACTAGGGATGGGGGAGGCAACGGGGCAGCGGCGCCGGCAATGGGTGCCGCTGCCCCTTATGCCCCCCTGGCTATCGGTGCCGTTGCCCCATTACCGGCGCCGCTTCTCTCCCCCTGGCTATCGGCGCTGGCAATGGGACAGCGGCACCGATAGCCAGGGGGAGAGAAGGGGCAGCGGTGCCGATAGCAGGGGGAGAGAAGCGGCGGTAGCAGGGCTCTAGACCCCAGGAAAGGCAGGGGGAGAGAAGCAGGCAGCGACGGCCTCTCTCCCCCTGCCTTTCCTGGGGGCTCTGTGGGTTGAGAAGCAGTGTATCGGGGTACACACATGCACACACACGCACCCTCATTTTATGAAGGATATTTGGGTAAAAACTTTTTTTACCCAAATATCCTTGGTAAAATGAGGGTGCGTGTTGTAGGCCGATGCAATGTACACCCCGATAAATACGGTAATGTTCCCTTATGCTGCTTCCCTTTTATAATCCATAATTTTTGGGCCAGGTAGTCTAATTACTTGGCGACATAATAACAGTATGAGTGCATGGTTTGGGAAAATAGATGCAGAAGGACAAATGGATGAAAGGATGGCCGCATCTGGCAACTTTACTGTTTGTTTTTTTTCAATGCAAAGGAGGAGCGTATAATTATTAAAAAGGGTATTTTTGGAGATGGACAGGCAGGCTGTAGGGGAGGAGGTAGGCCTGTATTTTGAACTTAAAAACTCAAATGGGTTTTTGGGTTCAAAATGTGCATTTTTCACTAATGCTGCTATCCTTTTATAAACCATAATTTTTGGGCCAGGTAGTCTAATTACTTGGCGACATAATAACAGTATGAGTGCATGGTTTGGGAAAATAGATGCAGAAGGACAAATGGATGAAAGGATGGCCGCATCTGGCAACTTTACTGTTTGCTTTTTTTCAATGCAAAGGAGGAGCGTATAATTATTAAAAAGGGTATTTTTGGAGATGGACAGGCAGGCTGTAGGGGAGGAGGTAGGCCTGTATTTTGAACTTAAAAACTCAAGTGGGTTTTTGGGTTCAAAATGTGTTTTTTTCACTAATGCTGCTATCCTTTTATAATTCATAATGTTTGGG
Source organism: Hyla sarda (assembly GCF_029499605.1). Lineage (NCBI taxonomy): Eukaryota > Metazoa > Chordata > Amphibia > Anura > Hylidae > Hyla > Hyla sarda. The sequence goes on along the minus strand of NC_079199.1, from coordinate 77,139,924 downwards.
CCAGGTAGTCTAATTACTTGGTGACATAATAACAGTATGAGTGCATGTTTTGGGAAAATAGATGCAGAAGGACAAATGGATGAAAGGATGGCCGCATCTGGCAACTTTACTGTTTGCTTTTTTTCAATGCAAAGGAGGAGCGTATAATTATTAAAAAGGGTATTTTTGGAGATGGACAGGCAGGCTGTAGGGGAGGAGGTAGGCCTGTATTTTGAACTTAAAAACTCAAATGGGTTTTTGGGTTCAAAATGTGTATTTTTCACTAATGCTGCTATCCTTTTATAAACCATAATTTTTGGGCCAGGTAGTCTAATTACTTGGCGACATAAGAACAGTATGAGTGCATGGTTTGGGAAAATAGATGCAGAAGGACAAATGGATGAAAGGATGGCCGCATCTGGCAACTTTACTGTTTGCTTTTTTTCAATGCAAAGGAGGAGCGTATAATTATTAAAAAGGGTATTTTTGGAGATGGACAGGCAGGCTGTAGGGGAGGAGGTAGGCCTGTATTTTGAACTTAAAAACTCAAGTGGGTTTTTGGGTTCAAAATGTGTTTTTTTCACTAATGCTGCTATCCTTTTATAATTCATAATGTTTGGGCCAGGTAGTCTAATTACTTGGTGACATAATAACAGTATGAGTGCATGGTTTGGGAAAATAGATGCAGAAGGACAAATGGATGAAAGGATGGCCGCATCTGGCAACTTTACTGTTTGCTTTTTTTCAATGCAAAGGAGGAGCGTATAATTATTAAAAAGGGTATTTTTGGAGATGGACAGGCAGGCTGTAGGGGAGGAGGTAGGCCTGTATTTTGAACTTAAAAACTCAAATGGGTTTTTGGGTTCAAAATGTGTATTTTTCACTAATGCTGCTATCCTTTTATAAACCATAATTTTTGGGCCAGGTAGTCTAATTACTTGGCGACATAAGAACAGTATGAGTGCATGGTTTGGGAAAATAGATGCAGAAGGACAAATGGATGAAAGGATGGCCGCATCTGGCAACTTTACTGTTTGCTTTTTTTCAATGCAAAGGAGAAGCGTATAATTATTAAAAAGGGTATTTTTGGAGATGGACAGGCAGGCTGTAGGGGAGGAGGTAGGCCTGTATTTTGAACTTAAAAACTCAAATGGGTTTTGGGGTTCAAAATGTGTATTTTTCACTAATGCGGCTATCCTTTTATAATCCATAATTTTTGTTCCAGGTAGTCTAATTACTTGGCGACATAATAACAGTATGAGTGCATGGTTTGGGAAAATAGATGCAGAAGGACAAATGGATGAAAGGATGGCCGCATCTGGCAACTTTACTGTTTGCTTTTTTTCAATGCAAAGGAGGAGCGTATAATTATTAAAAATGGTATTTTTGGAGATGGACAGGCAGGCTGTAGGGGAGGAGGTAGGCCTGTATTTTGAACTTAAAAACTCAAATGGGTTTTTGGGTTCAAAATGTGTTTTTTTCACTAATGCTGCTATCCTTTTATAATTCATAATGTTTGGGCCAGGTAGTCTAATTACTTGGCGACATAATAACAGTATGAGTGCATGGTTTGGGAAAATAGATGCAGAAGGACAAATGGATGAAAGGATGGCCGCATCTGGCAACTTTACTGTTTGCTTTTTATCAATGCAAAGGAGGAGCGTATAATTATTAAAAGGCTATTTTTGGAGATGGACAGGCAGGCTGCAGGGGAGGAGGTAGGCCTGTATTTTGAACTTAAAAACTCAAATGGGTTTTTGGGTTCAAAATGTGTTTTTTTCACTAATGCTGCTATCCTTTTATAATCCGTAATTTTTGGGCAAGGTAGTCTAATTACTTGGCGACATAATAACAGTATGAGTGCGTGGTTTGGGAAAATAGATGCAGAAGGACAAATGGATGAAAGGATGGCCGCATCTGGCAACTTTATTCTTTGCTTTTTTTCAATGCAAAGGAGGAGCGTATAATTATTAAAAAGGTATCTTTGGAGATGGACAGGCAGGCTGTAGGGGAGGAGGTAGGCCTGTATTTTGAACTTAAAAACTCAAATGGGTTTTTGGGTTCAAAATGTGTATTTTTCCCTTGTGCTGCTATCCTTTTATAATCCATAATTTTTGGGCCAGGTAGTCTAATTACTTGGCGACATAATAACAGTATGAGTGCGTGGTTTGGGAAAATAGATGCAGAAGGACAAATGGATGAAAGGATGGCCGCATCTGGCAACTTTACTGTTTGCTTTTTTTCAATGCAAAGGAGGAGCGTATAATTATTAAAAGGCTATTTTTGGAGATGGACAGGCAGGCTGTAGGGGAGGAGGTAGGCCTGTATTTTGAACTTAAAAACTCAAATGGGTTTTTGGGTTCAAAATGTGTATTTTTCCCTTATGCTGCTATCCTTTTACAATCCATAATTTTGGGGCCAGGTTGTCCGATAACTTGGCAAAGTGAAAACAGTATGAGTGTATGATGGTTACCCCTGCTATCGGCGCTGCTGCCCCTTCTCTCCCCCTGGCTATCAGTGCCGCTGCCCCATTGCCGGCGCCGATAGCCAGGGGGAGAGAAACGGCGCCGGCAATGGGGCAGCGATGTCGACAGACAGGGGGAAAGAAGGGGCAGCGGCACCCATTGCCGGCGCCGCTGCCCCGTTGCCTCCCCCATCCCCGGTTGTATAATTACCTGTTGCTGGGGTCGGGTCAGCGCTGCTTCAGGCCTCCGGTGTGCATTCCCTGCGTCGTTGCTATGCTTTGCATGGCGCGGCGCAATGACGAGAGACGTCACTCGTCATTGCGTCTCGCAACGCATAGCAATGATGCAGGGGACGCACAACAGAGGCCTGAAGCAGCTCGGACCCGACCCCGGCAACAGGTAATTATACAACTAGGGATGGGGGAGGCAACGGGGCAGCGGCGCCGGCAATGGGTGCCGCTGCCCCTTATGCCCCCCTGGCTATCGGTGCCGTTGCCCCATTACCGGCGCCGCTTCTCTCCCCCTGGCTATCGGCGCTGGCAATGGGACAGCGGCACCGATAGCCAGGGGGAGAGAAGGGGCAGCGGTGCCGATAGCAGGGGGAGAGAAGCGGCGGTAGCAGGGCTCTAGACCCCAGGAAAGGCAGGGGGAGAGAAGCAGGCAGCGACGGCCTCTCTCCCCCTGCCTTTCCTGGGGGCTCTGTGGGTTGAGAAGCAGTGTATCGGGGTACACACATGCACACACACGCACCCTCATTTTATGAAGGATATTTGGGTAAAAACTTTTTTTACCCAAATATCCTTGGTAAAATGAGGGTGCGTGTTATAGGCCGGTGCGATGTACACCCCGATAAATACGGTAATGTTCCCTTATGCTGCTACCCTTTTATAATCCATAATTTTTGGGCCAGGTAGTCTAATTACTTGCCGACATAATAACAGTATGAGTGCATGGTTTGGGAAAATAGATGCAGAAGGACAAATGGATGAAAGGATGGCCGCATCTGGCAACTTTACTGTTTGCTTTTTTTCAATGCAAAGGAGGAGCGTATAATTATTAAAAAGGGTATTTTTGGAGATGGACAGGCAGGCTGTAGGGGAGGAGGTAGGCCTGTATTTTGAACTTAAAAACTCAAATGGGTTTTTGGGTTCAAAATGTGCATTTTTCACTAATGCTGCTATCCTTTTATAAACCATAATTTTTGGGCCAGGTAGTCTAATTACTTGGCGACATAATAACAGTATGAGTGCATGGTTTGGGAAAATAGATGCAGAAGGACAAATGGATGAAAGGATGGCCGCATCTGGCAACTTTACTGTTTGCTTTTTTTCAATGCAAAGGAGGAGCGTATAATTATTAAAAAGGGTATTTTTGGAGATGGACAGGCAGGCTGTAGGGGAGGAGGTAGGCCTGTATTTTGAACTTAAAAACTCAAATGGGTTTTTGGGTTCAAAATGTGTATTTTTCACTAATGCTGCTATCCTTTTATAATCCCTAATTTTTGGGCAAGGTAGTCTAATTACTTGGTGACATAATAACAGTATGAGTGCATGGTTTGGGAAAATTGATGCAGAAGGACAAATGGATGAAAGGATGGCCGCATCTGGCAACTTTACTGTTTGCTTTTTTTCAATGCCAAGGAGGAGCGTATAATTATTAAAAGGGTATTTTTGGAGATGGACAGGCAGGCTGTAGGGGAGGAGGTAGGCCTGTATTTTGAACTTAAAAACTCAAATGGGTTTTTGGGTTCAAAATGTGTATTTTTCACTAATGCTGCTATCCTTTTATAAACCATAATTTTTGGGCCAGGTAGTCTAATTACTTGGCGACATAAGAACAGTATGAGTGCATGGTTTGGGAAAATAGATGCAGAAGGACAAATGGATGAAAGGATGGCCGCATCTGGCAACTTTACTGTTTGCTTTTTTTCAATGCAAAGGAGGAGCGTATAATTATTAAAAAGGGTATTTTTGGAGATGGACAGGCAGGCTGTAGGGGAGGAGGTAGGCCTGTATTTTGAACTTAAAAACTCAAATGGGTTTTTGGGTTCAAAATGTGCATTTTTCACTAATGCTGCTATCCTTTTATAAACCATAATTTTTGGGCCAGGTAGTCTAATTACTTGGCGACATAATAACAGTATGAGTGCATGGTTTGGGAAAATAGATGCAGAAGGACAAATGGATGAAAGGATGGCCGCATCTGGCAACTTTACTGTTTGCTTTTTTCCAATGCAAAGGAGGAGCGTATAATTATTAAAAAGGGTATTTTTGGAGATGGACAGGCAGGCTGTAGGGGAGGAGGTAGGCCTGTATTTTGAACTTAAAAACTCAAGTGGGTTTTTGGGTTCAAAATGTGTTTTTTTCACTAATGCTGCTATCCTTTTATAATTCATAATGTTTGGGCCAGGTAGTCTAATTACTTGGCGACATAATAACAGTATGAGTGCATGGTTTGGGAAAATAGATGCAGAAGGACAAATGGATGAAAGGATGGCCGCATCTGGCAACTTTACTGTTTGCTTTTTTTCAATGCAAAGGAGGAGCGTATAATTATTAAAAAGGGTATTTTTGGAGATGGACAGGCAGGCTGTAGGGGAGGAGGTAGGCCTGTATTTTGAACTTAAAAACTCAAATGGGTTTTTGGGTTCAAAATGTGTATTTTTCACTAATGCTGCTATCCTTTTATAATCCCTAATTTTTGGGCAAGGTAGTCTAATTACTTGGCGACATAATAACAGTATGAGTGCATGGTTTGGGAAAATAGATGCAGAAGGACAAATGGATGAAAGGATGGCCGCATCTGGCAACTTTACTGTTTGCTTTTTTTCAATGCAAAGGAGGAGCGTATAATTATTAAAAGGGTATTTTTGGAGATGGACAGGCAGGCTGTAGGGGAGGAGGTAGGCCTGTATTTTGAACTTAAAACTCAAATGGGTTTTTGGGTTCAAAATGTGTATTTTTCACTAATGCTGCTATCCTTTTATAAACCATAATTTTTGGGCCAGGTAGTCTAATTACTTGGCGACATAAGAACAGTATGAGTGCATGGTTTGGGAAAATAGATGCAGAAGGACAAATGGATGAAAGGATGGCCGCATCTGGCAACTTTACTGTTTGCTTTTTTTCAATGCAAAGGAGAAGCGTATAATTATTAAAAATCGTATTTTTGGAGATGGACAGGCAGGCTGTAGGGGAGGAGGTAGGCCTGTATTTTGAACTTAAAAACTCAAATGGGTTTTGGGGTTCAAAATGTGTATTTTTCACTAATGCGGCTATCCTTTTATAATCCATAATTTTTGTTCCAGGTAGTCTAATTACTTGGCGACATAATAACAGTATGAGTGCATGGTTTGGGAAAATAGATGCAGAAGGACAAATGGATGAAAGGATGGCCGCATCTGGCAACTTTACTGTTTGCTTTTTTTCAATGCAAAGGAGGAGCGTATAATTATTAAAAAGGGTATTTTTGGAGATGGACAGGCAGGCTGTAGGGGAGGAGGTAGGCCTGTATTTTGAACTTAAAAACTCAAATGGGTTTTTGGGTTCAAAATGTGTATTTTTCACTAATGCTGCTATCCTTTTATAATCCCTAATTTTTGGGCAAGGTAGTCTAATTACTTGGCGACATAATAACAGTATGAGTGCATGGTTTGGGAAAATAGATGCAGAAGGACAAATGGATGAAAGGATGGCCGCATCTGGCAACTTTACTGTTTGCTTTTTTTCAATGCAAAGGAGGAGCGTATAATTATTAAAAGGGTATTTTTGGAGATGGACAGGCAGGCTGTAGGGGAGGAGGTAGGCCTGTATTTTGAACTTAAAACTCAAATGGGTTTTTGGGTTCAAAATGTGTATTTTTCACTAATGCTGCTATCCTTTTATAAACCATAATTTTTGGGCCAGGTAGTCTAATTACTTGGCGACATAAGAACAGTATGAGTGCATGGTTTGGGAAAATAGATGCAGAAGGACAAATGGATGAAAGGATGGCCGCATCTGGCAACTTTACTGTTTGCTTTTTTTCAATGCAAAGGAGAAGCGTATAATTATTAAAAATCGTATTTTTGGAGATGGACAGGCAGGCTGTAGGGGAGGAGGTAGGCCTGTATTTTGAACTTAAAAACTCAAATGGGTTTTGGGGTTCAAAATGTGTATTTTTCACTAATGCGGCTATCCTTTTATAATCCATAATTTTTGTTCCAGGTAGTCTAATTACTTGGCGACATAATAACAGTATGAGTGCATGGTTTGGGAAAATAGATGCAGAAGGACAAATGGATGAAAGGATGGCCGCATCTGGCAACTTTACTGTTTGCTTTTTTTCAATGCAAAGGAGGAGCGTATAATTATTAAAAATGGTATTTTTGGAGATGGACAGGCAGGCTGTAGGGGAGGAGGTAGGCCTGTATTTTGAACTTAAAAACTCAAATGGGTTTTTGGGTTCAAAATGTGTTTTTTTCACTAATGCTGCTATCCTTTTATAATTCATAATGTTTGGGCCAGGTAGTCTAATTACTTGGCGACATAATAACAGTATGAGTGCATGGTTTGGGAAAATAGATGCAGAAGGACAAATGGATGAAAGGATGGCCGCATCTGGCAACTTTACTGTTTGCTTTTTATCAATGCAAAGGAGGAGCGTATAATTATTAAAAGGCTATTTTTGGAGATGGACAGGCAGGCTGTAGGGGAGGAGGTAGGCCTGTATTTTGAACTTAAAAACTCAAATGGGTTTTTGGGTTCAAAATGTGTATTTTTCACTAATGCTGCTATCCTTTTATAATCCGTAATTTTTGGGCAAGGTAGTCTAATTACTTGGCGACATAATAACAGTATGAGTGCATGGTTTGGGAAAATAGATGCAGAAGGACAAATGGATGAAAGGATGGCCGCATCTGGCAACTTTACTGTTTGCTTTTTTTCAATGCAAAGGAGGAGCGTATAATTATTAAAAGGGTATTTTTGGAGATGGACAGGCAGGCTGTAGGGGAGGAGGTAGGCCTGTATTTTGAACTTAAAAACTCAAATGGGTTTTTGGGTTCAAAATGTGTATTTTTCCCTTATGCTGCTATCCTTTTATAATCCATAATTTTTGGGCCAGGTAGTCTAATTACTTGGCGACATAATAACAGTATGAGTGCGTGGTTTGGGAAAATAGATGCAGAAGGACAAATGGATGAAAGGATGGCCGCATCTGGCAACTTTACTGTTTGCTTTTTTTCAATGCAATGGAGGAGCGTATAATTATTAAAAGGCTATTTTTGGAGATGGACAGGCAGGCTGTAGGGGAGGAGGTAGGCCTGTATTTTGAACTTAAAAACTCAAATGGGTTTTTGGGTTCAAAATGTGTATTTTTCCCTTATGCTGCTATCCTTTTATAATCCATAATTTTGGGGCCAGGTTGTCCGATAACTTGGCAAAGTGAAAACAGTATGAGTGTATGATGGTTACCCCTGCTATCGGCGCTGCTGCCCCTTCTCTCCCCCTGGCTATCAGTGCCGCTGCCTCATTGACGGCGCCGATAGCCAGGGGGAGAGAAACGGCGCCGGCAATGGGGCAGCGATGTCGACAGACAGGGGGAAAGAAGGGGCAGCGGCACCCATTGCCGGCGCCGCTGCCCCGTTGCCTCCCCCATCCCCGGTTGTATAATTACCTGTTGCTGGGGTCGGGTCAGCGCTGCTTCAGGCCTCCGGTGTGCATTCCCTGCGTCGTTGCTATGCTTTGCATGGCGCGGCGCAATGACGAGAGACGTCACTCGTCATTGCGTCTCGCAACGCATAGCAATGATGCAGGGGACGCACAACAGAGGCCTGAAGCAGCTCGGACCCGACCCCGGCAACAGGTAATTATACAACTAGGGATGGGGGAGGCAACGGGGCAGCGGCGCCGGCAATGGGTGCCGCTGCCCCTTATGCCCCCCTGGCTATCGGTGCCGTTGCCCCATTACCGGCGCCGCTTCTCTCCCCCTGGCTATCGGCGCTGGCAATGGGACAGCGGCACCGATAGCCAGGGGGAGAGAAGGGGCAGCGGTGCCGATAGCAGGGGGAGAGAAGCGGCGGTAGCAGGGCTCTAGACCCCAGGAAAGGCAGGGGGAGAGAAGCAGGCAGCGACGGCCTCTCTCCCCCTGCCTTTCCTGGGGGCTCTGTGGGTTGAGAAGCAGTGTATCGGGGTACACACATGCACACACACGCACCCTCATTTTATGAAGGATATTTGGGTAAAAACTTTTTTTACCCAAATATCCTTGGTAAAATGAGGGTGCGTGTTGTAGGCCGATGCAATGTACACCCCGATAAATACGGTAATGTTCCCTTATGCTGCTTCCCTTTTATAATCCATAATTTTTGGGCCAGGTAGTCTAATTACTTGGCGACATAATAACAGTATGAGTGCATGGTTTGGGAAAATAGATGCAGAAGGACAAATGGATGAAAGGATGGCCGCATCTGGCAACTTTACTGTTTGTTTTTTTTCAATGCAAAGGAGGAGCGTATAATTATTAAAAAGGGTATTTTTGGAGATGGACAGGCAGGCTGTAGGGGAGGAGGTAGGCCTGTATTTTGAACTTAAAAACTCAAATGGGTTTTTGGGTTCAAAATGTGCATTTTTCACTAATGCTGCTATCCTTTTATAAACCATAATTTTTGGGCCAGGTAGTCTAATTACTTGGCGACATAATAACAGTATGAGTGCATGGTTTGGGAAAATAGATGCAGAAGGACAAATGGATGAAAGGATGGCCGCATCTGGCAACTTTACTGTTTGCTTTTTTTCAATGCAAAGGAGGAGCGTATAATTATTAAAAAGGGTATTTTTGGAGATGGACAGGCAGGCTGTAGGGGAGGAGGTAGGCCTGTATTTTGAACTTAAAAACTCAAGTGGGTTTTTGGGTTCAAAATGTGTTTTTTTCACTAATGCTGCTATCCTTTTATAATTCATAATGTTTGGGCCAGGTAGTCTAATTACTTGGTGACATAATAACAGTATGAGTGCATGTTTTGGGAAAATAGATGCAGAAGGACAAATGGATGAAAGGATGGCCGCATCTGGCAACTTTACTGTTTGCTTTTTTTCAATGCAAAGGAGGAGCGTATAATTATTAAAAAGGGTATTTTTGGAGATGGACAGGCAGGCTGTAGGGGAGGAGGTAGGCCTGTATTTTGAACTTAAAAACTCAAATGGGTTTTTGGGTTCAAAATGTGTATTTTTCACTAATGCTGCTATCCTTTTATAAACCATAATTTTTGGGCCAGGTAGTCTAATTACTTGGCGACATAAGAACAGTATGAGTGCATGGTTTGGGAAAATAGATGCAGAAGGACAAATGGATGAAAGGATGGCCGCATCTGGCAACTTTACTGTTTGCTTTTTTTCAATGCAAAGGAGGAGCGTATAATTATTAAAAAGGGTATTTTTGGAGATGGACAGGCAGGCTGTAGGGGAGGAGGTAGGCCTGTATTTTGAACTTAAAAACTCAAGTGGGTTTTTGGGTTCAAAATGTGTTTTTTTCACTAATGCTGCTATCCTTTTATAATTCATAATGTTTGGGCCAGGTAGTCTAATTACTTGGTGACATAATAACAGTATGAGTGCATGGTTTGGGAAAATAGATGCAGAAGGACAAATGGATGAAAGGATGGCCGCATCTGGCAACTTTACTGTTTGCTTTTTTTCAATGCAAAGGAGGAGCGTATAATTATTAAAAAGGGTATTTTTGGAGATGGACAGGCAGGCTGTAGGGGAGGAGGTAGGCCTGTATTTTGAACTTAAAAACTCAAATGGGTTTTTGGGTTCAAAATGTGTATTTTTCACTAATGCTGCTATCCTTTTATAAACCATAATTTTTGGGCCAGGTAGTCTAATTACTTGGCGACATAAGAACAGTATGAGTGCATGGTTTGGGAAAATAGATGCAGAAGGACAAATGGATGAAAGGATGGCCGCATCTGGCAACTTTACTGTTTGCTTTTTTTCAATGCAAAGGAGAAGCGTATAATTATTAAAAAGGGTATTTTTGGAGATGGACAGGCAGGCTGTAGGGGAGGAGGTAGGCCTGTATTTTGAACTTAAAAACTCAAATTGGTTTTGGGGTTCAAAATGTGTATTTTTCACTAATGCGGCTATCCTTTTATAATCCATAATTTTTGTTCCAGGTAGTCTAATTACTTGGCGACATAATAACAGTATGAGTGCATGGTTTGGGAAAATAGATGCAGAAGGACAAATGGATGAAAGGATGGCCGCATCTGGCAACTTTACTGTTTGCTTTTTTTCAATGCAAAGGAGGAGCGTATAATTATTAAAAATGGTATTTTTGGAGATGGACAGGCAGGCTGTAGGGGAGGAGGTAGGCCTGTATTTTGAACTTAAAAACTCAAATGGGTTTTTGGGTTCAAAATGTGTTTTTTTCACTAATGCTGCTATCCTTTTATAATTCATAATGTTTGGGCCAGGTAGTCTAATTACTTGGCGACATAATAACAGTATGAGTGCATGGTTTGGGAAAATAGATGCAGAAGGACAAATGGATGAAAGGATGGCCGCATCTGGCAACTTTACTGTTTGCTTTTTATCAATGCAAAGGAGGAGCGTATAATTATTAAAAGGCTATTTTTGGAGATGGACAGGCAGGCTGTAGGGGAGGAGGTAGGCCTGTATTTTGAACTTAAAAACTCAAATGGGTTTTTGGGTTCAAAATGTGTATTTTTCACTAATGCTGCTATCCTTTTATAAACCATAATTTTTGGGCCAGGTAGTCTAATTACTTGGCGACATAAGAACAGTATGAGTGCATGGTTTGGGAAAATAGATGCAGAAGGACAAATGGATGAAAGGATGGCCGCATCTGGCAACTTTACTGTTTGCTTTTTTTCAATGCAAAGGAGAAGCGTATAATTATTAAAAAGGGTATTTTTGGAGATGGACAGGCAGGCTGTAGGGGAGGAGGTAGGCCTGTATTTTGAACTTAAAAACTCAAATTGGTTTTGGGGTTCAAAATGTGTATTTTTCACTAATGCGGCTATCCTTTTATAATCCATAATTTTTGTTCCAGGTAGTCTAATTACTTGGCGACATAATAACAGTATGAGTGCATGGTTTGGGAAAATAGATGCAGAAGGACAAATGGATGAAAGGATGGCCGCATCTGGCAACTTTACTGTTTGCTTTTTTTCAATGCAAAGGAGGAGCGTATAATTATTAAAAATGGTATTTTTGGAGATGGACAGGCAGGCTGTAGGGGAGGAGGTAGGCCTGTATTTTGAACTTAAAAACTCAAATGGGTTTTTGGGTTCAAAATGTGTTTTTTTCACTAATGCTGCTATCCTTTTATAATTCATAATGTTTGGGCCAGGTAGTCTAATTACTTGGCGACATAATAACAGTATGAGTGCATGGTTTGGGAAAATAGATGCAGAAGGACAAATGGATGAAAGGATGGCCGCATCTGGCAACTTTACTGTTTGCTTTTTATCAATGCAAAGGAGGAGCGTATAATTATTAAAAGGCTATTTTTGGAGATGGACAGGCAGGCTGTAGGGGAGGAGGTAGGCCTGTATTTTGAACTTAAAAACTCAAATGGGTTTTTGGGTTCAAAATGTGTTTTTTTCACTAATGCTGCTATCCTTTTATAATCCGTAATTTTTGGGCAAGGTAGTCTAATTACTTGGCGACATAATAACAGTATGAGTGCGTGGTTTGGGAAAATAGATGCAGAAGGACAAATGGATGAAAGGATGGCCGCATCTGGCAACTTTATTCTTTGCTTTTTTTCAATGCAAAGGAGGAGCGTATAATTATTAAAAAGGTATCTTTGGAGATGGACAGGCAGGCTGTAGGGGAGGAGGTAGGCCTGTATTTTGAACTTAAAAACTCAAATGGGTTTTTGGGTTCAAAATGTGTATTTTTCCCTTGTGCTGCTATCCTTTTATAATCCATAATTTTTGGGCCAGGTAGTCTAATTACTTGGCGACATAATAACAGTATGAGTGCGTGGTTTGGGAAAATAGATGCAGAAGGACAAATGGATGAAAGGATGGCCGCATCTGGCAACTTTACTGTTTGCTTTTTTTCAATGCAAAGGAGGAGCGTATAATTATTAAAAGGCTATTTTTGGAGATGGACAGGCAGGCTGTAGGGGAGGAGGTAGGCCTGTATTTTGAACTTAAAAACTCAAATGGGTTTTTGGGTTCAAAATGTGTATTTTTCCCTTATGCTGCTATCCTTTTACAATCCATAATTTTGGGGCCAGGTTGTCCGATAACTTGGCAAAGTGAAAACAGTATGAGTGTATGATGGTTACCCCTGCTATCGGCGCTGCTGCCCCTTCTCTCCCCCTGGCTATCAGTGCCGCTGCCCCATTGCCGGCGCCGATAGCCAGGGGGAGAGAAACGGCGCCGGCAATGGGGCAGCGATGTCGACAGACAGGGGGAAAGAAGGGGCAGCGGCACCCATTGCCGGCGCCGCTGCCCCGTTGCCTCCCCCATCCCCGGTTGTATAATTACCTGTTGCTGGGGTCGGGTCAGCGCTGCTTCAGGCCTCCGGTGTGCATTCCCTGCGTCGTTGCTATGCTTTGCATGGCGCGGCGCAATGACGAGAGACGTCACTCGTCATTGCGTCTCGCAACGCATAGCAATGATGCAGGGGACGCACAACAGAGGCCTGAAGCAGCTCGGACCCGACCCCGGCAACAGGTAATTATACAACTAGGGATGGGGGAGGCAACGGGGCAGCGGCGCCGGCAATGGGTGCCGCTGCCCCTTATGCCCCCCTGGCTATCGGTGCCGTTGCCCCATTACCGGCGCCGCTTCTCTCCCCCTGGCTATCGGCGCTGGCAATGGGACAGCGGCACCGATAGCCAGGGGGAGAGAAGGGGCAGCGGTGCCGATAGCAGGGGGAGAGAAGCGGCGGTAGCAGGGCTCTAGACCCCAGGAAAGGCAGGGGGAGAGAAGCAGGCAGCGACGGCCTCTCTCCCCCTGCCTTTCCTGGGGGCTCTGTGGGTTGAGAAGCAGTGTATCGGGGTACACACATGCACACACACGCACCCTCATTTTATGAAGGATATTTGGGTAAAAACTTTTTTTACCCAAATATCCTTGGTAAAATGAGGGTGCGTGTTATAGGCCGGTGCGATGTACACCCCGATAAATACGGTAATGTTCCCTTATGCTGCTACCCTTTTATAATCCATAATTTTTGGGCCAGGTAGTCTAATTACTTGCCGACATAATAACAGTATGAGTGCATGGTTTGGGAAAATAGATGCAGAAGGACAAATGGATGAAAGGATGGCCGCATCTGGCAACTTTACTGTTTGCTTTTTTTCAATGCAAAGGAGGAGCGTATAATTATTAAAAAGGGTATTTTTGGAGATGGACAGGCAGGCTGTAGGGGAGGAGGTAGGCCTGTATTTTGAACTTAAAAACTCAAATGGGTTTTTGGGTTCAAAATGTGCATTTTTCACTAATGCTGCTATCCTTTTATAAACCATAATTTTTGGGCCAGGTAGTCTAATTACTTGGCGACATAATAACAGTATGAGTGCATGGTTTGGGAAAATAGATGCAGAAGGACAAATGGATGAAAGGATGGCCGCATCTGGCAACTTTACTGTTTGCTTTTTTTCAATGCAAAGGAGGAGCGTATAATTATTAAAAAGGGTATTTTTGGAGATGGACAGGCAGGCTGTAGGGGAGGAGGTAGGCCTGTATTTTGAACTTAAAAACTCAAATGGGTTTTTGGGTTCAAAATGTGTATTTTTCACTAATGCTGCTATCCTTTTATAATCCCTAATTTTTGGGCAAGGTAGTCTAATTACTTGGCGACATAATAACAGTATGAGTGCATGGTTTGGGAAAATAGATGCAGAAGGACAAATGGATGAAAGGATGGCCGCATCTGGCAACTTTACTGTTTGCTTTTTTTCAATGCAAAGGAGGAGCGTATAATTATTAAAAGGGTATTTTTGGAGATGGACAGGCAGGCTGTAGGGGAGGAGGTAGGCCTGTATTTTGAACTTAAAAACTCAAATGGGTTTTTGGGTTCAAAATGTGTATTTTTCACTAATGCTGCTATCCTTTTATAAACCATAATTTTTGGGCCAGGTAGTCTAATTACTTGGCGACATAAGAACAGTATGAGTGCATGGTTTGGGAAAATAGATGCAGAAGGACAAATGGATGAAAGGATGGCCGCATCTGGCAACTTTACTGTTTGCTTTTTTTCAATGCAAAGGAGAAGCGTATAATTATTAAAAATCGTATTTTTGGAGATGGACAGGCAGGCTGTAGGGGAGGAGGTAGGCCTGTATTTTGAACTTAAAAACTCAAATGGGTTTTGGGGTTCAAAATGTGTATTTTTCACTAATGCGGCTATCCTTTTATAATCCATAATTTTTGTTCCAGGTAGTCTAATTACTTGGCGACATAATAACAGTATGAGTGCATGGTTTGGGAAAATAGATGCAGAAGGACAAATGGATGAAAGGATGGCCGCATCTGGCAACTTTACTGTTTGCTTTTTTTCAATGTAAAGGAGGAGCGTATAATTATTAAAAGGCTATTTTTGGAGATGGACAGGCAGGCTGTAGGGGAGGAGGTAGGCCTGTATTTTGAACTTAAAAACTCAAATGGGTTTTTGGGTTCAAAATTAGTATTTTTCCCTTATGCTGCTATCCTTTTATAATCCATAATTTTGGGGCCAGGTTGTCTGATAACTTGGCAAAGTGAAAACAGTATGAGTGTATGATGGTTACCCCTGCTATCGGCGCTGCTGCCCCTTCTCTCCCCCTGGCTATCAGTGCCGCTGCCCCATTGCCAGCGCCGATAGCCAGGGGGAGAGAAACGGCGCCGGCAATGGGGCAGCGATGTCGACAGACAGGGGGAAAGAAGGGGCAGCGGCACCCATTGCCGGCGCCGCTGCCCCGTTGCCTCCCCCATCCCCGGTTGTATAATTACCTGTTGCTGGGGTCGGGTCAGCGCTGCTTCAGGCCTCCGGTGTGCATTCCCTGCGTCGTTGCTATGCTTTGCATGGCGCGGCGCAATGACGAGAGACGTCACTCGTCATTGCGTCTCGCAACGCATAGCAATGATGCAGGGGACGCACAACAGAGGCCTGAAGCAGCTCGGACCCGACCCCGGCAACAGGTAATTATACAACTAGGGATGGGGGAGGCAACGGGGCAGCGGCGCCGGCAATGGGTGCCGCTGCCCCTTATGCCCCCCTGGCTATCGGTGCCGTTGCCCCATTACCGGCGCCGCTTCTCTCCCCCTGGCTATCGGCGCTGGCAATGGGACAGCGGCACCGATAGCCAGGGGGAGAGAAGGGGCAGCGGTGCCGATAGCAGGGGGAGAGAAGCGGCGGTAGCAGGGCTCTAGACCCCAGGAAAGGCAGGGGGAGAGAAGCAGGCAGCGACGGCCTCTCTCCCCCTGCCTTTCCTGGGGGCTCTGTGGGTTGAGAAGCAGTGTATCGGGGTACACACATGCACACACACGCACCCTCATTTTATGAAGGATATTTGGGTAAAAACTTTTTTTACCCAAATATCCTTGGTAAAATGAGGGTGCGTGTTATAGGCCGGTGCGATGTACACCCCGATAAATACGGTAATGTTCCCTTATGCTGGTACCCTTTTATAATCCATAATTTTTTTGGCCAGGTAGTCTAATTACTTGGCGACATAATAACAGTATGAGTGCATGGTTTGGGAAAATAGATGCAGAAGGACAAATGGATGAAAGGATGGCCGCATCTGGCAACTTTACTGTTTGCTTTTTTTCAATGCAAAGGAGGAGCGTATAATTATTAACAAGGGTATTTTTGGAGATGGACAGGCAGGCTGTAGGGGAGGAGGTAGGCCTGTATTTTGAACTTAAAAACTCAAATGGGTTTTTGGGTTCAAAATGTGCATTTTTCACTAATGCTGCTATCCTTTTATAAACCATAATTTTTGGGCCAGGTAGTCTAATTACTTGGCGACATAATAACAGTATGAGTGCATGGTTTGGGAAAATAGATGCAGAAGGACAAATGGATGAAAGGATGGCCGCATCTGGCAACTTTACTGTTTGCTTTTTTCCAATGCAAAGGAGGAGCGTATAATTATTAAAAAGGGTATTTTTGGAGATGGACAGGCAGGCTGTAGGGGAGGAGGTAGGCCTGTATTTTGAACTTACAAAACTCAAGTGGGTTTTTGGGTTCAAAATGTGTTTTTTTCACTAATGCTGCTATCCTTTTATAATTCATAATGTTTGGGCCAGGTAGTCTAATTACTTGGCGACATAATAACAGTATGAGTGCATGGTTTGGGAAAATAGATGCAGAAGGACAAATGGATGAAAGGATGGCCGCATCTGGCAACTTTACTGTTTGCTTTTTTTCAATGCAAAGGAGGAGCGTATAATTATTAAAAGGGTATTTTTGGAGATGGACAGGCAGGCTGTAGGGGAGGAGGTAGGCCTGTATTTTGAACTTAAAACTCAAATGGGTTTTTGGGTTCAAAATGTGTATTTTTCACTAATGCTGCTATCCTTTTATAAACCATAATTTTTGGGCCAGGTAGTCTAATTACTTGGCGACATAAGAACAGTATGAGTGCATGGTTTGGGAAAATAGATGCAGAAGGACAAATGGATGAAAGGATGGCCGCATCTGGCAACTTTACTGTTTGCTTTTTTTCAATGCAAAGGAGAAGCGTATAATTATTAAAAATCGTATTTTTGGAGATGGACAGGCAGGCTGTAGGGGAGGAGGTAGGCCTGTATTTTGAACTTAAAAACTCAAATGGGTTTTGGGGTTCAAAATGTGTATTTTTCACTAATGCGGCTATCCTTTTATAATCCATAATTTTTGTTCCAGGTAGTCTAATTACTTGGCGACATAATAACAGTATGAGTGCATGGTTTGGGAAAATAGATGCAGAAGGACAAATGGATGAAAGGATGGCCGCATCTGGCAACTTTACTGTTTGCTTTTTTTCAATGCAAAGGAGGAGCGTATAATTATTAAAAATGGTATTTTTGGAGATGGACAGGCAGGCTGTAGGGGAGGAGGTAGGCCTGTATTTTGAACTTAAAAACTCAAATGGGTTTTTGGGTTCAAAATGTGTTTTTTTCACTAATGCTGCTATCCTTTTATAATTCATAATGTTTGGGCCTGGTAGTCTAATTACTTGGCGACATAATAACAGTATGAGTGCATGGTTTGGGAAAATAGATGCAGAAGGACAAATGGATGAAAGGATGGCCGCATCTGGCAACTTTACTGTTTGCTTTTTATCAATGCAAAGGAGGAGCGTATAATTATTAAAAGGCTATTTTTGGAGATGGACAGGCAGGCTGTAGGGGAGGAGGTAGGCCTGTATTTTGAACTTAAAAACTCAAATGGGTTTTTGGGTTCAAAATGTGTATTTTTCACTAATGCTGCTATCCTTTTATAATCCGTAATTTTTGGGCAAGGTAGTCTAATTACTTGGCGACATAATAACAGTATGAGTGCATGGTTTGGGAAAATAGATGCAGAAGGACAAATGGATGAAAGGATGGCCGCATCTGGCAACTTTACTGTTTGCTTTTTTTCAATGCAAAGGAGGAGCGTATAATTATTAAAAGGGTATTTTTGGAGATGGACAGGCAGGCTGTAGGGGAGGAGGTAGGCCTGTATTTTGAACTTAAAAACTCAAATGGGTTTTTGGGTTCAAAATGTGTATTTTTCCCTTATGCTGCTATCCTTTTATAATCCATAATTTTTGGGCCAGGTAGTCTAATTACTTGGCGACATAATAACAGTATGAGTGCGTGGTTTGGGAAAATAGATGCAGAAGGACAAATGGATGAAAGGATGGCCGCATCTGGCAACTTTACTGTTTGCTTTTTTTCAATGCAATGGAGGAGCGTATAATTATTAAAAGGCTATTTTTGGAGATGGACAGGCAGGCTGTAGGGGAGGAGGTAGGCCTGTATTTTGAACTTAAAAACTCAAATGGGTTTTTGGGTTCAAAATGTGTATTTTTCACTAATGCGGCTATCCTTTTATAATCCATAATTTTTGTTCCAGGTAGTCTAATTACTTGGCGACATAATAACAGTATGAGTGCATGGTTTGGGAAAATAGATGCAGAAGGACAAATGGATGAAAGGATGGCCGCATCTGGCAACTTTACTGTTTGCTTTTTTTCAATGCAAAGGAGGAGCGTATAATTATTAAAAATGGTATTTTTGGAGATGGACAGGCAGGCTGTAGGGGAGGAGGTAGGCCTGTATTTTGAACTTAAAAACTCAAATGGGTTTTTGGGTTCAAAATGTGTTTTTTTCACTAATGCTGCTATCCTTTTATAATTCATAATGTTTGGGCCAGGTAGTCTAATTACTTGGCGACATAATAACAGTATGAGTGCATGGTTTGGGAAAATAGATGCAGAAGGACAAATGGATGAAAGGATGGCCGCATCTGGCAACTTTACTGTTTGCTTTTTATCAATGCAAAGGAGGAGCGTATAATTATTAAAAGGCTATTTTTGGAGATGGACAGGCAGGCTGTAGGGGAGGAGGTAGGCCTGTATTTTGAACTTAAAAACTCAAATGGGTTTTTGGGTTCAAAATGTGTTTTTTTCACTAATGCTGCTATCCTTTTATAATCCGTAATTTTTGGGCAAGGTAGTCTAATTACTTGGCGACATAATAACAGTATGAGTGCGTGGTTTGGGAAAATAGATGCAGAAGGACAAATGGATGAAAGGATGGCCGCATCTGGCAACTTTATTCTTTGCTTTTTTTCAATGCAAAGGAGGAGCGTATAATTATTAAAAGGGTATCTTTGGAGATGGACAGGCAGGCTGTAGGGGAGGAGGTAGGCCTGTATTTTGAACTTAAAAACTCAAATGGGTTTTTGGGTTCAAAATGTGTATTTTTCCCTTATGCTGCTATCCTTTTATAATCCATAATTTTTGGGCCAGGTAGTCTAATTACTTGGCGACATAATAACAGTATGAGTGCGTGGTTTGGGAAAATAGATGCAGAAGGACAAATGGATGAAAGGATGGCCGCATCTGGCAACTTTACTGTTTGCTTTTTTTCAATGCAAAGGAGGAGCGTATAATTATTAAAAGGCTATTTTTGGAGATGGACAGGCAGGCTGTAGGGGAGGAGGTAGGCCTGTATTTTGAACTTAAAAACTCAAATGGGTTTTTGGGTTCAAAATGTGTATTTTTCCCTTATGCTGCTATCCTTTTACAATCCATAATTTTGGGGCCAGGTTGTCCGATAACTTGGCAAAGTGAAAACAGTATGAGTGTATGATGGTTACCCCTGCTATCGGCGCTGCTGCCCCTTCTCTCCCCCTGGCTATCAGTGCCGCTGCCCCATTGCCGGCGCCGATAGCCAGGGGGAGAGAAACGGCGCCGGCAATGGGGCAGCGATGTCGACAGACAGGGGGAAAGAAGGGGCAGCGGCACCCATTGCCGGCGCCGCTGCCCCGTTGCCTCCCCCATCCCCGGTTGTATAATTACCTGTTGCTGGGGTCGGGTCAGCGCTGCTTCAGGCCTCCGGTGTGCATTCCCTGCGTCGTTGCTATGCTTTGCATGGCGCGGCGCAATGACGAGAGACGTCACTCGTCATTGCGTCTCGCAACGCATAGCAATGATGCAGGGGACGCAAAACAGAGGCCTGAAGCAGCTCGGACCCGACCCCGGCAACAGGTAATTATACAACTAGGGATGGGGGAGGCAACGGGGCAGCGACGCCGGCAATGGGTGCCGCTGCCCCTTATGCCCCCCTGGCTATCGGTGCCGTTGCCCCATTACCGGCGCCGCTTCTCTCCCCCTGGCTATCGGCGCTGGCAATGGGACAGCGGCACCGATAGCCAGGGGGAGAGAAGGGGCAGCGGTGCCGATAGCAGGGGGAGAGAAGCGGCGGTAGCAGGGCTCTAGACCCCAGGAAAGGCAGGGGGAGAGAAGCAGGCAGCGACGGCCTCTCTCCCCCTGCCTTTCCTGGGGGCTCTGTGGGTTGAGAAGCAGTGTATCGGGGTACACACATGCACACACACGCACCCTCATTTTATGAAGGATATTTGGGTAAAAACTTTTTTTACCCAAATATCCTTGGTAAAATGAGGGTGCGTGTTATAGGCCGGTGCGATGTACACCCCGATAAATACGGTAATGTTCCCTTATGCTGGTACCCTTTTATAATCCATAAATTTTTTGGCCAGGTAGTCTAATTACTTGGCGACATAATAACAGTATGAGTGCATGGTTTGGGAAAATAGATGCAGAAGGACAAATGGATGAAAGGATGGCCGCATCTGGCAACTTTACTGTTTGCTTTTTTTCAATGCAAAGGAGGAGCGTATAATTATTAAAAAGGGTATTTTTGGAGATGGACAGGCAGGCTGTAGGGGAGGAGGTAGGCCTGTATTTTGAACTTAAAAACTCAAATGGGTTTTTGGGTTCAAAATGTGCATTTTTCACTAATGCTGCTATCCTTTTATAAACCATAATTTTTGGGCCAGGTAGTCTAATTACTTGGCGACATAATAACAGTATGAGTGCATGGTTTGGGAAAATAGATGCAGAAGGACAAATGGATGAAAGGATGGCCGCATCTGGCAACTTTACTGTTTGCTTTTTTCCAATGCAAAGGAGGAGCGTATAATTATTAAAAAGGGTATTTTTGGAGATGGACAGGCAGGCTGTAGGGGAGGAGGTAGGCCTGTATTTTGAACTTAAAAACTCAAGTGGGTTTTTGGGTTCAAAATGTGTTTTTTTCACTAATGCTGCTATCCTTTTATAATTCATAATGTTTGGGCCAGGTAGTCTAATTACTTGGCGACATAATAACAGTATGAGTGCATGGTTTGGGAAAATAGATGCAGAAGGACAAATGGATGAAAGGATGGCCGCATCTGGCAACTTTACTGTTTGCTTTTTTTCAATGCAAAGGAGGAGCGTATAATTATTAAAAAGGGTATTTTTGGAGATGGACAGGCAGGCTGTAGGGGAGGAGGTAGGCCTGTATTTTGAACTTAAAAACTCAAATGGGTTTTTGGGTTCAAAATGTGTATTTTTCACTAATGCTGCTATCCTTTTATAATCCCTAATTTTTGGGCAAGGTAGTCTAATTACTTGGCGACATAATAACAGTATGAGTGCATGGTTTGGGAAAATAGATGCAGAAGGACAAATGGATGAAAGGATGGCCGCATCTGGCAACTTTACTGTTTGCTTTTTTTCAATGCAAAGGAGGAGCGTATAATTATTAAAAGGGTATTTTTGGAGATGGACAGGCAGGCTGTAGGGGAGGAGGTAGGCCTGTATTTTGAACTTAAAACTCAAATGGGTTTTTGGGTTCAAAATGTGTATTTTTCACTAATGCTGCTATCCTTTTATAAACCATAATTTTTGGGCCAGGTAGTCTAATTACTTGGCGACATAAGAACAGTATGAGTGCATGGTTTGGGAAAATAGATGCAGAAGGACAAATGGATGAAAGGATGGCCGCATCTGGCAACTTTACTGTTTGCTTTTTTTCAATGCAAAGGAGAAGCGTATAATTATTAAAAATCGTATTTTTGGAGATGGACAGGCAGGCTGTAGGGGAGGAGGTAGGCCTGTATTTTGAACTTAAAAACTCAAATGGGTTTTGGGGTTCAAAATGTGTATTTTTCACTAATGCGGCTATCCTTTTATAATCCATAATTTTTGTTCCAGGTAGTCTAATTACTTGGCGACATAATAACAGTATGAGTGCATGGTTTGGGAAAATAGATGCAGAAGGACAAATGGATGAAAGGATGGCCGCATCTGGCAACTTTACTGTTTGCTTTTTTTCAATGCAAAGGAGGAGCGTATAATTATTAAAAATGGTATTTTTGGAGATGGACAGGCAGGCTGTAGGGGAGGAGGTAGGCCTGTATTTTGAACTTAAAAACTCAAATGGGTTTTTGGGTTCAAAATGTGTTTTTTTCACTAATGCTGCTATCCTTTTATAATTCATAATGTTTGGGCCTGGTAGTCTAATTACTTGGCGACATAATAACAGTATGAGTGCATGGTTTGGGAAAATAGATGCAGAAGGACAAATGGATGAAAGGATGGCCGCATCTGGCAACTTTACTGTTTGCTTTTTATCAATGCAAAGGAGGAGCGTATAATTATTAAAAGGCTATTTTTGGAGATGGACAGGCAGGCTGTAGGGGAGGAGGTAGGCCTGTATTTTGAACTTAAAAACTCAAATGGGTTTTTGGGTTCAAAATGTGTATTTTTCACTAATGCTGCTATCCTTTTATAATCCGTAATTTTTGGGCAAGGTAGTCTAATTACTTGGCGACATAATAACAGTATGAGTGCATGGTTTGGGAAAATAGATGCAGAAGGACAAATGGATGAAAGGATGGCCGCATCTGGCAACTTTACTGTTTGCTTTTTTTCAATGCAAAGGAGGAGCGTATAATTATTAAAAGGGTATTTTTGGAGATGGACAGGCAGGCTGTAGGGGAGGAGGTAGGCCTGTATTTTGAACTTAAAAACTCAAATGGGTTTTTGGGTTCAAAATGTGTATTTTTCCCTTATGCTGCTATCCTTTTATAATCCATAATTTTTGGGCCAGGTAGTCTAATTACTTGGCGACATAATAACAGTATGAGTGCGTGGTTTGGGAAAATAGATGCAGAAGGACAAATGGATGAAAGGATGGCCGCATCTGGCAACTTTACTGTTTGCTTTTTTTCAATGCAATGGAGGAGCGTATAATTATTAAAAGGCTATTTTTGGAGATGGACAGGCAGGCTGTAGGGGAGGAGGTAGGCCTGTATTTTGAACTTAAAAACTCAAATGGGTTTTTGGGTTCAAAATGTGTATTTTTCCCTTATGCTGCTATCCTTTTATAATCCATAATTTTGGGGCCAGGTTGTCCGATAACTTGGCAAAGTGAAAACAGTATGAGTGTATGATGGTTACCCCTGCTATCGGCGCTGCTGCCCCTTCTCTCCCCCTGGCTATCAGTGCCGCTGCCCCATTGACGGCGCCGATAGCCAGGGGGAGAGAAACGGCGCCGGCAATGGGGCAGCGATGTCGACAGACAGGGGGAAAGAAGGGGCAGCGGCACCCATTGCCGGCGCCGCTGCCCCGTTGCCTCCCCCATCCCCGGTTGTATAATTACCTGTTGCTGGGGTCGGGTCAGCGCTGCTTCAGGCCTCCGGTGTGCATTCCCTGCGTCGTTGCTATGCTTTGCATGGCGCGGCGCAATGACGAGAGACGTCACTCGTCATTGCGTCTCGCAACGCATAGCAATGATGCAGGGGACGCACAACAGAGGCCTGAAGCAGCTCGGACCCGACCCCGGCAACAGGTAATTATACAACTAGGGATGGGGGAGGCAACGGGGCAGCGGCGCCGGCAATGGGTGCCGCTGCCCCTTATGCCCCCCTGGCTATCGGTGTCGTTGCCCCATTACCGGCGCCGCTTCTCTCCCCCTGGCTATCGGCGCTGGCAATGGGACAGCGGCACCGATAGCCAGGGGGAGAGAAGGGGCAGCGGTGCCGATAGCAGGGGGAGAGAAGCGGCGGTAGCAGGGCTCTAGACCCCAGGAAAGGCAGGGGGAGAGAAGCAGGCAGCGACGGCCTCTCTCCCCCTGCCTTTCCTGGGGGCTCTGTGGGTTGAGAAGCAGTGTATCGGGGTACACACATGCACACACACGCACCCTCATTTTATGAAGGATATTTGGGTAAAAACTTTTTTTACCCAAATATCCTTGGTAAAATGAGGGTGCGTGTTATAGGCCGGTGCGATGTACACCCCGATAAATACGGTAATGTTCCCTTATGCTGCTACCCTTTTATAATCCATAATTTTTGGGCCAGGTAGTCTAATTACTTGGCGACATAATAACAGTATGAGTGCATGGTTTGGGAAAATAGATGCAGAAGGACAAATGGATGAAAGGATGGCCGCATCTGGCAACTTTACTGTTTGCTTTTTTTCAATGCAAAGGAGGAGCGTATAATTATTAAAAAGGGTATTTTTGGAGATGGACAGGCAGGCTGTAGGGGAGGAGGTAGGCCTGTATTTTGAACTTAAAAACTCAAATGGGTTTTTGGGTTCAAAATGTGCATTTTTCACTAATGCTGCTATCCTTTTATAAACCATAATTTTTGGGCCAGGTAGTCTAATTACTTGGCGACATAATAACAGTATGAGTGCATGGTTTGGGAAAATAGATGCAGAAGGACAAATGGATGAAAGGATGGCCGCATCTGGCAACTTTACTGTTTGCTTTTTTTCAATGCAAAGGAGGAGCGTATAATTATTAAAAAGGGTATTTTTGGAGATGGACAGGCAGGCTGTAGGGGAGGAGGTAGGCCTGTATTTTGAACTTAAAAACTCAAATGGGTTTTTGGGTTCAAAATGTGTATTTTTCACTAATGCTGCTATCCTTTTATAATCCCTAATTTTTGGGCAAGGTAGTCTAATTACTTGGCGACATAATAACAGTATGAGTGCATGGTTTGGGAAAATAGATGCAGAAGGACAAATGGATGAAAGGATGGCCGCATCTGGCAACTTTACTGTTTGCTTTTTTTCAATGCAAAGGAGGAGCGTATAATTATTAAAAGGGTATTTTTGGAGATGGACAGGCAGGCTGTAGGGGAGGAGGTAGGCCTGTATTTTGAACTTAAAAACTCAAATGGGTTTTTGGGTTCAAAATGTGTATTTTTCACTAATGCTGCTATCCTTTTATAAACCAAAATTTTTGGGCCAGGTAGTCTAATTACTTGGCGACATAAGAACAGTATGAGTGCATGGTTTGGGAAAATAGATGCAGAAGGACAAATGGATGAAAGGATGGCCGCATCTGGCAACTTTACTGTTTGCTTTTTTTCAATGCAAAGGAGAAGCGTATAATTATTAAAAATCGTATTTTTGGAGATGGACAGGCAGGCTGTAGGGGAGGAGGTAGGCCTGTATTTTGAACTTAAAAACTCAAATGGGTTTTGGGGTTCAAAATGTGTATTTTTCACTAATGCGGCTATCCTTTTATAATCCATAATTTTTGTTCCAGGTAGTCTAATTACTTGGCGACATAATAACAGTATGAGTGCATGGTTTGGGAAAATAGATGCAGAAGGACAAATGGATGAAAGGATGGCCGCATCTGGCAACTTTACTGTTTGCTTTTTTTCAATGTAAAGGAGGAGCGTATAATTATTAAAAGGCTATTTTTGGAGATGGACAGGCAGGCTGTAGGGGAGGAGGTAGGCCTGTATTTTGAACTTAAAAACTCAAATGGGTTTTTGGGTTCAAAATTAGTATTTTTCCCTTATGCTGCTATCCTTTTATAATCCATAATTTTGGGGCCAGGTTGTCTGATAACTTGGCAAAGTGAAAACAGTATGAGTGTATGATGGTTACCCCTGCTATCGGCGCTGCTGCCCCTTCTCTCCCCCTGGCTATCAGTGCCGCTGCCCCATTGCCAGCGCCGATAGCCAGGGGGAGAGAAACGGCGCCGGCAATGGGGCAGCGATGTCGACAGACAGGGGGAAAGAAGGGGCAGCGGCACCCATTGCCGGCGCCGCTGCCCCGTTGCCTCCCCCATCCCCGGTTGTATAATTACCTGTTGCTGGGGTCGGGTCAGCGCTGCTTCAGGCCTCCAGTGTGCATTCCCTGCGTCGTTGCTATGCTTTGCATGGCGCGGCGCAATGACGAGAGACGTCACTCGTCATTGCGTCTCGCAACGCATAGCAATGATGCAGGGGACGCACAACAGAGGCCTGAAGCAGCTCGGACCCGACCCCGGCAACAGGTAATTATACAACTAGGGATGGGGGAGGCAACGGGGCAGCGGCGCCGGCAATGGGTGCCGCTGCCCCTTATGCCCCCCTGGCTATCGGTGCCGTTGCCCCATTACCGGCGCCGCTTCTCTCCCCCTGGCTATAGGCGCTGGCAATGGGACAGCGGCACCGATAGCCAGGGGGAGAGAAGGGGCAGCGGTGCCGATAGCAGGGGGAGAGAAGCGGCGGTAGCAGGGCTCTAGACCCCAGGAAAGGCAGGGGGAGAGAAGCAGGCAGCGACGGCCTCTCTCCCCCTGCCTTTCCTGGGGGCTCTGTGGGTTGAGAAGCAGTGTATCGGGGTACACACATGCACACACACGCACCCTCATTTTATGAAGGATATTTGGGTAAAAACTTTTTTTACCCAAATATCCTTGGTAAAATGAGGGTGCGTGTTATAGGCCGGTGCGATGTACACCCCGATAAATACGGTAATGTTCCCTTATGCTGGTACCCTTTTATAATCCATAATTTTTTTGGCCAGGTAGTCTAATTACTTGGCGACATAATAACAGTATGAGTGCATGGTTTGGGAAAATAGATGCAGAAGGACAAATGGATGAAAGGATGGCCGCATCTGGCAACTTTACTGTTTGCTTTTTTTCAATGCAAAGGAGGAGCGTATAATTATTAAAAAGGGTATTTTTGGAGATGGACAGGCAGGCTGTAGGGGAGGAGGTAGGCCTGTATTTTGAACTTAAAAACTCAAATGGGTTTTTGGGTTCAAAATGTGCATTTTTCACTAATGCTGCTATCCTTTTATAAACCATAATTTTTGGGCCAGGTAGTCTAATTACTTGGCGACATAATAACAGTATGAGTGCATGGTTTGGGAAAATAGATGCAGAAGGACAAATGGATGAAAGGATGGCCGCATCTGGCAACTTTACTGTTTGCTTTTTTCCAATGCAAAGGAGGAGCGTATAATTATTAAAAAGGGTATTTTTGGAGATGGACAGGCAGGCTGTAGGGGAGGAGGTAGGCCTGTATTTTGAACTTAAAAACTCAAGTGGGTTTTTGGGTTCAAAATGTGTTTTTTTCACTAATGCTGCTATCCTTTTATAATTCATAATGTTTGGGCCAGGTAGTCTAATTACTTGGCGACATAATAACAGTATGAGTGCATGGTTTGGGAAAATAGATGCAGAAGGACAAATGGATGAAAGGATGGCCGCATCTGGCAACTTTACTGTTTGCTTTTTTTCAATGTAAAGGAGGAGCGTATAATTATTAAAAGGCTATTTTTGGAGATGGACAGGCAGGCTGTAGGGGAGGAGGTAGGCCTGTATTTTGAACTTAAAAACTCAAATGGGTTTTTGGGTTCAAAATTAGTATTTTTCCCTTATGCTGCTATCCTTTTATAATCCATAATTTTGGGGCCAGGTTGTCTGATAACTTGGCAAAGTGAAAACAGTATGAGTGTATGATGGTTACCCCTGCTATCGGCGCTGCTGCCCCTTCTCTCCCCCTGGCTATCAGTGCCGCTGCCCCATTGCCAGCGCCGATAGCCAGGGGGAGAGAAACGGCGCCGGCAATGGGGCAGCGATGTCGACAGACAGGGGGAAAGAAGGGGCAGCGGCACCCATTGCCGGCGCCGCTGCCCCGTTGCCTCCCCCATCCCCGGTTGTATAATTACCTGTTGCTGGGGTCGGGTCAGCGCTGCTTCAGGCCTCCGGTGTGCATTCCCTGCGTCGTTGCTATGCTTTGCATGGCGCGGCGCAATGACGAGAGACGTCACTCGTCATTGCGTCTCGCAACGCATAGCAATGATGCAGGGGACGCACAACAGAGGCCTGAAGCAGCTCGGACCCGACCCCGGCAACAGGTAATTATACAACTAGGGATGGGGGAGGCAACGGGGCAGCGGCGCCGGCAATGGGTGCCGCTGCCCCTTATGCCCCCCTGGCTATCGGTGCCGTTGCCCCATTACCGGCGCCGCTTCTCTCCCCCTGGCTATCGGCGCTGGCAATGGGACAGCGGCACCGATAGCCAGGGGGAGAGAAGGGGCAGCGGTGCCGATAGCAGGGGGAGAGAAGCGGCGGTAGCAGGGCTCTAGACCCCAGGAAAGGCAGGGGGAGAGAAGCAGGCAGCGACGGCCTCTCTCCCCCTGCCTTTCCTGGGGGCTCTGTGGGTTGAGAAGCAGTGTATCGGGGTACACACATGCACACACACGCACCCTCATTTTATGAAGGATATTTGGGTAAAAACTTTTTTTACCCAAATATCCTTGGTAAAATGAGGGTGCGTGTTATAGGCCGGTGCGATGTACACCCCGATAAATACGGTAATGTTCCCTTATGCTGGTACCCTTTTATAATCCATAATTTTTTTGGCCAGGTAGTCTAATTACTTGGCGACATAATAACAGTATGAGTGCATGGTTTGGGAAAATAGATGCAGAAGGACAAATGGATGAAAGGATGGCCGCATCTGGCAACTTTACTGTTTGCTTTTTTTCAATGCAAAGGAGGAGCGTATAATTATTAAAAAGGGTATTTTTGGAGATGGACAGGCAGGCTGTAGGGGAGGAGGTAGGCCTGTATTTTGAACTTAAAAACTCAAATGGGTTTTTGGGTTCAAAATGTGCATTTTTCACTAATGCTGCTATCCTTTTATAAACCATAATTTTTGGGCCAGGTAGTCTAATTACTTGGCGACATAATAACAGTATGAGTGCATGGTTTGGGAAAATAGATGCAGAAGGACAAATGGATGAAAGGATGGCCGCATCTGGCAACTTTACTGTTTGCTTTTTTCCAATGCAAAGGAGGAGCGTATAATTATTAAAAAGGGTATTTTTGGAGATGGACAGGCAGGCTGTAGGGGAGGAGGTAGGCCTGTATTTTGAACTTAAAAACTCAAGTGGGTTTTTGGGTTCAAAATGTGTTTTTTTCACTAATGCTGCTATCCTTTTATAATTCATAATGTTTGGGCCAGGTAGTCTAATTACTTGGCGACATAATAACAGTATGAGTGCATGGTTTGGGAAAATAGATGCAGAAGGACAAATGGATGAAAGGATGGCCGCATCTGGCAACTTTACTGTTTGCTTTTTTTCAATGCAAAGGAGGAGCGTATAATTATTAAAAAGGGTATTTTTGGAGATGGACAGGCAGGCTGTAGGGGAGGAGGTAGGCCTGTATTTTGAACTTAAAAACTCAAATGGGTTTTTGGGTTCAAAATGTGTATTTTTCACTAATGCTGCTATCCTTTTATAATCCCTAATTTTTGGGCAAGGTAGTCTAATTACTTGGCGACATAATAACAGTATGAGTGCATGGTTTGGGAAAATAGATGCAGAAGGACAAATGGATGAAAGGATGGCCGCATCTGGCAACTTTACTGTTTGCTTTTTTTCAATGCAAAGGAGGAGCGTATAATTATTAAAAGGGTATTTTTGGAGATGGACAGGCAGGCTGTAGGGGAGGAGGTAGGCCTGTATTTTGAACTTAAAACTCAAATGGGTTTTTGGGTTCAAAATGTGTATTTTTCACTAATGCTGCTATCCTTTTATAAACCATAATTTTTGGGCCAGGTAGTCTAATTACTTGGCGACATAAGAACAGTATGAGTGCATGGTTTGGGAAAATAGATGCAGAAGGACAAATGGATGAAAGGATGGCCGCATCTGGCAACTTTACTGTTTGCTTTTTTTCAATGCAAAGGAGAAGCGTATAATTATTAAAAATCGTATTTTTGGAGATGGACAGGCAGGCTGTAGGGGAGGAGGTAGGCCTGTATTTTGAACTTAAAAACTCAAATGGGTTTTGGGGTTCAAAATGTGTATTTTTCACTAATGCGGCTATCCTTTTATAATCCATAATTTTTGTTCCAGGTAGTCTAATTACTTGGCGACATAATAACAGTATGAGTGCATGGTTTGGGAAAATAGATGCAGAAGGACAAATGGATGAAAGGATGGCCGCATCTGGCAACTTTACTGTTTGCTTTTTTTCAATGCAAAGGAGGAGCGTATAATTATTAAAAATGGTATTTTTGGAGATGGACAGGCAGGCTGTAGGGGAGGAGGTAGGCCTGTATTTTGAACTTAAAAACTCAAATGGGTTTTTGGGTTCAAAATGTGTTTTTTTCACTAATGCTGCTATCCTTTTATAATTCATAATGTTTGGGCCTGGTAGTCTAATTACTTGGCGACATAATAACAGTATGAGTGCATGGTTTGGGAAAATAGATGCAGAAGGACAAATGGATGAAAGGATGGCCGCATCTGGCAACTTTACTGTTTGCTTTTTATCAATGCAAAGGAGGAGCGTATAATTATTAAAAGGCTATTTTTGGAGATGGACAGGCAGGCTGTAGGGGAGGAGGTAGGCCTGTATTTTGAACTTAAAAACTCAAATGGGTTTTTGGGTTCAAAATGTGTATTTTTCACTAATGCTGCTATCCTTTTATAATCCGTAATTTTTGGGCAAGGTAGTCTAATTACTTGGCGACATAATAACAGTATGAGTGCATGGTTTGGGAAAATAGATGCAGAAGGACAAATGGATGAAAGGATGGCCGCATCTGGCAACTTTACTGTTTGCTTTTTTTCAATGCAAAGGAGAGGCGTATAATTATTAAAAATCGTATTTTTGGAGATGGACAGGCAGGCTGTAGGGGAGGAGGTAGGCCTGTATTTTGAACTTAAAAACTCAAATGGGTTTTTGGGTTCAAAATGTGTTTTTTTCACTAATGCTGCTATTCTTTTATAATTCATAATGTTTGGGCCAGGTAGTCTAATTACTTGGCGACATAATAACAGTATGAGTGCGTGGTTTGGGAAAATAGATGCAGAAGGACAAATGGATGAAAGGATGGCCTCATCTGGCAACTTTACTGTTTGCTTTTTTTCAATGCAAAGGAGGAGCGTATAATTATTAAAAATCGTATTTTTGGAGATGGACAGGCAGGCTGTAGGGGAGGAGGTAGGCCTGTATTTTGAACTTAAAAACTCAAATGGGTTTTGGGGTTCAAAATGTGTATTTTTCACTAATGCGGCTATCCTTTTATAATCCATAATTTTTGTTCCAGGTAGTCTAATTACTTGGCGACATAATAACAGTATGAGTGCATGGTTTGGGAAAATAGATGCAGAAGGACAAATGGATGAAAGGATGGCCGCATCTGGCAACTTTACTGTTTGCTTTTTTTCAATGCAAAGGAGGAGCGTATAATTATTAAAAATGGTATTTTTGGAGATGGACAGGCAGGCTGTAGGGGAGGAGGTAGGCCTGTATTTTGAACTTAAAAACTCAAATGGGTTTTTGGGTTCAAAATGTGTTTTTTTCACTAATGCTGCTATCCTTTTATAATTCATAATGTTTGGGCCTGGTAGTCTAATTACTTGGCGACATAATAACAGTATGAGTGCATGGTTTGGGAAAATAGATGCAGAAGGACAAATGGATGAAAGGATGGCCGCATCTGGCAACTTTACTGTTTGCTTTTTATCAATGCAAAGGAGGAGCGTATAATTATTAAAAGGCTATTTTTGGAGATGGACAGGCAGGCTGTAGGGGAGGAGGTAGGCCTGTATTTTGAACTTAAAAACTCAAATGGGTTTTTGGGTTCAAAATGTGTATTTTTCACTAATGCTGCTATCCTTTTATAATCCGTAATTTTTGGGCAAGGTAGTCTAATTACTTGGCGACATAATAACAGTATGAGTGCATGGTTTGGGAAAATAGATGCAGAAGGACAAATGGATGAAAGGATGGCCGCATCTGGCAACTTTACTGTTTGCTTTTTTTCAATGCAAAGGAGAGGCGTATAATTATTAAAAATCGTATTTTTGGAGATGGACAGGCAGGCTGTAGGGGAGGAGGTAGGCCTGTATTTTGAACTTAAAAACTCAAATGGGTTTTTGGGTTCAAAATGTGTTTTTTTCACTAATGCTGCTATTCTTTTATAATTCATAATGTTTGGGCCAGGTAGTCTAATTACTTGGCGACATAATAACAGTATGAGTGCGTGGTTTGGGAAAATAGATGCAGAAGGACAAATGGATGAAAGGATGGCCTCATCTGGCAACTTTACCGTTTGCTTTTTTTCAATGCAAAGGAGGAGCGTATAATTATTAAAAGGCTATTTTTGGAGATGGACAGGCAGGCTGTAGGGGAGGAGGTAGGCCTGTATTTTGAACTTAAAAACTCAAATGGGTTTTTGGGTTCAAAATGTGTATTTTTCCCTTATGCTGCTATCCTTTTATAATCCATAATTTGGGGCCAGGTTGTCCGATAACTTGGCAAAGTGAAAACAGTATGAGTGTATGATGGTTACCCCTGCTATCGGCGCTGCTGCCCCTTCTCTCCCCCTGGCTATCAGTGCCGCTGCCCCATTGCCGGCGCCGATAGCTAGGGGGAGAGAAACGGCGCCGGCAATGGGGCAGCGATGTCGACAGACAGGGGGAAAGAAGGGGCAGCGGCACCCATTGCCGGCGCCGCTGCCCCGTTGCCTCCCCCATCCCCGGTTGTATAATTACCTGTTGCTGGGGTCGGGTCAGCGCTGCTTCAGGCCTCCGGTGTGCATTCCCTGCGTCGTTGCTATGCTTTGCATGGCGCGGCGCAATGACGAGAGACGTCACTCGTCATTGCGTCTCGCAACGCATAGCAATGATGCAGGGGACGCACAACAGAGGCCTGAAGCAGCTCGGACCCGACCCCGGCAACAGGTAATTATACAACTAGGGATGGGGGAGGCAACGGGGCAGCGGCGCCGGCAATGGGTGCCGCTGCCCCTTATGCCCCCCTGGCTATCGGTGCCGTTGCCCCATTACCGGCGCCGCTTCTCTCCCCCTGGCTATCGGCGCTGGCAATGGGACAGCGGCACCGATAGCCAGGGGGAGAGAAGGGGCAGCGGTGCCGATAGCAGGGGGAGAGAAGCGGCGGTAGCAGGGCTCTAGACCCCAGGAAAGGCAGGGGGAGAGAAGCAGGCAGCGACGGCCTCTCTCCCCCTGCCTTTCCTGGGGGCTCTGTGGGTTGAGAAGCAGTGTATCGGGGTACACACATGCACACACACGCACCCTCATTTTATGAAGGATATTTGGGTAAAAGCTTTTTTTACCCAAATATTCTTGGTAAAATGAGGGTGCGTGTTATAGGCCGGTGCGATGTACACCCCGATAAATACGGTAATGTTCCCTTATGCTGCTACCCTTTTATAATCCATAATTTTTGGGCCAGGTAGTCTAATTACTTGGCGACATAATAACAGTATGAGTGCATGGTTTGGGAAAATAGATGCAGAAGGACAAATGGATGAAAGGATGGCCGCATCTGGCAACTTTACTGTTTGCTTTTTTTCAATGCAAAGGAGGAGCGTATAATTATTAAAAAGAGTATTTTCGGAGATGGACAGGCAGGCTGTAGGGGAGGAGGTAGGCCTGTATTTTGAACTTAAAAACTCAAATGGGTTTTTGGGTTCAAAATGTGCATTTTTCACTAATGCTGCTATCCTTTTATAAACCATAATTTTTGGGCCAGGTAGTCTAATTACTTGGCGACATAATAACAGTATGAGTGCATGGTTTGGGAAAATAGATGCAGAAGGACAAATGGATGAAAGGATGGCCGCATCTGGCAACTTTACTGTTTGCTTTTTTTCAATGCAAAGGAGGAGCGTATAATTATTAAAAAGGGTATTTTTGGAGATGGACAGGCAGGCTGTAGGGGAGGAGGTAGGCCTGTATTTTGAACTTAAAAACTCAAGTGGGTTTTTGGGTTCAAAATGTGTTTTTTTCACTAATGCTGCTATCCTTTTATAATTCATAATGTTTGGGCCAGGTAGTCTAATTACTTGGCGACATAATAACAGTATGAGTGCATGGTTTGGGAAAATAGATGCAGAAGGACAAATGGATGAAAGGATGGCCGCATCTGGCAACTTTACTGTTTGCTTTTTTTCAATGCAAAGGAGGAGCGTATAATTATTAAAAAGGGTATTTTTGGAGATGGACAGGCAGGCTGTAGGGGAGGAGGTAGGCCTGTATTTTGAACTTAAAAACTCAAATGGGTTTTTGGGTTCAAAATGTGTATTTTTCACTAATGCTGCTATCCTTTTATAATCCCTAATTTTTGGGCAAGGTAGTCTAATTACTTGGCGACATAATAACAGTATGAGTGCATGGTTTGGGAAAATAGATGCAGAAGGACAAATGGATGAAAGGATGGCCGCATCTGGCAACTTTACTGTTTGCTTTTTTTCAATGCAAAGGAGGAGCGTATAATTATTAAAAGGGTATTTTTGGAGATGGACAGGCAGGCTGTAGGGGAGGAGGTAGGCCTGTATTTTGAACTTAAAAACTCAAATGGGTTTTTGGGTTCAAAATGTGTATTTTTCACTAATGCTGCTATCCTTTTATAAACCATATTTTTTGGGCCAGGTAGTCTAATTACTTGGCGACATAAGAACAGTATGAGTGCATGGTTTGGGAAAATAGATGCAGAAGGACAAATGGATGAAAGGATGGCCGCATCTGGCAACTTTACTGTTTGCTTTTTTTCAATGCAAAGGAGAAGCGTATAATTATAAAAAATCGTATTTTTGGAGATGGACAGGCAGGCTGTAGGGGAGGAGGTAGGCCTGTATTTTGAACTTAAAAACTCAAATGGGTTTTTGGGTTCAAAATGTGTATTTTTCACTAATGCTGCTATCCTTTTATAATCCATAATTTTTGGGCAAGGTAGTCTAATTACTTGGCGACATAATAACAGTATGAGTGCATGGATTGGGAAAATAGATGCAGAAGGACAAATGGATGAAAGGATGGCCGCATCTGGCAACTTTACTGTTTGCTTTTTTTCAATGCAAAGGAGGAGCGTATAATTATTAAAAAGGGTATTATTGGAGATGGACAGGCAGGCTGTAGGGGAGGAGGTAGGCCTGTATTTTGAACTTAAAAACTCAAATGGGTTTTTGGTTTCAAAATGTGTATTTTTCCCTTATGCTGCTATCCTTTTATAATCCATCATTTTTGGGCCAGGTAGTCTAATTACTTGGCGACATAATAACAGTATGAGTGCGTGGTTTGGGAAAATAGATGCAGAAGGACAAATGGATGAAAGGATGGCCGCATCTGGCACCTTTACTGTTTGCTTTTTTTCAATGCAAAGGAGGAGCGTATAATTATTAAAAAGGGTATTTTTGGAGATGGACAGGCAGGCTGTAGGGGAGGAGGTAGAAAGAAAGAAGGGGCAGCGGCACCCATTGCCAGCGCCGCTTCCCTGTTGCCTCCCCCATCCCCGGTTGTATAATTACCTGTTGCTGGGGTCGGGTCAGCGCTGCTTCAGGACTCCGGGGTGCATCCCTTGCGTCGTTGCTATGCGCTGCATGGCGCGGCGCAATGACGAGTGACATCACTCGTCATTGCGTCTCGCAACGCATAGCAATGATGTAGGGGACGCACACCGGAGGCCTGAAGCAGCGCGGACCCGACCCCAGCAACAGGTAATTATACAACTAGGGATGGGGGAGGCAACGGGGCAGCGGCGACGGCAATGGGTGCCGCTGCCCCTTATCTCCCCCTGGCTATCGGTGCAGCTGCCCCATTGCCGACACCGCTTCTCTCCCCCTGGCTATCGGCGCTGGCAATGGGACAGCGGCACCGATAGCCAGGGGGAGAGAAGGGGCAGCGGCGCCGATAGCAGGGGGAGAGAAGCGGCGGTAGCAGGGCTCTAGACCCCAGGAAAGGCAGGGGGAGAGAAGCAGGCCGAGACGGCCTCTCTCCCCCTGCCTTTCCTGGGGGCTCTGTGGGGTGAGAAGCAGTGTATCGGGGTATACACATGCACACACACGCACCCTCATTTTATGAAGGATATTTTGGGTAAAAAAGATTCTTTTACCCAAATATCCTTGGTAAAATGAGGGTGTGTGTTATAGGCGGATGCGTGGTACACCCCGATAAATACGGTAATGTTCCCTTATGCTGCTACCCTTTTATAATCCATAATTTTTGGGCCAGGTAGTCTAATTACTTGGCGACATAATAACAGTATGAGTGCATGGTTTGGGAAAATAGATGCAGAAGGACAAATGGATGAAAGGATGGCCGCATCTGGCAACTTTACTGTTTGCTTTTTTTCAATGCAAAGGAGGAGCGTATAATTATTAAAAAGGGTATTTTTGGAGATGGACAGGCAGGCTGTAGGGGAGGAGGTAGGCCTGTATTTTGAACTTAAAAACTCAAATGGGTTTTTGGGTTCAAAATGTGTATTTTTCACTAATGCTGCTATCCTTTTATAATCCATAATTTTTGGGCAAGGTAGTCTAATTACTTGGCGACATAATAACAGTATGAGTGCATGGTTTGGGAAAATAGATGCAGAAGGACAAATGGATGAAGGGATGGCCGCATCTGGCAACTTTACTGTTTGCTTTTTTTCAATGCAAAGGAGGAGCGTATAATTATTAAAAGGTTTTTTTTGGAGATGGACAGGCAGGCTGTAGGGGAGGAGGTAGGCCTGTATTTTGAACTTAAAAACTCAAATGGGTTTTTGGGTTCAAAATGTGTATTTTTCCCTTATGCTGCTATCCTTTTATAATCCATAATTTTTGGGCCAGGTAGTCTAATTACTTGGCGACATAATAACAGTATGAGTGTGTGGTTTGGGAAAATAGGTGCAGAAGGACAAATGGATGA
The DNA here is from genome assembly GCF_029499605.1 of Hyla sarda. NCBI lineage: Eukaryota > Metazoa > Chordata > Amphibia > Anura > Hylidae > Hyla > Hyla sarda. Next base: position 77,103,022 of record NC_079199.1, on the reverse strand, counting down.
AAGGATGGCCGCATCTGGCAACTTTACTGTTTGCTTTTTTTCAATGCAAAGGAGGAGCGTATAATTATTAAAAGGTTTTTTTTGGAGATGGACAGGCAGGCTGTAGGGGAGGAGGTAGGCCTGTATTTTGAACTTAAAAACTCAAATGGGTTTTTGGTTTCAAAATGTGTATTTTTCCCTTATGCTGCTATCCTTTTATAATCCATAATTTTTGGGCCAGGTAGTCTAATTACTTGGCGACATAATAACAGTATGAGTGTGTGGTTTGGGAAAATAGGTGCAGAAGGACAAATGGATGAAAGGATGGCCGCATCTGGCAACTTTACTGTTTGCTTTTTTTCAATGCAAAGGAGAGGCGTATAATTATTAAAAATCGTATTTTTGGAGATGGACAGGCAGGCTGTAGGGGAGGAGGTAGGCCTGTATTTTGAACTTAAAAACTCAAATGGGTTTTTGGGTTCAAAATGTGTTTTTTTCACTAATGCTGCTATTCTTTTATAATTCATAATGTTTGGGCCAGGTAGTCTAATTACTTGGCGACATAATAACAGTATGAGTGCGTGGTTTGGGAAAATAGATGCAGAAGGACAAATGGATGAAAGGATGGCCGCATCTGGCAACTTTACTGTTTGCTTTTTTTCAATGCAAAGGAGGAGCGTATAATTATTAAAAGGCTATTTTTGGAGATGGACAGGCAGGCTGTAGGGGAGGAGGTAGGCCTGTATTTTGAACTTAAAAACTCAAATGGGTTTTTGGGTTCAAAATGTGTATTTTTCCCTTATGCTGCTATCCTTTTATAATCCATAATTTGGGGCCAGGTTGTCCGATAACTTGGCAAAGTGAAAACAGTATGAGTGTATGATGGTTACCCCTGCTATCGGCGCTGCTGCCCCTTCTCTCCCCCTGGCTATCAGTGCCGCTGCCCCATTGCCGGCGCCGATAGCTAGGGGGAGAGAAACGGCGCCGGCAATGGGGCAGCGATGTCGACAGACAGGGGGAAAGAAGGGGCAGCGGCACCCATTGCCGGCGCCGCTGCCCCGTTGCCTCCCCCATCCCCGGTTGTATAATTACCTGTTGCTGGGGTCGGGTCAGCGCTGCTTCAGGCCTCCGGTGTGCATTCCCTGCGTCGTTGCTATGCTTTGCATGGCGCGGCGCAATGACGAGAGACGTCACTCGTCATTGCGTCTCGCAACGCATAGCAATGATGCAGGGGACGCACAACAGAGGCCTGAAGCAGCTCGGACCCGACCCCGGCAACAGGTAATTATACAACTAGGGATGGGGGAGGCAACGGGGCAGCGGCGCCGGCAATGGGTGCCGCTGCCCCTTATGCCCCCCTGGCTATCGGTGCCGTTGCCCCATTACCGGCGCCGCTTCTCTCCCCCTGGCTATCGGCGCTGGCAATGAGACAGCGGCACCGATAGCCAGGGGGAGAGAAGGGGCAGCGGTGCCGATAGCAGGGGGAGAGAAGCGGCGGTAGCAGGGCTCTAGACCCCAGGAAAGGCAGGGGGAGAGAAGCAGGCAGCGACGGCCTCTCTCCCCCTGCCTTTCCTGGGGGCTCTGTGGGTTGAGAAGCAGTGTATCGGGGTACACACATGCACACACACGCACCCTCATTTTATGAAGGATATTTGGGTAAAAGCTTTTTTTACCCAAATATTCTTGGTAAAATGAGGGTGCGTGTTATAGGCCGGTGCGATGTACACCCCGATAAATACGGTAATGTTCCCTTATGCTGCTACCCTTTTATAATCCATAATTTTTGGGCCAGGTAGTCTAATTACTTGGCGACATAATAACAGTATGAGTGCATGGTTTGGGAAAATAGATGCAGAAGGACAAATGGATGAAAGGATGGCCGCATCTGGCAACTTTACTGTTTGCTTTTTTTCAATGCAAAGGAGGAGCGTATAATTATTAAAAAGAGTATTTTCGGAGATGGACAGGCAGGCTGTAGGGGAGGAGGTAGGCCTGTATTTTGAACTTAAAAACTCAAATGGGTTTTTGGGTTCAAAATGTGCATTTTTCACTAATGCTGCTATCCTTTTATAAACCATAATTTTTGGGCCAGGTAGTCTAATTACTTGGCGACATAATAACAGTATGAGTGCATGGTTTGGGAAAATAGATGCAGAAGGACAAATGGATGAAAGGATGGCCACATCTGGCAACTTTACTGTTTGCTTTTTTTCAATGCAAAGGAGGAGCGTATAATTATTAAAAAGGGTATTTTTGGAGATGGACAGGCAGGCTGTAGCGGAGGAGGTAGGCCTGTATTTTGAACTTAAAAACTCAAGTGGGTTTTTGGGTTCAAAATGTGTTTTTTTCACTAATGCTGCTATCCTTTTATAATTCATAATGTTTGGGCCAGGTAGTCTAATTACTTGGCGACATAATAACAGTATGAGTGCATGGTTTGGGAAAATAGATGCAGAAGGACAAATGGATGAAAGGATGGCCGCATCTGGCAACTTTACTGTTTGCTTTTTTTCAATGCAAAGGAGGAGCGTATAATTATTAAAAAGGGTATTTTTGGAGATGGACAGGCAGGCTGTAGGGGAGGAGGTAGGCCTGTATTTTGAACTTAAAAACTCAAATGGGTTTTTGGGTTCAAAATGTGTATTTTTCACTAATGCTGCTATCCTTTTATAATCCCTAATTTTAGGGCAAGGTAGTCTAATTACTTGGCGACATAATAACAGTATGAGTGCATGGTTTGGGAAAATAGATGCAGAAGGACAAATGGATGAAAGGATGGCCGCATCTGGCAACTTTACTGTTTGCTTTTTTTCAATGCAAAGGAGGAGCGTATAATTATTAAAAGGGTATTTTTGGAGATGGACAGGCAGGCTGTAGGGGAGGAGGTAGGCCTGTATTTTGAACTTAAAAACTCAAATGGGTTTTTGGGTTCAAAATGTGTATTTTTCACTAATGCTGCTATCCTTTTATAAACCATATTTTTTGGGCCAGGTAGTCTAATTACTTGGCGACATAAGAACAGTATGAGTGCATGGTTTGGGAAAATAGATGCAGAAGGACAAATGGATGAAAGGATGGCCGCATCTGGCAACTTTACTGTTTGCTTTTTTTCAATGCAAAGGAGAAGCGTATAATTATAAAAAATCGTATTTTTGGAGATGGACAGGCAGGCTGTAGGGGAGGAGGTAGGCCTGTATTTTGAACTTAAAAACTCAAATGGGTTTTTGGGTTCAAAATGTGTATTTTTCACTAATGCTGCTATCCTTTTATAATCCATAATTTTTGGGCAAGGTAGTCTAATTACTTGGCGACATTATAACAGTATGAGTGCATGGATTGGGAAAATAGATGCAGAAGGACAAATGGATGAAAGGATGGCCGCATCTGGCAACTTTACTGTTTGCTTTTTTTCAATGCAAAGGAGGAGCGTATAATTATTAAAAAGGGTATTATTGGAGATGGACAGGCAGGCTGTAGGGGAGGAGGTAGGCCTGTATTTTGAACTTAAAAACTCAAATGGGTTTTTGGTTTCAAAATGTGTATTTTTCCCTTATGCTGCTATCCTTTTATAATCCATCATTTTTGGGCCAGGTAGTCTAATTACTTGGCGACATAATAACAGTATGAGTGCGTGGTTTGGGAAAATAGATGCAGAAGGACAAATGGATGAAAGGATGGCCGCATCTGGCACCTTTACTGTTTGCTTTTTTTCAATGCAAAGGAGGAGCGTATAATTATTAAAAAGGGTATTTTTGGAGATGGACAGGCAGGCTGTAGGGGAGGAGGTAGAAAGAAAGAAGGGGCAGCGGCACCCATTGCCAGCGCCGCTTCCCTGTTGCCTCCCCCATCCCCGGTTGTATAATTACCTGTTGCTGGGGTCGGGTCAGCGCTGCTTCAGGACTCCGGGGTGCATCCCTTGCGTCGTTGCTATGCGCTGCATGGCGCGGCGCAATGACGAGTGACATCACTCGTCATTGCGTCTCGCAACGCATAGCAATGATGTAGGGGACGCACACCGGAGGCCTGAAGCAGCGCGGACCCGACCCCAGCAACAGGTAATTATACAACTAGGGATGGGGGAGGCAACGGGGCAGCGGCGACGGCAATGGGTGCCGCTGCCCCTTATCTCCCCCTGGCTATCGGTGCAGCTGCCCCATTGCCGACACCGCTTCTCTCCCCCTGGCTATCGGCGCTGGCAATGGGACAGCGGCACCGATAGCCAGGGGGAGAGAAGGGGCAGCGGCGCCGATAGCAGGGGGAGAGAAGCGGCGGTAGCAGGGCTCTAGACCCCAGGAAAGGCAGGGGGAGAGAAGCAGGCCGAGACGGCCTCTCTCCCCCTGCCTTTCCTGGGGGCTCTGTGGGGTGAGAAGCAGTGTATCGGGGTATACACATGCACACACACGCACCCTCATTTTATGAAGGATATTTTGGGTAAAAAAGATTCTTTTACCCAAATATCCTTGGTAAAATGAGGGTGTGTGTTATAGGCGGATGCGTGGTACACCCCGATAAATACGGTAATGTTCCCTTATGCTGCTACCCTTTTATAATCCATAATTTTTGGGCCAGGTAGTCTAATTACTTGGCGACATAATAACAGTATGAGTGCATGGTTTGGGAAAATAGATGCAGAAGGACAAATGGATGAAAGGATGGCCGCATCTGGCAACTTTACTGTTTGCTTTTTTTCAATACAAAGGAGGAGCGTATAATTATTAAAAAGGGTATTTTTGGAGATGGACAGGCAGGCTGTAGGGGAGGAGGTAGGCCTGTATTTTGAACTTAAAAACTCAAATGGGTTTTTGGGTTCAAAATGTGTATTTTTCACTAATGCTGCTATCCTTTTATAATCCCTAATTTTTGGGCAAGGTAGTCTAATTACTTGGCGACATAATAACAGTATGAGTGCATGGTTTGGGAAAATAGATGCAGAAGGACAAATGGATGAAAGGATGGCCGCATCTGGCAACTTTACTGTTTGCTTTTTTTCAATGCAAAGGAGGAGCGTATAATTATTAAAAGGGTATTTTTAGAGATGGACAGGCAGGCTGTAGGGGAGGAGGTAGGCCTGTATTTTGAACTTAAAAACTCAAATGGGTTTTTGGGTTCAAAATGTGTATTTTTCACTAATGCTGCTATCCTTTTATAAACCATATTTTTTGGGCCAGGTAGTCTAATTACTTGGCGACATAAGAACAGTATGAGTGCATGGTTTGGGAAAATAGATGCAGAAGGACAAATGGATGAAAGGATGGCCGCATCTGGCAACTTTACTGTTTGCTTTTTTTCAATGCAAAGGAGAAGCGTATAATTATAAAAAATCGTATTTTTGGAGATGGACAGGCAGGCTGTAGGGGAGGAGGTAGGCCTGTATTTTGAACTTAAAAACTCAAATGGGTTTTTGGGTTCAAAATGTGTATTTTTCACTAATGCTGCTATCCTTTTATAATCCATAATTTTTGGGCAAGGTAGTCTAATTACTTGGCGACATAATAACAGTATGAGTGCATGGATTGGGAAAATAGATGCAGAAGGACAAATGGATGAAAGGATGGCCGCATCTGGCAACTTTACTGTTTGCTTTTTTTCAATGCAAAGGAGGAGCGTATAATTATTAAAAAGGGTATTATTGGAGATGGACAGGCAGGCTGTAGGGGAGGAGGTAGGCCTGTATTTTGAACTTAAAAACTCAAATGGGTTTTTGGTTTCAAAATGTGTATTTTTCCCTTATGCTGCTATCCTTTTATAATCCATCATTTTTGGGCCAGGTAGTCTAATTACTTGGCGACATAATAACAGTATGAGTGCGTGGTTTGGGAAAATAGATGCAGAAGGACAAATGGATGAAAGGATGGCCGCATCTGGCACCTTTACTGTTTGCTTTTTTTCAATGCAAAGGAGGAGCGTATAATTATTAAAAAGGGTATTTTTGGAGATGGACAGGCAGGCTGTAGGGGAGGAGGTAGAAAGAAAGAAGGGGCAGCGGCACCCATTGCCAGCGCCGCTTCCCTGTTGCCTCCCCCATCCCCGGTTGTATAATTACCTGTTGCTGGGGTCGGGTCAGCGCTGCTTCAGGACTCCGGGGTGCATCCCTTGCGTCGTTGCTATGCGCTGCATGGCGCGGCGCAATGACGAGTGACATCACTCGTCATTGCGTCTCGCAACGCATAGCAATGATGTAGGGGACGCACACCGGAGGCCTGAAGCAGCGCGGACCCGACCCCAGCAACAGGTAATTATACAACTAGGGATGGGGGAGGCAACGGGGCAGCGGCGACGGCAATGGGTGCCGCTGCCCCTTATCTCCCCCTGGCTATCGGTGCAGCTGCCCCATTGCCGACACCGCTTCTCTCCCCCTGGCTATCGGCGCTGGCAATGGGACAGCGGCACCGATAGCCAGGGGGAGAGAAGGGGCAGCGGCGCCGATAGCAGGGGGAGAGAAGCGGCGGTAGCAGGGCTCTAGACCCCAGGAAAGGCAGGGGGAGAGAAGCAGGCCGAGACGGCCTCTCTCCCCCTGCCTTTCCTGGGGGCTCTGTGGGGTGAGAAGCAGTGTATCGGGGTATACACATGCACACACACGCACCCTCATTTTATGAAGGATATTTTGGGTAAAAAAGATTCTTTTACCCAAATATCCTTGGTAAAATGAGGGTGTGTGTTATAGGCGGATGCGTGGTACACCCCGATAAATACGGTAATGTTCCCTTATGCTGCTACCCTTTTATAATCCATAATTTTTGGGCCAGGTAGTCTAATTACTTGGCGACATAATAACAGTATGAGTGCATGGTTTGGGAAAATAGATGCAGAAGGACAAATGGATGAAAGGATGGCCGCATCTGGCAACTTTACTGTTTGCTTTTTTTCAATGCAAAGGAGGAGCGTATAATTATTAAAAAGGGTATTTTTGGAGATGGACAGGCAGGCTGTAGGGGAGGAGGTAGGCCTGTATTTTGAACTTAAAAACTCAAATGGGTTTTTGGGTTCAAAATGTGTATTTTTCACTAATGCTGCTATCCTTTTATAATCCATAATTTTTGGGCAAGGTAGTCTAATTACTTGGCGACATAATAACAGTATGAGTGCATGGTTTGGGAAAATAGATGCAGAAGGACAAATGGATGAAGGGATGGCCGCATCTGGCAACTTTACTGTTTGCTTTTTTTCAATGCAAAGGAGGAGCGTATAATTATTAAAAGGTTTTTTTTGGAGATGGACAGGCAGGCTGTAGGGGAGGAGGTAGGCCTGTATTTTGAACTTAAAAACTCAAATGGGTTTTTGGGTTCAAAATGTGTATTTTTCCCTTATGCTGCTATCCTTTTATAATCCATAATTTTTGGGCCAGGTAGTCTAATTACTTGGCGACATAATAACAGTATGAGTGTGTGGTTTGGGAAAATAGGTGCAGAAGGACAAATGGATGAAAGGATGGCCGCATCTGGCAACTTTACTGTTTGCTTTTTTTCAATGCAAAGGAGGAGCGTATAATTATTAAAAGGTTTTTTTTGGAGATGGACAGGCAGGCTGTAGGGGAGGAGGTAGGCCTGTATTTTGAACTTAAAAACTCAAATGGGTTTTTGGGTTCAAAATGTGTATTTTTCCCTTATGCTGCTATCCTTTTATAATCCATAATTTTTGGGCCAGGTAGTCTAATTACTTGGCGACATAATAACAGTATGAGTGTGTGGTTTGGGAAAATAGGTGCAGAAGGACAAATGGATGAAAGGATGGCCGCATCTGGCAACTTTACTGTTTGCTTTTTTTCAATGCAAAGGAGGAGCGTATAATTATTAAAAGGCTATTTTTGGAGATGGACAGGCAGGCTGTAGGGGAGGAGGTAGGCCTATATTTTGAACTTAAAAACTCAAATGGGTTTTTGGGTTCAAAATGTGTATTTTTCCCTTATGCTGCTATCCTTTTATAATCCATAATTTTGGGGCCAGGTTGTCCGATAACTTGGCAAAGTGAAAACAGTATGAGTGTATGATGGTTTGGGAACATAGGTGTAGAAGCACAAATCGATGAAAGGATAGCAGCATATGGCAACTTAACTGTTTGTTTTTCCAAAGCAAATGAAGAGTGCATAATTATTAAAAATGGGTATTTTTGGAGATGGACAGGCAGGCTGATGGGGAGGAGGTAGGCCTGTATTTTGAACTTAAAAACTCAAATGGGTTTTTGGGTTCAAAATATGTATTTTTCCCTTATGCTGCTATCCTTTTATAATCCATAATTTTTGGGCCAGGTAGTCTAATTACTTGGCGACATAATAACAGTATGAGTGCATGGTTTGGGAAAATAGATGCAGAAGGACAAATGGATGAAAGGATGGCCGCATCTGGCACCTTTACTGTTTGCTTTTTTTCAATGCAAAGGAGGAGCGTATAATTATTAAAAAGGGTATTTTTGGAGATGGACAGGCAGGCTGTAGGGGAGGAGGTAGAAAGAAAGAAGGGGCAGCGGCACCCATTGCCGGCGCCGCTTCCCTGTTGCCTCCCCCATCCCCGGTTGTATAATTACCTGTTGCTGGGGTCGGGTCAGCGCTGCTTCAGGCCTCCGTTGTGCATCCCCTGCATCGTTGCTTTGCACTGCATGGCGCGGTGAAATGACGAGTGATGTCACTCGTCATTGCATTTCGCAATGCATAGCAATGATGCAGGGGACGCACACCGGAGGCCTGAAGCAGCGCGGACCCGACCCTGGCAACACGTAATTATACAACTAGGGATGGGGGAGGCAACGGGGCAGCGGCGACGGCAATGGGTGCCACTGCCCCTTAAGCCCCCCTGGCTATCAGTGCCGTTGCCCCATTACCGGCGCCGCTTCTCTCCCCCTGGCTATCGGCGCTGGCAATGGGACAGCGGCACCGATAGCCAGGGGGAGAGAAGGGGCAGCGGCGCCGATAGCAGGGGGAGAGAAGCGGCGGTAGCAGGGCTCTAGACCCCAGGAAAGGCAGGGGGAGAGAAGCAGGCAGCGATGGCCTCTCTCCCCCTGCCTTTCCTGGGGGCTCTGTGGGTTGAGAAGCAGTGTATCGGGGTACACACATGCACACACACGCACCCTCATTTTATGAAGGATATTTCGGTAAAAACTTTTTTTACCCAAATATCCTTGGTAAAATGAGGGTGCGTGTTATAGGCCGGTGCGTTGTACACCCCGATAAATACGGTAATGTTCCCTTATGCTGCTACCCTTTTAGAATCCATAATTTTTGGGCCATGTAGTCTAATTACTAGGCGACATAATAACAGTATGAGTGCATGGTTTGGGAAAATAGATGCAGAAGGACAAATGGATGAAAGGATGGCCGCATCTGGCAACTTTACTGTTTGCTTTTTTTCAATGCAAAGGAGGAGCGTATAATTATTAAAAAGGGTATTTTTGGAGATGGACAGGCAGGCTGTAGGGGAGGAGGTAGGCCTGTATTTTGAACTTAAAAACTCAAGTGGGTTTTTGGGTTCAAAATGTGTTTTTTCACTAATGCTGCTATCCTTTTATAATTCATAATGTTTGGGCCAGGTAGTCTAATTACTTGGCGACATAATAAGAGTATGAGTGCATGGTTTGGGAAAATAGATGCAGAAGGACAAATGGATGAAAGGATGGCCGCATCTGGCAACTTTACTGTTTGCTTTTTTTCAATGCAAAGGAGGAGCGTATAATTATTAAAAAGGGTATTTTTGGAGATGGACAGGCAGGCTGTAGGGGAGGAGGTAGGCCTGTATTTTGAACTTAAAAACTCAAATGGGTTTTTGGGTTCAAAATGTGTATTTTTCACTAATGCTGCTATCCTTTTATAATCCCTAATTTTTGGGCAAGGTAGTCTAATTACTTGGCGACATAATAACAGTATGAGTGCATGGTTTGGGAAAATAGATGCAGAAGGACAAATGGATGAAAGGATGGCCGCATCTGGCAACTTTACTGTTTGCTTTTTTTCAATGCAAAGGAGGAGCGTATAATTATTAAAAGGGTATTTTTGGAGATGGACAGGCAGGCTGTAGGGGAGGAGGTAGGCCTGTATTTTGAACTTAAAAACTCAAATGGGTTTTTGGGTTCAAAATGTGTATTTTTCACTAATGCTGCTATCCTTTTATAAACCATAATTTTTGGGCCAGGTAGTCTAATTACTTGGCGACATAAGAACAGTATGAGTGCATGGTTTGGGAAAATAGATGCAGAAGGACAAATGGATGAAAGGATGGCCGCATCTGGCAACTTTACTGTTTGCTTTTTTTCAATGCAAAGGAGAAGCGTATAATTATAAAAAATCGTATTTTTGGAGATGGACAGGCAGGCTGTAGGGGAGGAGGTAGGCCTGTATTTTGAACTTAAAAACTCAAATGGGTTTTTGGGTTCAAAATGTGTATTTTTCACTAATGCTGCTATCCTTTTATAATCCATAATTTTTGGGCAAGGTAGTCTAATTACTTGGCGACATAATAACAGTATGAGTGCATGGATTGGGAAAATAGATGCAGAAAGACAAATGGATGAAAGGATGGCCGCATCTGGCAACTTTACTGTTTGCTTTTTTTCAATGCAAAGGAGGAGCGTATAATTATTAAAAAGGGTATTTTTGGAGATGGACAGGCAGGCTGTAGGGGAGGAGGTAGGCCTGTATTTTGAACTTAAAAACTCAAATGGGTTTTTGGTTTCAAAATGTGTATTTTTCCCTTATGCTGCTATCCTTTTATAATCCATCATTTTTGGGCCAGGTAGTCTAATTACTTGGCGACATAATAACAGTATGAGTGCGTGGTTTGGGAAAATAGATGCAGAAGGACAAATGGATGAAAGGATGGCCGCATCTGGCACCTTTACTGTTTGCTTTTTTTCAATGCAAAGGAGGAGCGTATAATTATTAAAAAGGGTATTTTTGGAGATGGAAAGGCAGGCTGTAGGGGAGGAGGTAGAAAGAAAGAAAGAAGGGGCAGCGGCACCCATTGCCGGCGCCGCTTCCCTGTTGCCTCCCCCATCCCCGGTTGTATAATTACCTGTTGCTGGGGTCGGGTCAGCGCTGCTTCAGGACTCCGGGGTGCATCCCCAGCGTCGTTGCTATGCGCTGCATGGCGCGGCGCAATGACGAGTGACATCACTCGTCATTGCGCCTCGCAACGCATAGCAATGATGTAGGGGACGCACACCGGAGGCCTGAAGCAGCGCGGACCCGACCCCGGCAACAGGTAATTATACAACTAGGGATGGGGGAGGCAACGGGGCAGCGGCGACGGCAATGGGTGCCGCTGCCCCTTATCTCCCCCTGGCTATCGTTGCAGCTGCCCCATTGCCGACACCGCTTCTCTCCCCCTGGCTATCGGCGCTGGCAATAGGACAGCAGCACCGATAGCCAGGGGGAGAGAAGGGGCAGCGGCGCCGATAGCGGGGGGAGAGAAGAGGCGGTAGCAGGGCTCTAGACCCCAGGAAAGGCAGGGGGAGAGAAGCAGGCAGCGACGGCCTCTCTCCCCCTGCCTTTCCTGGGGGCTCTGTGGGGTGAGAAGCAGTGTATCGGGGTATACACATGCACACACACGCACCCTCATTTTATGAAGGATATTTGGGTAAAAAAATTCTTTTACCCAAATATCCTTGATAAAATGAGGGTGTGTGTTATAGGCGGATGCGTGGTACACCCCGATAAATACGGTAATGTTCCCTTATGCTGCTACCCTTTTATAATCCATAATTTTTGGGCCAGGTAGTCTAATTACTTGGCGACATAATAACAGTATGAGTGCATGGTTTGGGAAAATAGATGCAGAAGGACAAATGGATGAAAGGATGGCCGCATCTGGCAACTTTACTGTTTGCTTTTTTTCAATGCAAAGGAGGAGCGTATAATTAATAAAAAGGGTATTTTTGGAGATGGACAGGCAGGCTGTAGGGGAGGAGGTAGGCCTGTATTTTGAACTTAAAAACTCAAATGGGTTTATGGGTTCAAAATGTGTATTTTTCACTAATGCTGCTATCCTTTTATAATCCATAATTTTTGGGCAAGGTAGTCTAATTACTTGGCGACATAATAACAGTATGAGTGCATGGTTTGGGAAAATAGATGCAGAAGGACAAATGGATGAAAGGATGGCCGCATCTGGCAACTTTACTGTTTGCTTTTTTTCAATGCAAAGGAGGAGCGTATAATTTTTAAAAGGTTTTTTTTGGAGATGGACAGGCAGGCTGTAGGGGAGGAGGTAGGCCTGTATTTTGAACTTAAAAACTCAAATGGGTTTTTGGGTTCAAAATGTGTATTTTTCCCTTATGCTGCTATCCTTTTATAATCCATAATTTTTGGGCCAGGTAGTCTAATTACTTGGCGACATAATAACAGTATGAGTGTGTGGTTTGGGAAAATAGGTGCAGAAGGACAAATGGATGAAAGGATGGCCGCATCTGGCAACTTTACTGTTTGCTTTTTTCAATGCAAAGGAGGAGCGTATAATTATTGAAAGGCTATTTTTGGAGATGGACAGGCAGGCTGTAGGGGAGGAGGTAGGCCTATATTTTGAACTTAAAAACTCAAATGGGTTTTTGGGTTCAAAATGTGTATTTTTCCCTTATGCTGCTATCCTTTTATAATCCATAATTTTGGGGCCAGGTTGTCCGATAACTTGGCAAAGTGAAAACAGTATGAGTGTATGATGGTTTGGGAACATAGGTGTAGAAGCACAAATCGATGAAAGGATAGCAGCATATGGCAACTTAACTGTTTGTTTTTCCAAAGCAAATGAAGAGTGCATAATTATTAAAAATGGGTATTTTTGGAGATGGACAGGCAGGCTGATGGGGAGGAGGTAGGCCTGTATTTTGAACTTAAAAACTCAAATGGGTTTTTGGGTTCAAAATATGTATTTTTCCCTTATGCTGCTATCCTTTTATAATCCATAATTTTTGGGCCAGGTAGTCTAATTACTTGGCGACATAATAACAGTATGAGTGCATGGTTTGGGAAAATAGATGCAGAAGGACAAATGGATGAAAGGATGGCCGCATCTGGCAACTTTACTGTTTGCTTTTTTTCAATGCAAAGGAGAGGCGTATAATTATTAAAAATCGTATTTTTGGAGATGGACAGGCAGGCTGTAGGGGAGGAGGTAGGCCTGTATTTTGAACTTAAAAACTCAAATGGGTTTTTGGGTTCAAAATGTGTATTTTTCACTAATGCTGCTGTCCTTTTATAATCCATAATTTTTGGGCAAGGTAGTCTAATTACTTGGCGACATAATAACAGTATGAGTGCATGGTTTGGGAAAATAGATGCAGAAGGACAAATGGATGAAAGGATGGCCGCATCTGGCAACTTTACTGTTTGCTTTTTTTCAATGCAAAGGAGGAGCGTATAATTTTTAAAAGGTTTTTTTTGGAGATGGACAGGCAGGCTGTAGGGGAGGAGGTAGAAAGAAAGAAAGAAGGGGCAGCGGCACCCATTGCCGGCGCCGCTTCCCTGTTGCCTCCCCCATCCCCGGTTGTATAATTACCTGTTGCTGGGGTCGGGTCAGCGCTGCTTCAGGACTCCGGGGTGCATCCCCTGCGTCGTTGCTATGCGCTGCATGGCGCGGCGCAATGACGAGTGACATCACTCGTCATTGCGTCTCGCAACGCATAGCAATGATGTAGGGGACGCACACCGGAGGCCTGAAGCAGCGCGGACCCGACCCCGGCAACAGGTAATTATACAACTAGGGATGGGGGAGGCAACGGGGCAGCGGCGACGGCAATGGGTGCCGCTGCCCCTTATCTCCCCCTGGCTATCGGTGCAGCTGCCCCATTGCCGACACCGCTTCTCTCCCCCTGGCTATCGGCGCTGGCAATGGGACAGCGGCACTGATAGCCAGGGGGAGAGAAGGGGCAGCGGCACCGATAGCAGGAGGAGAGAAGAGGCGGTAGCAGGGCTCTAGACCCCAGGAAAGGCAGGGGGAGAGAAGCAGGCAGCGACGGCCTCTCTCCGCCTGCCTTTCCTGGGGGCTCTGTGGGGTGAGAAGCAGTGTATCGGGGTATACACATGCACACACACGCACCCTCATTTTATGAAGTATATTTGGGTAAAAAAATTCTTTTACCCAAATATCCTTGATAAAATGAGGGTGTGTGTTATAGGCGGATGCGTGGTACACCCGATAAATACGGTAATGTTCCCTTATGCTGCTACCCTTTTATAATCCATAATTTTTGGGCCAGGTAGTCTAATTACTTGGAGACATAATAACAGTATGAGTGCATGGTTTGGGAAAATAGATGCAGAAGGACAAATGGATGAAAGGATGGCCGCATCTGGCAACTTTACTGTTTGCTTTTTTTTAATGCAAAGGAGAAGCGTATAATTATTAAAAATCGTATTTTTGGAGATGGACAGGCAGGCTGTAGGGGAGGAGGTAGGCCTGTATTTTGAACTTAAAAACTCAAATGGGTTTTTGGGTTCAAAATGTGTATTTTTCACTAATGCTGCTATCCTTTTATAATCCATAATTTTTGTTCCAGGTAGTCTAATTACTTGGCGACATAATAACAGTATGAGTGCATGGTTTGGGAAAATAGATGCAGAAGGACAAATGGATGAAAGGATGGCCGCATCTGGCAACTTTACTGTTTGCTTTTTTTCAATGCAAAGGAGGAGCGTATAATTATTAAAAATGGTATTTTTGGAGATGGACAGGCAGGCTGTAGGGGAGGAGGTAGGCCTGTATTTTGAACTTAAAAACTCAAATGGGTTTTTGGGTTCAAAATGTGTTTTTTTTCACTAATGCTGCTATCCTTTTATAATCCATAATTTTTGGGCAGGGTAGTCTAATTACTTGGCGACATAATAACAGTATGAGTGCATGGTTTGGGAAAATAGATGTAGAAGCACAAATCGATGAAAGGATAGCAGCATATGGCAACTTAACTGTTTGTTTTTCCAAAGCAAATGAAGAGTGCATAATTATTAAAAAAGGGTATTTTTGGAGATGGACAGGCAGGCTGATGGGGAGGAGGTAGGCCTGTATTTTGAACTTAAAAACTCAAATGGGTTTTTGGGTTCAAAATATGTATTTTTCCCTTATGCTGCTATCCTTTTATAATCCATAATTTTTGGGCCAGGTAGTCTAATTACTTGGCGACATAATAACAGTATGAGTGCATGGTTTGGGGAAATAGATGCAGAAGGACAAATGGATGAAAGGATGGCCGCATCTGGCACCTTTACTTTTTGCTTTTTTTCAATGCAAAGGAGGAGCGTATAATTATTAAAAAGGGTATTTTTGGAGATGGACAGGCAGGCTGTAGGGGAGGAGGTAGAAAGAAAGAAAGAAGGGGCAGCGGCACCCATTGCCGGCGCCGCTTCCCTGTTGCCTCCCCCATCCGCGGTTGTATAATTACCTGTTGCTGGGGTCGGGTCAGCTTTGCTTCAGGCCTCCGGAGTGCATCCCCTGCGTCAATGCTATGCGCTGCATGGCGCGGCGCAATGACGAGTGACATCACTCGTCATTGCGTCGCGCAACGCATAGCAATGATGTAGGGGACGCACACCGGAGGCCTGAAGCAGCGCGGACCCGACCCCGGCAACAGGTAATTATACAACTAGGGATGGGGGAGGCAACGGGGCAGCGGCGACGGCAATGGGTGCCGCTGCCCCTTATCTCCCCCTGGCTATCGGTGCAGCTGCCCCATTGCCGACACCGCTTCTCTCCCCCTGGCTATCGGCGCTGGCAATGGGACAGCGGCACCGATAGCCAGGGGGAGAGAAGGGGCAGCGGCGCCGATAGCAGGGGGAGAGAAGCGGCGGTAGCAGGGCTCTAGACCCCAGGAAAGGCAGGGGGAGAGAAGCAGGCAGCGACGGCCTCTCTCCCCCTGCCTTTCCTGGGGGCTCTGTGGGGTGAGAAGCAGTGTATCGGGGTATACACATGCACACACACGCACCCTCATTTTATGAAGGATATTTGGGTAAAAAAATTATTTTACCCAAATATCCTTGATAAAATGAGGGTGTGTGTTATAGGCGGATGCGCGGTACACCCCCGATAAATACGGTAATGTTCCCTTATGCTGCTACCCTTTTATAATCCATAATTTTTGGGCCAGGTAGTCTAATTACTTGGCGACATAATAACAGTATGAGTGCATGGTTTGGGAAAATAGATGCAGAAGGACAAATGGATGAAAGGATGGCCGCATCTAGCAACTTTACTGTTTGCTTTTTTTCAATGCAAAGGAGAAGCGTATAATTATTAAAAATCGTATTTTTGGAGATGGACAGGCAGGCTGTAGGGGAGGAGGTAGGCCTGTATTTTGAACTTAAAAACTCAAATGGGTTTTTGGGTTCAAAATGTGTATTTTTCACTAATGCTGCTATCCTTTTATAATCCATAATTTTTGTTCCAGGTAGTCTAATTACTTGGCGACATAATAACAGTATGAGTGCATGGTTTGGGAAAATAGATGCAGAAGGACAAATGGATGAAAGGATGGCCGCATCTGGCAACTTTACTGTTTGCTTTTTTTCAATGCAAAGGAGGAGCGTATAATTATTAAAAATTGTATTTTTGGAGATGGACAGGCAGGCTGTAGGGGAGGAGGTAGGCCTGTATTTTGAACTTAAAAACTCAAATGGGTTTTTGGGTTCAAAATGTGTATTTTTCACTAATGCTGCTATCCTTTTATAATCCATAATATTTGGGCAAGGTAGTCTAATTACTTGGCGACATAATAACAGTATGAGTGCATGGTTTGGGAAAATAGATGCAGAAGGACAAATGGATGAAAGGATGGCCGCATCTGGCAACTTTATTGTTTGCTTTTTTTCAATGCAAAGGAGGAGCGTATAATTATTAAAAAGGGTATTTTTGGAGATGGACAGGCAGGCTGTAGGGGAGGAGGTAGGCCTGTATTTTGAACTTAAAAACTCAAATGGGTTTTTGGGTTCAAAATGTGTATTTTTCCCTTATGCTGCTATCCTTTTATAATCCATCATTTTTGGGCCAGGTAGTCTAATTACTTGGCGACATAATAACAGTATGAGTGCGTGGTTTGGGAAAATAGATGCAGAAGGACAAATGGATGAAAGGATGGCCGCATCTGGCAACTTTACTGTTTGCTTTTTTTCAATGCAAAGGAGGAGCGTATAATTATTAAAAGGCTATTTTTGGAGATGGACAGGCAGGCTGTAGGGGAGGAGGTAGGCCTGTATTTTGAACTTAAAAACTCAAATGGGTTTTTGGGTTCAAAATGTGTATTTTTCCCTTATGCTGCTATCCTTTTATAATCCATAATTTTGGGGCCAGGTTGTCCGATAACTGGGCAAAGTGAAAACAGTATGAGTGTATGATGGTTTGGGAACATAGGTGTAGAAGCACAAATCGATGAAAGGATAGCAGCATATGGCAACTTAACTGTTTGTTTTTCCAAAGCAAATGAAGAGTGCATAATTATTAAAAAAGGGTATTTTTGGAGATGGACAGGCAGGCTGATGGGGAGGAGGTAGGCCTGTATTTTGAACTTAAAAACTCAAATGGGTTTTTGGGTTCAAAATATGTATTTTTCCCTTATGCTGCTATCCTTTTATAATCCATAATTTTTGGGCCAGGTAGTCTAATTACTTGGCAACATAATAACAGTATGAGTGCATGGTTTGGGAAAATAGATGCAGAAGGACAAATGGATGAAAGGATGGCCGCATTTGGCAACTTTACTGTTTGCTTTTTTTCAATGCAAAGGAGGAGCGTATAATTATTAAAAAGGGTATTTTTGGAGATGGACAGGCAGGCTGTAGGGGAGGAGGTAGGCCTGTATTTTGAACTTAAAAACTCAAATGGGTTTTTGGGTTCAAAATGTGTATTTTTCCCTTATGCTGCTATCCTTTTATAATCCATAATTTTGGGGCCAGGTTGTCCGATAACTGGGCAAAGTGAAAACAGTATGAGTGTATGATGGTTGGGGAACATAGGTGTAGAAGCACAAATCGATGAAAGGATAGCAGCATATGGCAACTTAACTGTTTGTTTTTCCAAAGCAAATGAAGAGTGCATAATTATTAAAAAAGGGTATTTTTGGAGATGGACAGGCAGGCTGATGGGGAGGAGGTAGGCCTGTATTTTGAACTTAAAAACTCAAATGGGTTTTTTGGTTCAAAATATGTATTTTTCCCTTATGCTACTATCCTTTTATAATCCATAATTTTTGGGCCAGGTAGTCTAATTACTTGGCGACATAATAACAGTATGAGTGCATGGTTTGGGAAAATAGATGCAGAAGGACAAATGGATGAAAGGATGGCCGCATCTGGCACCTTTACTGTTTGCTTTTTTCAATGCAAAGGAGGAGCGTATAATTATTAAAAAGGGTATTTTTGGAGATGGACAGGCAGGCTGTAGGGGAGGAGGTAGAAAGAAAGAAAGAAGGGGCAGCGGCACCCATTGCCTCCCCCATCCCCGGTTGTATAATTACCTGTTGCTGGGGTCGGGTCAGCGCTGCTTCAGGCCTCCGGAGTGCATCCCCTGCGTCAATGCTATGCGCTGCATGGCGCGGCGCAATGACGAGTGACATCACTCGTCATTGCGTCGCGTAACGCATAGCAATGATGTAGGGGACGCACACCGGAGGCCTGAAGCAGCGCGGACCCGACCCCGGCAACAGGTAATTATACAACTAGGGATGGGGGAGGCAACGGGGCAGCGGCGACGGCAATGGGTGCCGCTGCCCCTTATCTCCCCCTGGCTATCGGTGCAGCTGCCCCATTGCCGACACCGCTTCTCTCCCCCTGGCTATCGGCGCTGGCAATGGGACAGCGGCACCGATAGCCAGGGGGAGAGAAGGGGCAGCGGCGCCGATAGCAGGGGGAGAGAAGCGGCGGTAGCAGGGCTCTAGACCCCAGGAAAGGCAGGGGGAGAGAAGCGGCGGTAGCAGGGCTCTAGACCCCAGGAAAGGCAGGGGGAGAGAAGCAGGCAGCGATGGCCTCTCTCCCCCTGCCTTTCCTGGGGGCTCTGTGGGGTGAGAAGCAGTGTATCGGGGTATACACATGCACACACACGCACCCTCATTTTATGAAGGATATTTGGGTAAAAAAATTCTTTTACCCAAATATCCTTGATAAAATGAGGGTGTGTGTTATAGGCGGATGCGTGGTACACCCGATAAATACGATAATGTTCCCTTATGCTGCTACCCTTTTATAATCCATAATATTTGGGCAAGGTAGTCTAATTACTTGGCGACATAATAACAGTATGAGTGCATGGTTTGGGAAAATAGATGCAGAAGGACAAATGGATGAAAGGATGGCCGCATCTGGCAACTTTACTGTTTGCTTTTTTTCAATGCAAAGGAGAAGCGTATAATTATTAAAAATCGTATTTTTGGAGATGGACAGGCAGGCTGTAGGGGAGGAGGTAGGCCTGCATTTTGAACTTAAAAACTCAAATGGGTTTTTGGGTTCAAAATGTGTATTTTTCACTAATGCTGCTATCCTTTTATAATCCATAATTTTTGTTCCAGGTAGTCTAATTACTTGGCGACATAATAACAGTATGAGTGCATGGTTTGGGAAAATAGATGCAGAAGGACAAATGGATGAAAGGATGGCCGCATCTGGCAACTTTACTGTTTGCTTTTTTTCAATGCAAAGGAGGAGCGTATAATTATTAAAAATTGTATTTTTGGAGATGGACAGGCAGGCTGTAGGGGAGGAGGTAGGCCTGTATTTTGAACTTAAAAACTCAAATGGGTTTTTGGGTTCAAAATGTGTTTTTTTTCACTAATGCTGCTATCCTTTTATAATCCATAATTTTTGTTCCAGGTAGTCTAATTACTTGGCGACATAATAACAGTATGAGTGCATGGTTTGGGAAAATAGATGCAGAAGGACAAATGGATGAAAGGATGGCCGCATCTGGCAACTTTACTGTTTGCTTTTTTTCAATGCAAAGGAGAAGCGTATAATTATTAAAAATCGTATTTTTGGAGATGGACAGGCAGGCTGTCGGGAAGGAGGTAGGCCTGTATTTTGAACTTAAAAACTCAAATGGGTTTTTGGGTTCAAAATGTGTATTTTTCACTAATGCTGCTATCCTTTTATAACCCATAATTTTGTTCCAGGTAGTCTAATTACTTGGCGACATAATAACAGTATGAGTGCATGGTTTGGGAAAATAGATGCAGAAGGACAAATGGATGAAAGGATGGCCGCATCTGGCAACTTTACTGTTTGCTTTTTTTCAATGCAAAGGAGGAGCGTATAATTATTAAAAAGGGTATTTTTGGAGATGGACAGGCAGGCTGTAGGGGAGGAGGTAGGCCTGTATTTTGAACTTAAAAACTCAAATGGGTTTTTGGGTTCAAAATGTGTATTTTTCACTAATGCTGCTATCCTTTTATAATCCATAATATTTGGGCAAGGTAGTCTAATTACTTGGCGACATAATAACAGTATGAGTGCATGGTTTGGGAAAATAGATGCAGAAGGACAAATGGATGAAAGGATGGCCGCATCTGGCAACTTTACTGTTTGCTTTTTTTCAATGCAAAGGAGGAGCGTATAATTATTAAAAAGGGTATTTTTGGAGATGGACAGGCAGGCTGTAGGGGAGGAGGTAGGCCTGTATTTTGAACTTAAAAACTCAAATGGGTTTTTGGGTTCAAAATGTGTATTTTTCCCTTATGCTGCTATCCTTTTATAATCCATCATTTTTGGGCCAGGTAGTCTAATTACTTGGCGACATAATAACAGTATGAGTGCGTGGTTTGGGAAAATAGATGCAGAAGGACAAATGGATGAAAGGATGGCCGCATCTGGCAACTTTACTGTTTGCTTTTTTTCAATGCAAAGGAGGAGCGTATAATTATTAAAAGGCTATTTTTGGAGATGGACAGGCAGGCTGTAGGGGAGGAGGTAGGCCTGTATTTTGAACTTAAAAACTCAAATGGGTTTTTGGGTTCAAAATGTGTATTTTTCCCTTATGCTGCTATCCTTTTATAATCCATAATTTTGGGGCCAGGTTGTCCGATAACTGGGCAAAGTGAAAACAGTATGAGTGTATGATGGTTTGGGAACATAGGTGTAGAAGCACAAATCGATGAAAGGATAGCAGCATATGGCAACTTAACTGTTTGTTTTTCCAAAGCAAATGAAGAGTGCATAATTATTAAAAAAGGTAATTTTGGAGATGGACAGGCAGGCTGATGGGGAGGAGGTAGGCCTGTATTTTGAACTTAAAAACTCAAATGGGTTTTTGGGTTCAAAATATGTATTTTTCACTAATGCTGCTATCCTTTATAATCCATTATTTTTGGGCAGGGTAGTCTAATTACTTGGCGACATAATAACAGTATGAGTGCATGGTTTGGGAAAATAGATGCAGAAGGACAAATGGATGAAAGGATGGCCGCATCTGGCAACTTTACTGTTTGCTTTTTTTCAATGCAAAGGAGGAGCGTATAATTATTAAAAAGGGTATTTTTGGAGATGGACAGGCAGGCTGTAGGGGAGGAGGTAGGCCTGTATTTTGAACTTAAAAACTCAAATGGGTTTTTGGGTTCAAAATGTGTATTTTTCCCTTATGCTGCTATCCTTTTATAATCCATCATTTTTGGGCCAGGTAGTCTAACTACTTGGCGACATAATAACAGTATGAGTGCGTGGTTTGGGAAAATAGATGCAGAAGGACAAATGGATGAAAGGATGGCCGCATCTGGCAACTTTACTGTTTGCTTTTTTTCAATGCAAAGGAGGAGCGTATAATTATTAAAAAGGGTATTTTTGGAGATGGACAGGCAGGCTGTAGGGGAGGAGGTAGGCCTGTATTTTGAACTTAAAAACTCAAATGGGTTTTTGGGTTCAAAATGTGTATTTTTCCCTTATGCTGCTATCCTTTTATAATCCATAATTTTGGGGCCAGGTTGTCCGATAACTTGGCAAAGTGAAAACAGTATGAGTGTATGATGGTTTGGGAACATAGGTGTAGAAGCACAAATCGATGAAAGGATAGCAGCATATGGCAACTTAACTGTTTGTTTTTCCAAAGCAAATGAAGAGTGCATAATTATTAAAAAAGGGTATTTTTGGAGATGGACAGGCAGGCTGATGGGGAGGAGGTAGGCCTGTATTTTGAACTTAAAAACTCAAATGGGTTTTTGGGTTCAAAATGTGTATTTTTCCCTTATGCTGCTATCCTTTTATAATCCATAATTTTGGGGCCAGGTTGTCCGATAACTGGGCAAAGTGAAAACAGTATGAGTGTATGATGGTTTGGGAACATAGGTGTAGAAGCACAAATCGATGAAAGGATAGCAGCATATGGCAACTTAACTGTTTGTTTTTCCAAAGCAAATGAAGAGTGCATAATTATTAAAAAAGGGTATTTTTGGAGATGGACAGGCAGGCTGATGGGGAGGAGGTAGGCCTGTATTTTGAAGTTAAAAACTCAAATGGGTTTTTGGGTTCAAAATATGTATTTTTCACTAATGCTGCTATCCTTTTATAATCCATAATATTTGGGCAAGGTAGTCTAATTACTTGGCGACATAATAACAGTATGAGTGCATGGTTTGGGAAAATAGATGCAGAAGGACAAATGGATGAAAGGATGGCCGCATCTGGCAACTTTACTGTTTGCTTTTTTTCAATGCAAAGGAGGAGCGTATAATTATTAAAAAGGGTATTTTTGGAGATGGACAGGCAGGCTGTAGGGGAGGAGGTAGAAAGAAAGAAAGAAGGGGCAGCGGCACCCATTGCCGGCGCCGCTTCCCTGTTGCCTCCCCCATCCCCGGTTGTATAATTACCTGTTGCTGGGGTCGGGTTAGTGCTGCTTCAGGACTCCGTGGTGCATCCCCTGCGTCGTTACTATGCGCTGCATGGCGCGGCGCAATGACGAGTGACATCACTCGTCATTGCGTCTCGCAACGCATAGCAATGATGTAGGGGACGCACACCGGAGGCCTGAAGCAGCGCGGACCCGACCCCGGCAACAGGTAATTATACAACTAGGGATGGGGGAGGCAACGGGGCAGCGGCGACGGCAATGGGTGCCGCTGCCCCTTATCTCCCCCTGGCTATCGGTTCAGCTGCCCCATTGCCGACACCGCTTCTCTCCCCCTGGCTATCGGCGCTGGCAATGGGACAGCGGCACCGATAGCCAGGGGAAGAGAAGGGGCAGCGGCGCCGATAGCAGGGGGAGAGAAGAGGCGGTAGCAGGGCTCTAGACCCCAGGAAAGGCAGAGGGAGAGAAGCAGGCAGCAACGGCCTCTCTCCCCCTGCCTTTCCTGGGGGCTCTGTGGGGTGAGAAGCAGTGTATCGGGGTATACACATGCACACACACGCACCCTCATTTTATGAAGGATATTTGGGTAAAAAAATTATTTTACCCAAATATCCTTGATAAAATGAGGGTGTGTGTTATAGGCGGATGCGTGGTACACCCCGATAAATACGGTAATGTTCCCTTATGCTGCTACCCTTTTATAATCCATAATTTTTGGGCCAGGTAGTCTAATTACTTGGCGACATAATAACAGTATGAGTGCATGGTTTGGGAAAATAGATGCAGAAGGACAAATGGATGAAAGGATGGCCGCATCTGGCAACTTTACGGTTTGCTTTTTTTCAATGCAAAGGAGGAGCGTATAATTATTGAAAAAGGGTATTTTTGGAGATGGACAGGCAGGCTGTAGGGGAGGAGGTAGGCCTGTATTTTGAACTTAAAAACTCAAATGGGTTTTTGGGTTCAAAATGTGTATTTTTCACTAATGCTGCTCTCCTTTTATAAACCATAATTTTTGGGCCAGGTAGTCTAATTACTTGGCGACATAATAACAGTATGAGTGCATGGTTTGGGAAAATAGATGCAGAAGGACAAATGGATGAAAGGATGGCCGCATCTGGCAACTTTACTGTTTGCTTTTTTTCAATGCAAAGAAGGAGCGTATAATTATTAAAAAGGGTATTTTTGGAGATGGACAGGCAGGCTGTAGGGGAGGAGGTAAAAAGAAAGAAAGAAGGGGCAGCAGCACCCATTGCCGGCGCCGCTGCCCCGTTGCCTCCCCCATCCCCGGTTGTATAATTACCTGTTGCTGGGGTCGGGTCAGCGCTGCTTCAGGCCTCAGTTGTGCATCCCCTGCGTCGTTGCTATGCACTGCATGGCGCGGTGCTATGACGAGTGACGTCACTCGTCATTGCGTCTCGCAATGCATAGCAATGATGCAGGGGACGCACACCGGAGGCCTGAAGCAGCACGGACCCGACCCCGGCAACAGGTAATTATACAACTAGGGATGGGGGAGGCAACGGGGCAGCGGCGACGGCAATGGGTGCTGCTGCCCCTTAAGCCCCCCTGGCTATCGGTGCCGTTGCCCCATTACCGGCGCCGCTTCTCTCCCCCTGGCTATCGGCGCTGGCAATGGGACAGCGGCACCGATAGCCAGGGGGAAAGAAGGGGCAGCGGCGCCGATAGCAGGGGAGAGAAGCGGCGGTAGCAGGGCTCTAGACCCCAGGAAAGGCAGGGGGAGAGAAGCAGGCAGCGATGGCCTCTCTCCCCCTGCCTTTCCTGGGGGCTCTGTGGGTTGAGAAGCAGTGTATCGGGGTACACACATGCACACACACGCACCCTCATTTTATGAAGGATATTTGGGTAAAAACTTTTTTTACCCAAATATCCTTGGTAAAATGAGGGTGCGTGTTATAGGCCGGTGCGTTGTACACCCCGATAAATACGGTAATGTTCCCTTATGCTGCTACCCTTTTATAATCCATAATTTTTGGGCCAGGTAGTCTAATTACTTGGCGACATAATAACAGTATGAGTGCATGGTTTGGGAAAATAGATGCAGAAGGACAAATGGATGAAAGGATGGCCGCATCTGGCAACTTTACTGTTTGCTTTTTTTCAATGCAAAGGAGAAGCGTATAATTATTAAAAATCATATTTTTGGAGATGGATAGGCAGGCTGTAGGGGAGGAGGTAGGCCTGTATTTTGAACTTAAAAACTCAAATGGGTTTTTGGGTTCAAAATGTGTATTTTTCACTAATGCTGCTATCCTTTTATAATCCATAATTTTTGTTCCAGGTAGTCTAATTACTTGGCGACATAATAACAGTATGAGTGCATGGTTTGGGAAAATAGATGCAGAAGGACAAATGGATGAAAGGATGGCCGCATCTGGCAACTTTACTGTTTGCTTTTTTTCAATGCAAAGGAGGAGCGTATAATTATTAAAAATTGTATTTTTGGAGATGGACAGGCAGGCTGTAGGGGAGGAGGTAGGCCTGTATTTTGAACTTAAAAACTCAAATGGGTTTTTGGGTTCAAAATGTGTATTTTTCACTAATGCTGCTATCCTTTTATAATTTATAATGTTTGGGCCAGGTAGTCTAATTACTTGGCGACATAATAACAGTATGAGTGCATGGTTTGGGAAAATAGATGCAGAAGGACAAATGGATGAAAGGATGGCCGCATCTGGCAACTTTACTGTTTGCTTTTTTTCAATGCAAAGGAGGAGCGTATAATTAATAAAAAGGGTATTTTTGGAGATGGACAGGCAGGCTGTAGGGGAGGAGGTAGGCCTGTATTTTGAACTTAAAAACTCAAATGGGTTTTTGGGTTCAAAATGTGTTTTTTTTCACTAATGCTGCTATCCTTTTATAATCCATAATTTTTGGGCAGGGTAGTCTAATTACTTGGCGACATAATAACAGTATGAGTGCATGGTTTGGGAAAATAGATGCAGAAGGACAAATGGATGAAAGGATGGCCGCATCTGGCAACTTTACTTTTTGCTTTTTTTCAATGCAAAGGAGGAGCGTATAATTATTAAAAAGGGTATTTTTGGAGATGGACAGGCAGGCTGTAGGGGAGGAGGTAGGCCTGTATTTTGAACTTAAAAACTCAAATGGGTTTTTGGGTTCAAAATGTGTATTTTTCACTAATGCTGCTATCCTTTTATAATCCATAATTTTTGGGCAAGGTAGTCTAATTACTTGGCGACATAATAACAGTATGAGTGCATGGTTTGGGAAAATAGATGCAGAAGGACAAATGGATGAAAGGATGGCCGCATCTGGCAACTTTACTTTTTGCTTTTTTTCAATGCAAAGGAGGAGCGTATAATTATTAAAAAGGGTATTTTTGGAGATGGACAGGCAGGCTGTAGGGGAGGAGGTAGGCCTGTATTTTGAACTTAAAAACTCAAATGGGTTTTTGGGTTCAAAATGTGTATTTTTCCCTTATGCTGCTATCCTTTTATAATCCATCATTTTTGGGCCAGGTAGTCTAATTACTTGGCGACATAATAACAGTATGAGTGCGTGGTTTGGGAAAATAGATGCAGAAGGACAAATGGATGAAAGGATGGCCGCATCTGGCAACTTTACTGTTTGCTTTTTTTCAATGCAAAGGAGGAGCGTATAATTATTAAAAAGGGTATTTTTGGAGATGGACAGGCAGGCTGTAGGGGAGGAGGTAGGCCTGTATTTTGAACTTAAAAACTCAAATGGGTTTTTGGGTTCAAAATGTGTATTTTTCCCTTATGCTGCTATCCTTTTATAATCCATAATTTTGGGGCCAGGTTGTCCGATAACTTGGCAAAGTGAAAACAGTATGAGTGTATGATGGTTTGGGAACATAGGTGTAGAAGCACAAATCGATGAAAGGATAGCAGCATATGGCAATTTAACTGTTTGTTTTTCCAAAGCAAATGAAGAGTGCATAATTATTAAAAAAGGGTATTTTTGGAGATGGACAGGCAGGCTGTTGGGGAGGAGGTAGGCCTGTATTTTGAAGTTAAAAACTCAAATGGGTTTTTGGGTTCAAAATATGTATTTTTCCCTTATGTTGCTATCCTTTTATAATCCATAATTTTTGGGCCAGGTAGTCTAATTACTTGGCGACATAATAACAGTATGAGTGCATGGTTTGGGAAAATAGATGCAGAAGGACAAATGGATGAAAGGATGGCCGCATCTGGCACCTTTACTGTTTGCTTTTTTTCAATGCAAAGGAGGAGCGTATAATTATTAAAAAGGGTATTTTTGGAGATGGACAGGCAGGCTGTAGGGGAGGAGGTAGAAAGAAAGAAAGAAGGGACAGCGGCACCCATTGCCGGCGCCACTTCCCTGTTGCCTCCCCCATCCCCGGTTGTATAATTACCTGTTGCTGGGGTCGGGTCAGCGCTGCTTCAGGACTCTGGGGTGCATCCCCTGCGTCGTTGCTATGCGCTGCATGGCGCGGCGCAATGACGAGTGACATCACTCGTCATTGCGTCTCGCAACGCATAGCAATGATGTAGGGGACGCACACCGGAGGCCTGAAGCAGCGCGGACCCGACCCCGGCAACAGGTAATTATACAACTAGGGATGGGGGAGGCAACGGGGCAGCGGCGACGGCAATGGGTGCCGCTGCCCCTTATCTCCCCCTGGCTATCGGTGCAGCTGCCCCATTGCCGACACCGCTTCTCTCCCCCTGGCTATCGGCGCTGGCAATGGGACAGCGGCACCGATAGCCAGGGGGAGAGAAGGGGCAGCGGCGCCAATAGCAGGGGGAGAGAAGAGGCGGTAGCAGGGCTCTAGACCCCAGGAAAGGCAGGGGGAGAGAAGCAGGCAGCGACGGCCTCTCTCCCCCTGCCTTTCCTGGGGGCTCTGTGGGGTGAGAAGCAGTGTATCGGGGTATACACATGCACACACGCACCCTCATTTTATGAAGGATATTTGGGTAAAAAAATTCTTTTACCCAAATATCCTTGATAAAATGAGGGTGTGTGTTATAGGCGGATGCGTGGTACACCCCGATAAATACGGTAATGTTCCCTTATGCTGCTACCCTTTTATAATCCATAATTTTTGGGCCAGGTAGTCTAATTACTTGGAGACATAACAACAGTATGAGTGCATGGTTTGGGAAAATAGATGCAGAAGGACAAATGGATGAAAGGATGGCTGTATCTGGCAACTTTACTGTTTGCTTTTTTTCAATGCAAAGGAGGAGCGTATAATTATTAAAAAGGGTATTTTTGGAGATGGACAGGCAGGCTGTAGGGGAGGAGGTTGGCCTGTATTTTGAACTTAAAAACTCAAATGGGTTTTTGGGTTCAAAATGTGTATTTTTCACTAATGCTGCTATCCTTTTATAATCCATAATTTTTGGGCCAGGTAGTCTAATTACTTGGCGACATAATAACAGTATGAGTGTGTGGTTTGGGAAAATAGGTGCAGAAGGACAAATGGATGAAAGGATGGCCGCATCTGGCAACTTTACTGTTTGCTTTTTTCAATGCAAAGGAGGAGCGTATAATTATTAAAAGGCTATTTTTGGAGATGGACAGGCAGGCTGTAGGGGAGGAGGTAGGCCTATATTTTGAACTTAAAAACTCAAATGGGTTTTTGGGTTCAAAATGTGTATTTTTCCCTTATGCTGCTATCCTTTTATAATCCATAATTTTGGGGCCAGGTTGTCCGATAACTTGGCAAAGTGAAAACAGTATGAGTGTATGATGGTTTGGGAACATAGGTGTAGAAGCACAAATCGATGAAAGGATAGCAGCATATGGCAACTTAACTGTTTGTTTTTCCAAAGCAAATGAAGAGTGCATAATTATTAAAAATTGGTATTTTTGGAGATGGACAGGCAGGCTGATGGGGAGGAGGTAGGCCTGTATTTTGAACTTAAAAACTCAAATGGGTTTTTGGGTTCAAAATGTGTATTTTTCCCTTATGCTGCTATCCTTTTATAATCCATAATTTTTGGGCCAGGTAGTCTAATTACTTGGCGACATAATAACAGTATGAGTGCATGGTTTGGGAAAATAGATGCAGAAGGACAAATGGATGAAAGGATGGCCGCATCTGGCAACTTTACTGTTTGCTTTTTTTCAATGCAAAGGAGAGGCGTATAATTATTAAAAATCGTATTTTTGGAGATGGACAGGCAGGCTGTAGGGGAGGAGGTAGGCCTGTATTTTGAACTTAAAAACTCAAATGGGTTTTTGGGTTCAAAATGTGTATTTTTCACTAATGCTGCTATCCTTTTATAATCCATAATTTTTGGGCAAGGTAGTCTAATTACTTGGCGACATAATAACAGTATGAGTGCATGGTTTGGGAAAATAGATGCAGAAGGACAAATGGATGAAAGGATGGCCGCATCTGGCACCTTTACTGTTTGCTTTTTTTCAATGCAAAGGAGGAGCGTATAATTATTAAAAAGGGTATTTTTGGAGATGGACTGGCAGGCTGTAGGGGAGGAGGTAGAAAGAAAGAAAGAAGGGGCAGCGGCACCCATTGCCGGTGCCGCTTCCCTGTTGCCTCCCCCATCCCCGGTTGTATAATTACCTGTTGCTGGGGTCGGGTCAGCGCTGCTTCAGGACTCCGGGGTGCATCCCCTGCGTCGTTGCTATGCGCTGCATGGCGCGGCGCAATGACGAGTGACATCACTCGTCATTGCGTCTCGCAACGCATAGCAATGATGTAGGGGACGCACACCGGAGGCCTGAAGCAGCGCGGACCCGACCCCGGCAACAGGTAATTATACAACTAGGGATGGGGGAGGCAACGGGGCAGCGGCGACGGCAATGGGTGCCGCTGCCCCTTATCTCCCCCTGGCTATCGGTGCAGCTGCCCCATTGCCGACACCGCTTCTCTCCCCCTGGCTATCGGCGCTGGCAATAGGACAGCGGCACCGATAGCCAGGGGGAGAGAAGGGGCAGCGGCGCCGATAGCGGGGGGAGAGAAGAGGCGGTAGCAGGGCTCTAGACCCCAGGAAAGGCAGGGGGAGAGAAGCAGGCAGCGACGGCCTCTCTCCCCCTGCCTTTCCTGGGGGCTCTGTGGGGTGAGAAGCAGTGTATCGGGGTATACACATGCACACACACGCACCCTCATTTTATGAAGGATATTTGGGTAAAAAAATTCTTTTACCCAAATATCCTTGATAAAATGAGGGTGTGTGTTATAGGCGGATGCGTGGTACACCCCGATAAATACGGTAATGTTCCCTTATGCTGCTACCCTTTTATAATCCATAATTTTTGGGCCAGGTAGTCTAATTACTTGGCGACATAATAACAGTATGAGTGCATGGTTTGGGAAAATAGATGCAGAAGGACAAATGGATGAAAGGATGGCCGCATCTGGCAACTTTACTGTTTGCTTTTTTTCAATGCAAAGGAGGAGCGTATAATTAATAAAAAGGGTATTTTTGGAGATGGACAGGCAGGCTGTAGGGGAGGAGGTAGGCCTGTATTTTGAACTTAAAAACTCAAATGGGTTTATGGGTTCAAAATGTGTATTTTTCACTAATGCTGCTATCCTTTTATAATCCATAATTTTTGGGCAAGGTAGTCTAATTACTTGGCGACATAATAACAGTATGAGTGCATGGTTTGGGAAAATAGATGCAGAAGGACAAATGGATGAAAGGATGGCCGCATCTGGCAACTTTACTGTTTGCTTTTTTTCAATGCAAAGGAGGAGCGTATAATTTTTAAAAGGTTTTTTTTGGAGATGGACAGGCAGGCTGTAGGGGAGGAGGTAGGCCTGTATTTTGAACTTAAAAACTCAAATGGGTTTTTGGGTTCAAAATGTGTATTTTTCCCTTATGCTGCTATCCTTTTATAATCCATAATTTTTGGGCCAGGTAGTCTAATTACTTGGCGACATAATAACAGTATGAGTGTGTGGTTTGGGAAAATAGGTGCAGAAGGACAAATGGATGAAAGGATGGCCGCATCTGGCAACTTTACTGTTTGCTTTTTTCAATGCAAAGGAGGAGCGTATAATTATTGAAAGGCTATTTTTGGAGATGGACAGGCAGGCTGTAGGGGAGGAGGTAGGCCTATATTTTGAACTTCAAAACTCAAATGGGTTTTTGGGTTCAAAATGTGTATTTTTCCCTTATGCTGCTATCCTTTTATAATCCATAATTTTGGGGCCAGGTTGTCCGATAACTTGGCAAAGTGAAAACAGTATGAGTGTATGATGGTTTGGGAACATAGGTGTAGAAGCACAAATCGATGAAAGGATAGCAGCATATGGCAACTTAACTGTTTGTTTTTCCAAAGCAAATGAAGAGTGCATAATTATTAAAAATGGGTATTTTTGGAGATGGACAGGCAGGCTGATGGGGAGGAGGTAGGCCTGTATTTTGAACTTAAAAACTCAAATGGGTTTTTGGGTTCAAAATATGTATTTTTCCCTTATGCTGCTATCCTTTTATAATCCATAATTTTTGGGCCAGGTAGTCTAATTACTTGGCGACATAATAACAGTATGAGTGCATGGTTTGGGAAAATAGATGCAGAAGGACAAATGGATGAAAGGATGGCCGCATCTGGCAACTTTACTGTTTGCTTTTTTTCAATGCAAAGGAGAGGCGTATAATTATTAAAAATCGTATTTTTGGAGATGGACAGGCAGGCTGTAGGGGAGGAGGTAGGCCTGTATTTTGAACTTAAAAACTCAAATGGGTTTTTGGGTTCAAAATGTGTATTTTTCACTAATGCTGCTGTCCTTTTATAATCCATAATTTTTGGGCAAGGTAGTCTAATTACTTGGCGACATAATAACAGTATGAGTGCATGGTTTGGGAAAATAGATGCAGAAGGACAAATGGATGAAAGGATGGCCGCATCTGGCAACTTTACTGTTTGCTTTTTTTCAATGCAAAGGAGGAGCGTATAATTTTTGAAAGGTTTTTTTTGGAGATGGACAGGCAGGCTGTAGGGGAGGAGGTAGAAAGAAAGAAAGAAGGGGCAGCGGCACCCATTGCCGGCGCCGCTTCCCTGTTGCCTCCCCCATCCCCGGTTGTATAATTACCTGTTGCTGGGGTCGGGTCAGCGCTGCTTCAGGACTCCGGGGTGCATCCCCTGCGTCGTTCCTATGCGCTGCATGGCGCGGCGCAATGACGAGTGACATCACTCGTCATTGCGTCTCGCAACGCATAGCAATGATGTAGGGGACGCACACCGGAGGCCTGAAGCAGCGCGGACCCGACCCCGGCAACAGGTAATTATACAACTAGGGATGGGGGAGGCAACGGGGCAGCGGCGACGGCAATGGGTGCCGCTGCCCCTTATCTCCCCCTGGCTATCGGTGCAGCTGCCCCATTGCCGACACCGCTTCTCTCCCCCTGGCTATCGGCGCTGGCAATGGGACAGCGGCACTGATAGCCAGGGGGAGAGAAGGGGCAGCGGCACCGATAGCAGGAGGAGAGAAGAGACGGTAGCAGGGCTCTAGACCCCAGGAAAGGCAGGGGGAGAGAAGCAGGCAGCGACGGCCTCTCTCCGCCTGCCTTTCCTGGGGGCTCTGTGGGGTGAGAACCAGTGTATCGGGGTATACACATGCACACACACGCACCCTCATTTTATGAAGGATATTTGGGTAAAAAAATTCTTTTACCCAAATATCCTTGATAAAATGAGGGTGTGTGTTATAGGCGGATGCGTGGTACACCCGATAAATACGGTAATGTTCCCTTATGCTGCTACCCTTTTATAATCCATAATTTTTGGGCCAGGTAGTCTAATTACTTGGAGACATAATAACAGTATGAGTGCATGGTTTGGGAAAATAGATGCAGAAGGACAAATGGATGAAAGGATGGCCGCATCTGGCAACTTTACTGTTTGCTTTTTTTCAATGCAAAGGAGAAGCGTATAATTATTAAAAATCGTATTTTTGGAGATGGACAGGCAGGCTGTAGGGGAGGAGGTAGGCCTGTATTTTGAACTTAAAAACTCAAATGGGTTTTTGGGTTCAAAATGTGTATTTTTCACTAATGCTGCTATCCTTTTATAATCCATAATTTTTGTTCCAGGTAGTCTAATTACTTGGCGACATAATAACAGTATGAGTGCATGGTTTGGGAAAATAGATGCAGAAGGACAAATGGATGAAAGGATGGCCGCATCTGGCAACTTTACTGTTTGCTTTTTTTCAATGCAAAGGAGGAGCGTATAATTATTAAAAATGGTATTTTTGGAGATGGACAGGCAGGCTGTAGGGGAGGAGGTAGGCCTGTATTTTGAACTTAAAAACTCAAATGGGTTTTTGGGTTCAAAATGTGTTTTTTTTCACTAATGCTGCTATCCTTTTATAATCCATAATTTTTGGGCAGGGTAGTCTAATTACTTGGCGACATAATAACAGTATGAGTGCATGGTTTGGGAAAATAGATGTAGAAGCACAAATCGATGAAAGGATAGCAGCATATGGCAACTTAACTGTTTGTTTTTCCAAAGCAAATGAAGAGTGCATAATTATTAAAAAAGGATATTTTTGGAGATGGACAGGCAGGCTGATGGGGAGGAGGTAGGCCTGTATTTTGAACTTAAAAACTCAAATGGGTTTTTGGGTTCAAAATATGTATTTTTCCCTTATGCTGCTATCCTTTTATAATCCATAATTTTTGGGCCAGGTAGTCTAATTACTTGGCGACATAATAACAGTATGAGTGCATGGTTTGGGAAAATAGATGCAGAAGGACAAATGGATGAAAGGATGGCCGCATCTGGCACCTTTACTTTTTGCTTTTTTTCAATGCAAAGGAGGAGCGTATAATTATTAAAAAGGGTATTTTTGGAGATGGACAGGCAGGCTGTAGGGGAGGAGGTAGAAAGAAAGAAAGAAGGGGCAGCGGCACCCATTGCCGGCGCCGCTTCCCTGTTGCCTCCCCCATCCGCGGTTGTATAATTACCTGTTGCTGGGGTCGGGTCAGCTTTGCTTCAGGCCTCCGGAGTGCATCCCCTGCGTCAATGCTATGCGCTGCATGGCGCGGCGCAATGACGAGTGACATCACTCGTCATTGCGTCGCGCAACGCATAGCAATGATGTAGGGGACGCACACCGGAGGCCTGAAGCAGCGCGGACCCGACCCCGGCAACAGGTAATTATACAACTAGGGATGGGGGAGGCAACGGGGCAGCGGCGACGGCAATGGGTGCCGCTGCCCCTTATCTCCCCCTGGCTATCGGTGCAGCTGCCCCATTGCCGACACCGCTTCTCTCCCCCTGGCTATCGGCGCTGGCAATGGGACAGCGGCACCGATAGCCAGGGGGAGAGAAGGGGCAGCGGCGCCGATAGCAGGGGGAGAGAAGCGGCGGTAGCAGGGCTCTAGACCCCAGGAAAGGCAGGGGGAGAGAAGCAGGCAGCGACGGCCTCTCTCCCCCTGCCTTTCCTGGGGGCTCTGTGGGGTGAGAAGCAGTGTATCGGGGTATACACATGCACACACACGCACCCTCATTTTATGAAGGATATTTGGGTAAAAAAATTATTTTACCCAAATATCCTTGATAAAATGAGGGTGTGTGTTATAGGCGGATGCGTGGTACACCCCCGATAAATACGGTAATGTTCCCTTATGCTGCTACCCTTTTATAATCCATAATTTTTGGGCCAGGTAGTCTAATTACTTGGCGACATAATAACAGTATGAGTGCATGGTTTGGGAAAATAGATGCAGAAGGACAAATGGATGAAAGGATGGCCGCATCTAGCAACTTTACTGTTTGCTTTTTTTCAATGCAAAGGAGAAGCGTATTATTATTAAAAATCGTATTTTTGGAGATGGACAGGCAGGCTGTAGGGGAGGAGGTAGGCCTGTATTTTGAACTTAAAAACTCAAATGGGTTTTTGGGTTCAAAATGTGTATTTTTCACTAATGCTGCTATCCTTTTATAATCCATAATTTTTGTTCCAGGTAGTCTAATTACTTGGCGACATAATAACAGTATGAGTGCATGGTTTGGGAAAATAGATGCAGAAGGACAAATGGATGAAAGGATGGCCGCATCTGGCAACTTTACTGTTTGCTTTTTTTCAATGCAAAGGAGGAGCGTATAATTATTAAAAATTGTATTTTTGGAGATGGACAGGCAGGCTGTAGGGGAGGAGGTAGGCCTGTATTTTGAACTTAAAAACTCAAATGGGTTTTTGGGTTCAAAATGTGTATTTTTCACTAATGCTGCTATCCTTTTATAATCCATAATATTTGGGCAAGGTAGTCTAATTACTTGGCGACATAATAACAGTATGAGTGCATGGTTTGGGAAAATAGATGCAGAAGGACAAATGGATGAAAGGATGGCCGCATCTGGCAACTTTACTGTTTGCTTTTTTTCAATGCAAAGGAGGAGCGTATAATTATTAAAAAGGGTATTTTTGGAGATGGACAGGCAGGCTGTAGGGGAGGAGGTAGGCCTGTATTTTGAACTTAAAAACTCAAATGGGTTTTTGGGTTCAAAATGTGTATTTTTCCCTTATGCTGCTATCCTTTTATAATCCATCATTTTTGGGCCAGGTAGTCTAATTACTTGGCGACATAATAACAGTATGAGTGCGTGGTTTGGGAAAATAGATGCAGAAGGACAAATGGATGAAAGGATGGCCGCATCTGGCAACTTTACTGTTTGCTTTTTTTCAATGCAAAGGAGGAGCGTATAATTATTAAAAAGGGTATTTTTGGAGATGGACAGGCAGGCTGTAGGGGAGGAGGTAGGCCTGTATTTTGAACTTAAAAACTCAAATGGGTTTTTGGGTTCAAAATGTGTATTTTTCCCTTATGCTGCTATCCTTTTATAATCCATAATTTTGGGGCCAGGTTGTCCGATAACTGGGCAAAGTGAAAACAGTATGAGTGTATGATGGTTGGGTAACATAGGTGTAGAAGCACAAATCGATGAAAGGATAGCAGCATATGGCAACTTAACTGTTTGTTTTTCCAAAGCAAATGAAGAGTGCATAATTATTAAAAAAGGGTATTTTTGGAGATGGACAGGCAGGCTGATGGGGAGGAGGTAGGCCTGTATTTTGAACTTAAAAACTCAAATGGGTTTTTTGGTTCAAAATATGTATTTTTCCCTTATGCTACTATCCTTTTATAATCCATAATTTTTGGGCCAGGTAGTCTAATTACTTGGCGACATAATAACAGTATGAGTGCATGGTTTGGGAAAATAGATGCAGAAGGACAAATGGATGAAAGGATGGCCGCATCTGGCACCTTTACTGTTTGCTTTTTTCAATGCAAAGGAGGAGCGTATAATTATTAAAAAGGGTATTTTTGGAGATGGACAGGCAGGCTGTAGGGGAGGAGGTAGAAAGAAAGAAAGAAGGGGCAGCGGCACCCATTGCCGGCGCCGCTTCCCTGTTGCCTCCCCCATCCCCGGTTGTATAATTACCTGTTGCTGGGGTCGGGTCAGCGCTGCTTCAGGCCTCCGGAGTGCATCCCCTGCGTCAATGCTATGCGCTGCATGGCGCGGCGCAATGACGAGTGACATCACTCGTCATTGCGTCGCGTAACGCATAGCAATGATGTAGGGGACGCACACCGGAGGCCTGAAGCAGCGCGGACCCGACCCCGGCAACAGGTAATTATACAACTAGGGATGGGGGAGGCAACGGGGCAGCGGCGACGGCAATGGGTGCCGCTGCCCCTTATCTCCCCCTGGCTATCGGTGCAGCTGCCCCATTGCCGACACCGCTTCTCTCCCCCTGGCTATCGGCGCTGGCAATGGGACAGCGGCACCGATAGCCAGGGGGAGAGAAGGGGCAGCGGCGCCGATAGCAGGGGGAGAGAAGCGGCGGTAGCAGGGCTCTAGACCCCAGGAAAGGCAGGGGGAGAGAAGCGGCGGTAGCAGGGCTCTAGACCCCAGGAAAGGCAGGGGGAGAGAAGCAGGCAGCGATGGCCTCTCTCCCCCTGCCTTTCCTGGGGGCTCTGTGGGGTGAGAAGCAGTGTATCGGGGTATACACATGCACACACACGCACCCTCATTTTATGAAGGATATTTGGGTAAAAAAATTCTTTTACCCAAATATCCTTGATAAAATGAGGGTGTGTGTTATAGGCGGATGCGTGGTACACCCGATAAATACGATAATGTTCCCTTATGCTGCTACCCTTTTATAATCCATAATTTTTGGGCAAGGTAGTCTAATTACTTGGCGACATAATAACAGTATGAGTGCATGGTTTGGGAAAATAGATGCAGAAGGACAAATGGATGAAAGGATGGCCGCATCTGGCAACTTTACTGTTTGCTTTTTTTCAATGCAAAGGAGAAGCGTATAATTATTAAAAATCGTATTTTTGGAGATGGACAGGCAGGCTGTAGGGGAGGAGGTAGGCCTGCATTTTGAACTTAAAAACTCAAATGGGTTTTTGGGTTCAAAATGTGTATTTTTCACTAATGCTGCTATCCTTTTATAATCCATAATTTTTGTTCCAGGTAGTCTAATTACTTGGCGACATAATAACAGTATGAGTGCATGGTTTGGGAAAATAGATGCAGAAGGACAAATGGATGAAAGGATGGCCGCATCTGGCAACTTTACTGTTTGCTTTTTTTCAATGCAAAGGAGGAGCGTATAATTATTAAAAATTGTATTTTTGGAGATGGACAGGCAGGCTGTAGGGGAGGAGGTAGGCCTGTATTTTGAACTTAAAAACTCAAATGGGTTTTTGGGTTCAAAATGTGTTTTTTTTCACTAATGCTGCTATCCTTTTATAATCCATAATTTTTGTTCCAGGTAGTCTAATTACTTGGCGACATAATAACAGTATGAGTGCATGGTTTGGGAAAATAGATGCAGAAGGACAAATGGATGAAAGGATGGCCGCATCTGGCAACTTTACTGTTTGCTTTTTTTCAATGCAAAGGAGAAGCGTATAATTATTAAAAATCGTATTTTTGGAGATGGACAGGCAGGCTGTCGGGAAGGAGGTAGGCCTGTATTTTGAACTTAAAAACTCAAATGGGTTTTTGGGTTCAAAATGTGTATTTTTCACTAATGCTGCTATCCTTTTATAACCCATAATTTTGTTCCAGGTAGTCTAATTACTTGGCGACATAATAACAGTATGAGTGCATGGTTTGGGAAAATAGATGCAGAAGGACAAATGGATGAAAGGATGGCCGCATCTGGCAACTTTACTGTTTGCTTTTTTTCAATGCAAAGGAGGAGCATATAATTATTAAAAATGGTATTTTTGGAGATGGACAGGCAGGCTGTAGGGGAGGAGGTAGGCCTGTATTTTGAACTTAAAAACTCAAATGGGTTTTTGGGTTCAAAATGTGTTTTTTTTCACTAATGCTGCTATCTTTTATAATCCATAATTTTTGGGCAGGGTAGTCTAATTACTTGGCGACATAATAACAGTATGAGTGCATGGTTTGGGAAAATAGATGCAGAAGGACAAATGGATGAAAGGATGGCCGCATCTGGCAACTTTACTGTTTGCTTTTTTTCAATGCAAAGGAGGAGCGTATAATTATTAAAAAGGGTATTTTTGGAGATGGACAGGCAGGCTGTAGGGGAGGAGGTAGGCCTGTATTTTGAACTTAAAAACTCAAATGGGTTTTTGGGTTCAAAATGTGTATTTTTCACTAATGCTGCTATCCTTTTATAATCCATAATATTTGGGCAAGGTAGTCTAATTACTTGGCGACATAATAACAGTATGAGTGCATGGTTTGGGAAAATAGATGCAGAAGGACAAATGGATGAAAGGATGGCCGCATCTGGCAACTTTACTGTTTGCTTTTTTTCAATGCAAAGGAGGAGCGTATAATTATTAAAAATTGTATTTTTGGAGATAGACAGGCAGGCTGTAGGGGAGGAGGTAGGCCTGTATTTTGAACTTAAAAACTCAAATGGGTTTTTGGGTTCAAAATGTGTTTTTTTTCACTAATGCTGCTATCCTTTTATAATCCATAATTTTTGTTCCAGGTAGTCTAATTACTTGGCGACATAATAACAGTATGAGTGCATGGTTTGGGAAAATAGATGCAGAAGGACAAATGGATGAAAGGATGGCCGCATCTGGCAACTTTACTGTTTGCTTTTTTTCAATGCAAAGGAGAAGCGTATAATTATTAAAAATCGTATTTTTGGAGATGGACAGGCAGGCTGTCGGGAAGGAGGTAGGCCTGTATTTTGAACTTAAAAACTCAAATGGGTTTTTGGGTTCAAAATGTGTATTTTTCACTAATGCTGCTATCCTTTTATAACCCATAATTTTGTTCCAGGTAGTCTAATTACTTGGCGACATAATAACAGTATGAGTGCATGGTTTGGGAAAATAGATGCAGAAGGACAAATGGATGAAAGGATGGCCGCATCTGGCAACTTTACTGTTTGCTTTTTTTCAATGAAAAGGAGGAGCATATAATTATTAAAAATGGTATTTTTGGAGATGGACAGGCAGGCTGTAGGGGAGGAGGTAGGCCTGTATTTTGAACTTAAAAACTCAAATGGGTTTTTGGGTTCAAAATGTGTTTTTTTTCACTAATGCTGCTATCCTTTTATAATCCATAATTTTGGGGCCAGGTTGTCCGATAACTTGGCAAAGTGAAAACAGTATGAGTGTATGATGGTTTGGGAACATAGGTGTAGAAGCACAAATCGATGAAAGGATAGCAGCATATGGCAACTTAACTGTTTGTTTTTCCAAAGCAAATGAAGAGTGCATAATTATTAAAAATGGGTATTTTTGGAGATGGACAGGCAGGCTGATGGGGAGGAGGTAGGCCTGTATTTTGAACTTAAAAACTCAAATGGGTTTATGGGTTCAAAATATGTATTTTTCCCTTATGCTGCTATCCTTTTATAATCCATAATTTTTGGGCCAGGTAGTCTAATTACTTGGCGACATAATAACAGTATGAGTGCATGGTTTGGGAAAATAGATGCAGAAGGACAAATGGATGAAAGGATGGCCGCATCTGGCAACTTTACTGTTTGCTTTTTTTCAATGCAAAGGAGAGGCGTATAATTATTAAAAATCGTATTTTTGGAGATGGACAGGCAGGCTGTAGGGGAGGAGGTAGGCCTGTATTTTGAACTTAAAAACTCAAATGGGTTTTTGGGTTCAAAATGTGTATTTTTCACTAATGCTGCTGTCCTTTTATAATCCATAATTTTTGGGCAAGGTAGTTTAACTTGGCGACATAATAACAGTATGAGTGCATGGTTTGGGAAAATAGATGCAGAAGGACAAATGGATGAAAGGATGGCCGCATCTGGCAACTTTACTGTTTGCTTTTTTTCAATGCAAAGGAGGAGCGTATAATTTTTGAAAGGTTTTTTTTGGAGATGGACAGGCAGGC
This sequence comes from Hyla sarda, assembly GCF_029499605.1. Classification (NCBI taxonomy): domain Eukaryota; kingdom Metazoa; phylum Chordata; class Amphibia; order Anura; family Hylidae; genus Hyla; species Hyla sarda. The sequence continues at coordinate 77,062,991 of NC_079199.1, read as the reverse complement.
TGTAGGGGAGGAGGTAGAAAGAAAGAAAGAAGGGGCAGCGGCACCCATTGCCGGCGCCGCTTCCCTGTTGCCTCCCCCATCCCCGGTTGTATAATTACCTGTTGCTGGGGTCGGGTCAGCGCTGCTTCAGGACTCCGGGGTGCATCCCCTGCGTCGTTGCTATGCGCTGCATGGCGCGGCGCAATGACGAGTGACATCACTCGTCATTGCGTCTCGCAACGCATAGCAATGATGTAGGGGACGCACACCGGAGGCCTGAAGCAGCGCGGACCCGACCCCGGCAACAGGTAATTATACAACTAGGGATGGGGGAGGCAACGGGGCAGCGGCGACGGCAATGGGTGCCGCTGCCCCTTATCTCCCCCTGGCTATCGGTGCAGCTGCCCCATTGCCGACACCGCTTCTCTCCCCCTGGCTATCGGCGCTGGCAATGGGACAGCGGCACTGATAGCCAGGGGGAGAGAAGGGGCAGCGGCACCGATAGCAGGAGGAGAGAAGAGGCGGTAGCAGGGCTCTAGACCCCAGGAAAGGCAGGGGGAGAGAAGCAGGCAGCGACGGCCTCTCTCCGCCTGCCTTTCCTGGGGGCTCTGTGGGGTGAGAAGCAGTGTATCGGGGTATACACATGCACACACACGCACCCTCATTTTATGAAGGATATTTGGGTAAAAAAATTCTTTTACCCAAATATCCTTGATAAAATGAGGGTGTGTGTTATAGGCGGATGCGTGGTACACCCGATAAATACGGTAATGTTCCCTTATGCTGCTACCCTTTTATAATCCATAATTTTTGGGCCAGGTAGTCTAATTACTTGGAGACATAATAACAGTATGAGTGCATGGTTTGGGAAAATAGATGCAGAAGGACAAATGGATGAAAGGATGGCCGCATCTGGCAACTTTACTGTTTGCTTTTTTTCAATGCAAAGGAGAAGCGTATAATTATTAAAAATCGTATTTTTGGAGATGGACAGGCAGGCTGTAGGGGAGGAGGTAGGCCTGTATTTTGAACTTAAAAACTCAAATGGGTTTTTGGGTTCAAAATGTGTATTTTTCACTAATGCTGCTATCCTTTTATAATCCATAATTTTTGTTCCAGGTAGTCTAATTACTTGGCGACATAATAACAGTATGAGTGCATGGTTTGGGAAAATAGATGCAGAAGGACAAATGGATGAAAGGATGGCCGCATCTGGCAACTTTACTGTTTGCTTTTTTTCAATGCAAAGGAGGAGCGTATAATTATTAAAAATGGTATTTTTGGAGATGGACAGGCAGGCTGTAGGGGAGGAGGTAGGCCTGTATTTTGAACTTAAAAACTCAAATGGGTTTTTGGGTTCAAAATGTGTTTTTTTTCACTAATGCTGCTATCCTTTTATAATCCATAATTTTTGGGCAGGGTAGTCTAATTACTTGGCGACATAATAACAGTATGAGTGCATGGTTTGGGAAAATAGATGTAGAAGCACAAATCGATGAAAGGATAGCAGCATATGGCAACTTAACTGTTTGTTTTTCCAAAGCAAATGAAGAGTGCATAATTATTAAAAAAGGGTATTTTTGGAGATGGACAGGCAGGCTGATGGGGAGGAGGTAGGCCTGTATTTTGAACTTAAAAACTCAAATGGGTTTTTGGGTTCAAAATATGTATTTTTCCCTTATGCTGCTATCCTTTTATAATCCATAATTTTTGGGCCAGGTAGTCTAATTACTTGGCGACATAATAACAGTATGAGTGCATGGTTTGGGAAAATAGATGCAGAAGGACAAATGGATGAAAGGATGGCCGCATCTGGCACCTTTACTTTTTGCTTTTTTTCAATGCAAAGGAGGAGCGTATAATTATTAAAAAGGGTATTTTTGGAGATGGACAGGCAGGCTGTAGGGGAGGAAGTAGAAAGAAAGAAAGAAGGGGCAGCGGCACCCATTGCCGGCGCCGCTTCCCTGTTGCCTCCCCCATCCGCGGTTGTATAATTACCCGTTGCTGGGGTCGGGTCAGCTTTGCTTCAGGCCTCCGGAGTGCATCCCCTGCGTCAATGCTATGCGCTGCATGGCGCGGCGCAATGACGAGTGACATCACTCGTCATTGCGTCGCGCAACGCATAGCAATGATGTAGGGGACGCACACCGGAGGCCTGAAGCAGCGCGGACCCGACCCCGGCAACAGGTAATTATACAACTAGGGATGGGGGAGGCAACGGGGCAGCGGCGACGGCAATGGGTGCCGCTGCCCCTTATCTCCCCCTGGCTATCGGTGCAGCTGCCCCATTGCCGACACCGCTTCTCTCCCCCTGGCTATCGGCGCTGGCAATGGGACAGCGGCACCGATAGCCAGGGGGAGAGAAGGGGCAGCGGCGCCGATAGCAGGGGGAGAGAAGCGGCGGTAGCAGGGCTCTAGACCCCAGGAAAGGCAGGGGGAGAGAAGCAGGCAGCGACGGCCTCTCTCCCCCTGCCTTTCCTGGGGGCTCTGTGGGGTGAGAAGCAGTGTATCGGGGTATACACATGCACACACACGCACCCTCATTTTATGAAGGATATTTGGGTAAAAAAATTATTTTACCCAAATATCCTTGATAAAATGAGGGTGTGTGTTATAGGCGGATGCGCGGTACACCCCCGATAAATACGGTAATGTTCCCTTATGCTGCTACCCTTTTATAATCCATAATTTTTGGGCCAGGTAGTCTAATTACTTGGCGACATAATAACAGTATGAGTGCATGGTTTGGGAAAATAGATGCAGAAGGACAAATGGATGAAAGGATGGCCGCATCTAGCAACTTTACTGTTTGCTTTTTTTCAATGCAAAGGAGAAGCGTATAATTATTAAAAATCGTATTTTTGGAGATGGACAGGCAGGCTGTAGGGGAGGAGGTAGGCCTGTATTTTGAACTTAAAAACTCAAATGGGTTTTTGGGTTCAAAATGTGTATTTTTCACTAATGCTGCTATCCTTTTATAATCCATAATTTTTGTTCCAGGTAGTCTAATTACTTGGCGACATAATAACAGTATGAGTGCATGGTTTGGGAAAATAGATGCAGAAGGACAAATGGATGAAAGGATGGCCGCATCTGGCAACTTTACTGTTTGCTTTTTTTCAATGCAAAGGAGGAGCGTATAATTATTAAAAATTGTATTTTTGGAGATGGACAGGCAGGCTGTAGGGGAGGAGGTAGGCCTGTATTTTGAACTTAAAAACTCAAATGGGTTTTTGGGTTCAAAATGTGTATTTTTCACTAATGCTGCTATCCTTTTATAATCCATAATATTTGGGCAAGGTAGTCTAATTACTTGGCGACATAATAACAGTATGAGTGCATGGTTTGGGAAAATAGATGCAGAAGGACAAATGGATGAAAGGATGGCCGCATCTGGCAACTTTATTGTTTGCTTTTTTTCAATGCAAAGGAGGAGCGTATAATTATTAAAAAGGGTATTTTTGGAGATGGACAGGCAGGCTGTAGGGGAGGAGGTAGGCCTGTATTTTGAACTTAAAAACTCAAATGGGTTTTTGGGTTCAAAATGTGTATTTTTCCCTTATGCTGCTATCCTTTTATAATCCATAATTTTGGGGCCAGGTTGTCCGATAACTGGGCAAAGTGAAAACAGTATGAGTGTATGATGGTTTGGGAACATAGGTGTAGAAGCACAAATCGATGAAAGGATAGCAGCATATGGCAACTTAACTGTTTGTTTTTCCAAAGCAAATGAAGAGTGCATAATTATTAAAAAAGGGTATTTTTGGAGATGGACAGGCAGGCTGATGGGGAGGAGGTAGGCCTGTATTTTGAACTTAAAAACTCAAATGGGTTTTTGGGTTCAAAATATGTATTTTTCCCTTATGCTGCTATCCTTTTATAATCCATAATTTTTGGGCCAGGTAGTCTAATTACTTGGCAACATAATAACAGTATGAGTGCATGGTTTGGGAAAATAGATGCAGAAGGACAAATGGATGAAAGGATGGCCGCATTTGGCAACTTTACTGTTTGCTTTTTTTCAATGCAAAGGAGGAGCGTATAATTATTAAAAAGGGTATTTTTGGAGATGGACAGGCAGGCTGTAGGGGAGGAGGTAGGCCTGTATTTTGAACTTAAAAACTCAAATGGGTTTTTGGGTTCAAAATGTGTATTTTTCCCTTATGCTGCTATCCTTTTATAATCCATAATTTTGGGGCCAGGTTGTCCGATAACTGGGCAAAGTGAAAACAGTATGAGTGTATGATGGTTGGGGAACATAGGTGTAGAAGCACAAATCGATGAAAGGATAGCAGCATATGGCAACTTAACTGTTTGTTTTTCCAAAGCAAATGAAGAGTGCATAATTATTAAAAAAGGGTATTTTTGGAGATGGACAGGCAGGCTGATGGGGAGGAGGTAGGCCTGTATTTTGAACTTAAAAACTCAAATGGGTTTTTTGGTTCAAAATATGTATTTTTCCCTTATGCTACTATCCTTTTATAATCCATAATTTTTGGGCCAGGTAGTCTAATTACTTGGCGACATAATAACAGTATGAGTGCATGGTTTGGGAAAATAGATGCAGAAGGACAAATGGATGAAAGGATGGCCGCATCTGGCACCTTTACTGTTTGCTTTTTTCAATGCAAAGGAGGAGCGTATAATTATTAAAAAGGGTATTTTTGGAGATGGACAGGCAGGCTGTAGGGGAGGAGGTAGAAAGAAAGAAAGAAGGGGCAGCGGCACCCATTGCCGGCGCCGCTTCCCTGTTGCCTCCCCCATCCCCGGTTGTATAATTACCTGTTGCTGGGGTCGGGTCAGCGCTGCTTCAGGCCTCCGGAGTGCATCCCCTGCGTCAATGCTATGCGCTGCATGGCGCGGCGCAATGACGAGTGACATCACTCGTCATTGCGTCGCGTAACGCATAGCAATGATGTAGGGGACGCACACCGGAGGCCTGAAGCAGCGCGGACCCGACCCCGGCAACAGGTAATTATACAACTAGGGATGGGGGAGGCAACGGGGCAGCGGCGACGGCAATGGGTGCCGCTGCCCCTTATCTCCCCCTGGCTATCGGTGCAGCTGCCCCATTGCCGACACCGCTTCTCTCCCCCTGGCTATCGGCGCTGGCAATGGGACAGCGGCACCGATAGCCAGGGGGAGAGAAGGGGCAGCGGCGCCGATAGCAGGGGGAGAGAAGCGGCGGTAGCAGGGCTCTAGACCCCAGGAAAGGCAGGGGGAGAGAAGCGGCGGTAGCAGGGCTCTAGACCCCAGGAAAGGCAGGGGGAGAGAAGCAGGCAGCGACGGCCTCTCTCCCCCTGCCTTTCCTGGGGGCTCTGTGGGGTGAGAAGCAGTGTATCGGGGTATACACATGCACACACACGCACCCTCATTTTATGAAGGATATTTGGGTAAAAAAATTATTTTACCCAAATATCCTTGATAAAATGAGGGTGTGTGTTATAGGCGGATGCGTGGTACACCCCCGATAAATACGGTAATGTTCCCTTATGCTGCTACCCTTTTATAATCCATAATTTTTGGGCCAGGTAGTCTAATTACTTGGCGACATAATAACAGTATGAGTGCATGGTTTGGGAAAATAGATGCAGAAGGACAAATGGATGAAAGGATGGCCGCATCTAGCAACTTTACTGTTTGCTTTTTTTCAATGCAAAGGAGAAGCGTATAATTATTAAAAATCGTATTTTTGGAGATGGACAGGCAGGCTGTAGGGGAGGAGGTAGGCCTGTATTTTGAACTTAAAAACTCAAATGGGTTTTTGGGTTCAAAATGTGTATTTTTCACTAATGCTGCTATCCTTTTATAATCCATAATTTTTGTTCCAGGTAGTCTAATTACTTGGCGACATAATAACAGTATGAGTGCATGGTTTGGGAAAATAGATGCAGAAGGACAAATGGATGAAAGGATGGCCGCATCTGGCAACTTTACTGTTTGCTTTTTTTCAATGCAAAGGAGGAGCGTATAATTATTAAAAATTGTATTTTTGGAGATGGACAGGCAGGCTGTAGGGGAGGAGGTAGGCCTGTATTTTGAACTTAAAAACTCAAATGGGTTTTTGGGTTCAAAATGTGTATTTTTCACTAATGCTGCTATCCTTTTATAATCCATAATATTTGGGCAAGGTAGTCTAATTACTTGGCGACATAATAACAGTATGAGTGCATGGTTTGGGAAAATAGATGCAGAAGGACAAATGGATGAAAGGATGGCCGCATCTGGCAACTTTACTGTTTGCTTTTTTTCAATGCAAAGGAGGAGCGTATAATTATTAAAAAGGGTATTTTTGGAGATGGACAGGCAGGCTGTAGGGGAGGAGGTAGGCCTGTATTTTGAACTTAAAAACTCAAATGGGTTTTTGGGTTCAAAATGTGTATTTTTCCCTTATGCTGCTATCCTTTTATAATCCATCATTTTTGGGCCAGGTAGTCTAATTACTTGGCGACATAATAACAGTATGAGTGCGTGGTTTGGGAAAATAGATGCAGAAGGACAAATGGATGAAAGGATGGCCGCATCTGGCAACTTTACTGTTTGCTTTTTTTCAATGCAAAGGAGGAGCGTATAATTATTAAAAGGCTATTTTTGGAGATGGACAGGCAGGCTGTAGGGGAGGAGGTAGGCCTGTATTTTGAACTTAAAAACTCAAATGGGTTTTTGGGTTCAAAATGTGTATTTTTCCCTTATGCTGCTATCCTTTTATAATCCATAATTTTGGGGCCAGGTTGTCCGATAACTGGGCAAAGTGAAAACAGTATGAGTGTATGATGGTTTGGGAACATAGGTGTAGAAGCACAAATCGATGAAAGGATAGCAGCATATGGCAACTTAACTGTTTGTTTTTCCAAAGCAAATGAAGAGTGCATAATTATTAAAAAAGGGTATTTTTGGAGATGGACAGGCAGGCTGATGGGGAGGAGGTAGGCCTGTATTTTGAACTTAAAAACTCAAATGGGTTTTTGGGTTCAAAATATGTATTTTTCCCTTATGCTGCTATCCTTTTATAATCCATAATTTTTGGGCCAGGTAGTCTAATTACTTGGCAACATAATAACAGTATGAGTGCATGGTTTGGGAAAATAGATGCAGAAGGACAAATGGATGAAAGGATGGCCGCATTTGGCAACTTTACTGTTTGCTTTTTTTCAATGCAAAGGAGGAGCGTATAATTATTAAAAAGGGTATTTTTGGAGATGGACAGGCAGGCTGTAGGGGAGGAGGTAGGCCTGTATTTTGAACTTAAAAACTCAAATGGGTTTTTGGGTTCAAAATGTGTATTTTTCCCTTATGCTGCTATCCTTTTATAATCCATAATTTTGGGGCCAGGTTGTCCGATAACTGGGCAAAGTGAAAACAGTATGAGTGTATGATGGTTGGGGAACATAGGTGTAGAAGCACAAATCGATGAAAGGATAGCAGCATATGGCAACTTAACTGTTTGTTTTTCCAAAGCAAATGAAGAGTGCATAATTATTAAAAAAGGGTATTTTTGGAGATGGACAGGCAGGCTGATGGGGAGGAGGTAGGCCTGTATTTTGAACTTAAAAACTCAAATGGGTTTTTTGGTTCAAAATATGTATTTTTCCCTTATGCTACTATCCTTTTATAATCCATAATTTTTGGGCCAGGTAGTCTAATTACTTGGCGACATAATAACAGTATGAGTGCATGGTTTGGGAAAATAGATGCAGAAGGACAAATGGATGAAAGGATGGCCGCATCTGGCACCTTTACTGTTTGCTTTTTTCAATGCAAAGGAGGAGCGTATAATTATTAAAAAGGGTATTTTTGGAGATGGACAGGCAGGCTGTAGGGGAGGAGGTAGAAAGAAAGAAAGAAGGGGCAGCGGCACCCATTGCCGGCGCCGCTTCCCTGTTGCCTCCCCCATCCCCGGTTGTATAATTACCTGTTGCTGGGGTCGGGTCAGCGCTGCTTCAGGCCTCCGGAGTGCATCCCCTGCGTCAATGCTATGCGCTGCATGGCGCGGCGCAATGACGAGTGACATCACTCGTCATTGCGTCGCGTAACGCATAGCAATGATGTAGGGGACGCACACCGGAGGCCTGAAGCAGCGCGGACCCGACCCCGGCAACAGGTAATTATACAACTAGGGATGGGGGAGGCAACGGGGCAGCGGCGACGGCAATGGGTGCCGCTGCCCCTTATCTCCCCCTGGCTATCGGTGCAGCTGCCCCATTGCCGACACCGCTTCTCTCCCCCTGGCTATCGGCGCTGGCAATGGGACAGCGGCACCGATAGCCAGGGGGAGAGAAGGGGCAGCGGCGCCGATAGCAGGGGGAGAGAAGCGGCGGTAGCAGGGCTCTAGACCCCAGGAAAGGCAGGGGGAGAGAAGCGGCGGTAGCAGGGCTCTAGACCCCAGGAAAGGCAGGGGGAGAGAAGCAGGCAGCGATGGCCTCTCTCCCCCTGCCTTTCCTGGGGGCTCTGTGGGGTGAGAAGCAGTGTATCGGGGTATACACATGCACACACACGCACCCTCATTTTATGAAGGATATTTGGGTAAAAAAATTCTTTTACCCAAATATCCTTGATAAAATGAGGGTGTGTGTTATAGGCGGATGCGTGGTACACCCGATAAATACGATAATGTTCCCTTATGCTGCTACCCTTTTATAATCCATAATTTTTGGGCAAGGTAGTCTAATTACTTGGCGACATAATAACAGTATGAGTGCATGGTTTGGGAAAATAGATGCAGAAGGACAAATGGATGAAAGGATGGCCGCATCTGGCAACTTTACTGTTTGCTTTTTTTCAATGCAAAGGAGAAGCGTATAATTATTAAAAATCGTATTTTTGGAGATGGACAGGCAGGCTGTAGGGGAGGAGGTAGGCCTGCATTTTGAACTTAAAAACTCAAATGGGTTTTTGGGTTCAAAATGTGTATTTTTCACTAATGCTGCTATCCTTTTATAATCCATAATTTTTGTTCCAGGTAGTCTAATTACTTGGCGACATAATAACAGTATGAGTGCATGGTTTGGGAAAATAGATGCAGAAGGACAAATGGATGAAAGGATGGCCGCATCTGGCAACTTTACTGTTTGCTTTTTTTCAATGCAAAGGAGGAGCGTATAATTATTAAAAATTGTATTTTTGGAGATGGACAGGCAGGCTGTAGGGGAGGAGGTAGGCCTGTATTTTGAACTTAAAAACTCAAATGGGTTTTTGGGTTCAAAATGTGTTTTTTTTCACTAATGCTGCTATCCTTTTATAATCCATAATTTTTGTTCCAGGTAGTCTAATTACTTGGCGACATAATAACAGTATGAGTGCATGGTTTGGGAAAATAGATGCAGAAGGACAAATGGATGAAAGGATGGCCGCATCTGGCAACTTTACTGTTTGCTTTTTTTCAATGCAAAGGAGAAGCGTATAATTATTAAAAATCGTATTTTTGGAGATGGACAGGCAGGCTGTCGGGAAGGAGGTAGGCCTGTATTTTGAACTTAAAAACTCAAATGGGTTTTTGGGTTCAAAATGTGTATTTTTCACTAATGCTGCTATCCTTTTATAACCCATAATTTTGTTCCAGGTAGTCTAATTACTTGGCGACATAATAACAGTATGAGTGCATGGTTTGGGAAAATAGATGCAGAAGGACAAATGGATGAAAGGATGGCCGCATCTGGCAACTTTACTGTTTGCTTTTTTTCAATGCAAAGGAGGAGCATATAATTATTAAAAATGGTATTTTTGGAGATGGACAGGCAGGCTGTAGGGGAGGAGGTAGGCCTGTATTTTGAACTTAAAAACTCAAATGGGTTTTTGGGTTCAAAATGTGTTTTTTTTCACTAATGCTGCTATCCTTTATAATCCATAATTTTTGGGCAGGGTAGTCTAATTACTTGGCGACATAATAACAGTATGAGTGCATGGTTTGGGAAAATAGATGCAGAAGGACAAATGGATGAAAGGATGGCCGCATCTGGCAACTTTACTGTTTGCTTTTTTTCAATGCAAAGGAGGAGCGTATAATTATTAAAAAGGGTATTTTTGGAGATGGACAGGCAGGCTGTAGGGGAGGAGGTAGGCCTGTATTTTGAACTTAAAAACTCAAATGGGTTTTTGGGTTCAAAATGTGTATTTTTCACTAATGCTGCTATCCTTTTATAATCCATAATATTTGGGCAAGGTAGTCTAATTACTTGGCGACATAATAACAGTATGAGTGCATGGTTTGGGAAAATAGATGCAGAAGGACAAATGGATGAAAGGATGGCCGCATCTGGCAACTTTACTGTTTGCTTTTTTTCAATGCAAAGGAGGAGCGTATAATTATTAAAAATTGTATTTTTGGAGATAGACAGGCAGGCTGTAGGGGAGGAGGTAGGCCTGTATTTTGAACTTAAAAACTCAAATGGGTTTTTGGGTTCAAAATGTGTTTTTTTTCACTAATGCTGCTATCCTTTTATAATCCATAATTTTTGTTCCAGGTAGTCTAATTACTTGGCGACATAATAACAGTATGAGTGCATGGTTTGGGAAAATAGATGCAGAAGGACAAATGGATGAAAGGATGGCCGCATCTGGCAACTTTACTGTTTGCTTTTTTTCAATGCAAAGGAGAAGCGTATAATTATTAAAAATCGTATTTTTGGAGATGGACAGGCAGGCTGTCGGGAAGGAGGTAGGCCTGTATTTTGAACTTAAAAACTCAAATGGGTTTTTGGGTTCAAAATGTGTATTTTTCACTAATGCTGCTATCCTTTTATAACCCATAATTTTGTTCCAGGTAGTCTAATTACTTGGCGACATAATAACAGTATGAGTGCATGGTTTGGGAAAATAGATGCAGAAGGACAAATGGATGAAAGGATGGCCGCATCTGGCAACTTTACTGTTTGCTTTTTTTCAATGAAAAGGAGGAGCATATAATTATTAAAAATGGTATTTTTGGAGATGGACAGGCAGGCTGTAGGGGAGGAGGTAGGCCTGTATTTTGAACTTAAAAACTCAAATGGGTTTTTGGGTTCAAAATGTGTTTTTTTTCACTAATGCTGCTATCCTTTTATAATCCATAATTTTGGGGCCAGGTTGTCCGATAACTTGGCAAAGTGAAAACAGTATGAGTGTATGATGGTTTGGGAACATAGGTGTAGAAGCACAAATCGATGAAAGGATAGCAGCATATGGCAACTTAACTGTTTGTTTTTCCAAAGCAAATGAAGAGTGCATAATTATTAAAAATGGGTATTTTTGGAGATGGACAGGCAGGCTGATGGGGAGGAGGTAGGCCTGTATTTTGAACTTAAAAACTCAAATGGGTTTATGGGTTCAAAATATGTATTTTTCCCTTATGCTGCTATCCTTTTATAATCCATAATTTTTGGGCCAGGTAGTCTAATTACTTGGCGACATAATAACAGTATGAGTGCATGGTTTGGGAAAATAGATGCAGAAGGACAAATGGATGAAAGGATGGCCGCATCTGGCAACTTTACTGTTTGCTTTTTTTCAATGCAAAGGAGAGGCGTATAATTATTAAAAATCGTATTTTTGGAGATGGACAGGCAGGCTGTAGGGGAGGAGGTAGGCCTGTATTTTGAACTTAAAAACTCAAATGGGTTTTTGGGTTCAAAATGTGTATTTTTCACTAATGCTGCTGTCCTTTTATAATCCATAATTTTTGGGCAAGGTAGTTTAACTTGGCGACATAATAACAGTATGAGTGCATGGTTTGGGAAAATAGATGCAGAAGGACAAATGGATGAAAGGATGGCCGCATCTGGCAACTTTACTGTTTGCTTTTTTTCAATGCAAAGGAGGAGCGTATAATTTTTGAAAGGTTTTTTTTGGAGATGGACAGGCAGGCTGTAGGGGAGGAGGTAGAAAGAAAGAAAGAAGGGGCAGCGGCACCCATTGCCGGCGCCGCTTCCCTGTTGCCTCCCCCATCCCCGGTTGTATAATTACCTGTTGCTGGGGTCGGGTCAGCGCTGCTTCAGGACTCCGGGGTGCATCCCCTGCGTCGTTGCTATGCGCTGCATGGCGCGGCGCAATGACGAGTGACATCACTCGTCATTGCGTCTCGCAACGCATAGCAATGATGTAGGGGACGCACACCGGAGGCCTGAAGCAGCGCGGACCCGACCCCGGCAACAGGTAATTATACAACTAGGGATGGGGGAGGCAACGGGGCAGCGGCGACGGCAATGGGTGCCGCTGCCCCTTATCTCCCCCTGGCTATCGGTGCAGCTGCCCCATTGCCGACACCGCTTCTCTCCCCCTGGCTATCGGCGCTGGCAATGGGACAGCGGCACTGATAGCCAGGGGGAGAGAAGGGGCAGCGGCACCGATAGCAGGAGGAGAGAAGAGGCGGTAGCAGGGCTCTAGACCCCAGGAAAGGCAGGGGGAGAGAAGCAGGCAGCGACGGCCTCTCTCCGCCTGCCTTTCCTGGGGGCTCTGTGGGGTGAGAAGCAGTGTATCGGGGTATACACATGCACACACACGCACCCTCATTTTATGAAGGATATTTGGGTAAAAAAATTCTTTTACCCAAATATCCTTGATAAAATGAGGGTGTGTGTTATAGGCGGATGCGTGGTACACCCGATAAATACGGTAATGTTCCCTTATGCTGCTACCCTTTTATAATCCATAATTTTTGGGCCAGGTAGTCTAATTACTTGGAGACATAATAACAGTATGAGTGCATGGTTTGGGAAAATAGATGCAGAAGGACAAATGGATGAAAGGATGGCCGCATCTGGCAACTTTACTGTTTGCTTTTTTTCAATGCAAAGGAGAAGCGTATAATTATTAAAAATCGTATTTTTGGAGATGGACAGGCAGGCTGTAGGGGAGGAGGTAGGCCTGTATTTTGAACTTAAAAACTCAAATGGGTTTTTGGGTTCAAAATGTGTATTTTTCACTAATGCTGCTATCCTTTTATAATCCATAATTTTTGTTCCAGGTAGTCTAATTACTTGGCGACATAATAACAGTATGAGTGCATGGTTTGGGAAAATAGATGCAGAAGGACAAATGGATGAAAGGATGGCCGCATCTGGCAACTTTACTGTTTGCTTTTTTTCAATGCAAAGGAGGAGCGTATAATTATTAAAAATGGTATTTTTGGAGATGGACAGGCAGGCTGTAGGGGAGGAGGTAGGCCTGTATTTTGAACTTAAAAACTCAAATGGGTTTTTGGGTTCAAAATGTGTTTTTTTTCACTAATGCTGCTATCCTTTTATAATCCATAATTTTTGGGCAGGGTAGTCTAATTACTTGGCGACATAATAACAGTATGAGTGCATGGTTTGGGAAAATAGATGTAGAAGCACAAATCGATGAAAGGATAGCAGCATATGGCAACTTAACTGTTTGTTTTTCCAAAGCAAATGAAGAGTGCATAATTATTAAAAAAGGGTATTTTTGGAGATGGACAGGCAGGCTGATGGGGAGGAGGTAGGCCTGTATTTTGAACTTAAAAACTCAAATGGGTTTTTGGGTTCAAAATATGTATTTTTCCCTTATGCTGCTATCCTTTTATAATCCATAATTTTTGGGCCAGGTAGTCTAATTACTTGGCGACATAATAACAGTATGAGTGCATGGTTTGGGAAAATAGATGCAGAAGGACAAATGGATGAAAGGATGGCCGCATCTGGCACCTTTACTTTTTGCTTTTTTTCAATGCAAAGGAGGAGCGTATAATTATTAAAAAGGGTATTTTTGGAGATGGACAGGCAGGCTGTAGGGGAGGAAGTAGAAAGAAAGAAAGAAGGGGCAGCGGCACCCATTGCCGGCGCCGCTTCCCTGTTGCCTCCCCCATCCGCGGTTGTATAATTACCCGTTGCTGGGGTCGGGTCAGCTTTGCTTCAGGCCTCCGGAGTGCATCCCCTGCGTCAATGCTATGCGCTGCATGGCGCGGCGCAATGACGAGTGACATCACTCGTCATTGCGTCGCGCAACGCATAGCAATGATGTAGGGGACGCACACCGGAGGCCTGAAGCAGCGCGGACCCGACCCCGGCAACAGGTAATTATACAACTAGGGATGGGGGAGGCAACGGGGCAGCGGCGACGGCAATGGGTGCCGCTGCCCCTTATCTCCCCCTGGCTATCGGTGCAGCTGCCCCATTGCCGACACCGCTTCTCTCCCCCTGGCTATCGGCGCTGGCAATGGGACAGCGGCACCGATAGCCAGGGGGAGAGAAGGGGCAGCGGCGCCGATAGCAGGGGGAGAGAAGCGGCGGTAGCAGGGCTCTAGACCCCAGGAAAGGCAGGGGGAGAGAAGCAGGCAGCGACGGCCTCTCTCCCCCTGCCTTTCCTGGGGGCTCTGTGGGGTGAGAAGCAGTGTATCGGGGTATACACATGCACACACACGCACCCTCATTTTATGAAGGATATTTGGGTAAAAAAATTATTTTACCCAAATATCCTTGATAAAATGAGGGTGTGTGTTATAGGCGGATGCGCGGTACACCCCCGATAAATACGGTAATGTTCCCTTATGCTGCTACCCTTTTATAATCCATAATTTTTGGGCCAGGTAGTCTAATTACTTGGCGACATAATAACAGTATGAGTGCATGGTTTGGGAAAATAGATGCAGAAGGACAAATGGATGAAAGGATGGCCGCATCTAGCAACTTTACTGTTTGCTTTTTTTCAATGCAAAGGAGAAGCGTATAATTATTAAAAATCGTATTTTTGGAGATGGACAGGCAGGCTGTAGGGGAGGAGGTAGGCCTGTATTTTGAACTTAAAAACTCAAATGGGTTTTTGGGTTCAAAATGTGTATTTTTCACTAATGCTGCTATCCTTTTATAATCCATAATTTTTGTTCCAGGTAGTCTAATTACTTGGCGACATAATAACAGTATGAGTGCATGGTTTGGGAAAATAGATGCAGAAGGACAAATGGATGAAAGGATGGCCGCATCTGGCAACTTTACTGTTTGCTTTTTTTCAATGCAAAGGAGGAGCGTATAATTATTAAAAATTGTATTTTTGGAGATGGACAGGCAGGCTGTAGGGGAGGAGGTAGGCCTGTATTTTGAACTTAAAAACTCAAATGGGTTTTTGGGTTCAAAATGTGTATTTTTCACTAATGCTGCTATCCTTTTATAATCCATAATATTTGGGCAAGGTAGTCTAATTACTTGGCGACATAATAACAGTATGAGTGCATGGTTTGGGAAAATAGATGCAGAAGGACAAATGGATGAAAGGATGGCCGCATCTGGCAACTTTATTGTTTGCTTTTTTTCAATGCAAAGGAGGAGCGTATAATTATTAAAAAGGGTATTTTTGGAGATGGACAGGCAGGCTGTAGGGGAGGAGGTAGGCCTGTATTTTGAACTTAAAAACTCAAATGGGTTTTTGGGTTCAAAATGTGTATTTTTCCCTTATGCTGCTATCCTTTTATAATCCATAATTTTGGGGCCAGGTTGTCCGATAACTGGGCAAAGTGAAAACAGTATGAGTGTATGATGGTTTGGGAACATAGGTGTAGAAGCACAAATCGATGAAAGGATAGCAGCATATGGCAACTTAACTGTTTGTTTTTCCAAAGCAAATGAAGAGTGCATAATTATTAAAAAAGGGTATTTTTGGAGATGGACAGGCAGGCTGATGGGGAGGAGGTAGGCCTGTATTTTGAACTTAAAAACTCAAATGGGTTTTTGGGTTCAAAATATGTATTTTTCCCTTATGCTGCTATCCTTTTATAATCCATAATTTTTGGGCCAGGTAGTCTAATTACTTGGCAACATAATAACAGTATGAGTGCATGGTTTGGGAAAATAGATGCAGAAGGACAAATGGATGAAAGGATGGCCGCATTTGGCAACTTTACTGTTTGCTTTTTTTCAATGCAAAGGAGGAGCGTATAATTATTAAAAAGGGTATTTTTGGAGATGGACAGGCAGGCTGTAGGGGAGGAGGTAGGCCTGTATTTTGAACTTAAAAACTCAAATGGGTTTTTGGGTTCAAAATGTGTATTTTTCCCTTATGCTGCTATCCTTTTATAATCCATAATTTTGGGGCCAGGTTGTCCGATAACTGGGCAAAGTGAAAACAGTATGAGTGTATGATGGTTGGGGAACATAGGTGTAGAAGCACAAATCGATGAAAGGATAGCAGCATATGGCAACTTAACTGTTTGTTTTTCCAAAGCAAATGAAGAGTGCATAATTATTAAAAAAGGGTATTTTTGGAGATGGACAGGCAGGCTGATGGGGAGGAGGTAGGCCTGTATTTTGAACTTAAAAACTCAAATGGGTTTTTTGGTTCAAAATATGTATTTTTCCCTTATGCTACTATCCTTTTATAATCCATAATTTTTGGGCCAGGTAGTCTAATTACTTGGCGACATAATAACAGTATGAGTGCATGGTTTGGGAAAATAGATGCAGAAGGACAAATGGATGAAAGGATGGCCGCATCTGGCACCTTTACTGTTTGCTTTTTTCAATGCAAAGGAGGAGCGTATAATTATTAAAAAGGGTATTTTTGGAGATGGACAGGCAGGCTGTAGGGGAGGAGGTAGAAAGAAAGAAAGAAGGGGCAGCGGCACCCATTGCCGGCGCCGCTTCCCTGTTGCCTCCCCCATCCCCGGTTGTATAATTACCTGTTGCTGGGGTCGGGTCAGCGCTGCTTCAGGCCTCCGGAGTGCATCCCCTGCGTCAATGCTATGCGCTGCATGGCGCGGCGCAATGACGAGTGACATCACTCGTCATTGCGTCGCGTAACGCATAGCAATGATGTAGGGGACGCACACCGGAGGCCTGAAGCAGCGCGGACCCGACCCCGGCAACAGGTAATTATACAACTAGGGATGGGGGAGGCAACGGGGCAGCGGCGACGGCAATGGGTGCCGCTGCCCCTTATCTCCCCCTGGCTATCGGTGCAGCTGCCCCATTGCCGACACCGCTTCTCTCCCCCTGGCTATCGGCGCTGGCAATGGGACAGCGGCACCGATAGCCAGGGGGAGAGAAGGGGCAGCGGCGCCGATAGCAGGGGGAGAGAAGCGGCGGTAGCAGGGCTCTAGACCCCAGGAAAGGCAGGGGGAGAGAAGCGGCGGTAGCAGGGCTCTAGACCCCAGGAAAGGCAGGGGGAGAGAAGCAGGCAGCGACGGCCTCTCTCCCCCTGCCTTTCCTGGGGGCTCTGTGGGGTGAGAAGCAGTGTATCGGGGTATACACATGCACACACACGCACCCTCATTTTATGAAGGATATTTGGGTAAAAAAATTATTTTACCCAAATATCCTTGATAAAATGAGGGTGTGTGTTATAGGCGGATGCGTGGTACACCCCCGATAAATACGGTAATGTTCCCTTATGCTGCTACCCTTTTATAATCCATAATTTTTGGGCCAGGTAGTCTAATTACTTGGCGACATAATAACAGTATGAGTGCATGGTTTGGGAAAATAGATGCAGAAGGACAAATGGATGAAAGGATGGCCGCATCTAGCAACTTTACTGTTTGCTTTTTTTCAATGCAAAGGAGAAGCGTATAATTATTAAAAATCGTATTTTTGGAGATGGACAGGCAGGCTGTAGGGGAGGAGGTAGGCCTGTATTTTGAACTTAAAAACTCAAATGGGTTTTTGGGTTCAAAATGTGTATTTTTCACTAATGCTGCTATCCTTTTATAATCCATAATTTTTGTTCCAGGTAGTCTAATTACTTGGCGACATAATAACAGTATGAGTGCATGGTTTGGGAAAATAGATGCAGAAGGACAAATGGATGAAAGGATGGCCGCATCTGGCAACTTTACTGTTTGCTTTTTTTCAATGCAAAGGAGGAGCGTATAATTATTAAAAATTGTATTTTTGGAGATGGACAGGCAGGCTGTAGGGGAGGAGGTAGGCCTGTATTTTGAACTTAAAAACTCAAATGGGTTTTTGGGTTCAAAATGTGTATTTTTCACTAATGCTGCTATCCTTTTATAATCCATAATATTTGGGCAAGGTAGTCTAATTACTTGGCGACATAATAACAGTATGAGTGCATGGTTTGGGAAAATAGATGCAGAAGGACAAATGGATGAAAGGATGGCCGCATCTGGCAACTTTACTGTTTGCTTTTTTTCAATGCAAAGGAGGAGCGTATAATTATTAAAAAGGGTATTTTTGGAGATGGACAGGCAGGCTGTAGGGGAGGAGGTAGGCCTGTATTTTGAACTTAAAAACTCAAATGGGTTTTTGGGTTCAAAATGTGTATTTTTCCCTTATGCTGCTATCCTTTTATAATCCATCATTTTTGGGCCAGGTAGTCTAATTACTTGGCGACATAATAACAGTATGAGTGCGTGGTTTGGGAAAATAGATGCAGAAGGACAAATGGATGAAAGGATGGCCGCATCTGGCAACTTTACTGTTTGCTTTTTTTCAATGCAAAGGAGGAGCGTATAATTATTAAAAGGCTATTTTTGGAGATGGACAGGCAGGCTGTAGGGGAGGAGGTAGGCCTGTATTTTGAACTTAAAAACTCAAATGGGTTTTTGGGTTCAAAATGTGTATTTTTCCCTTATGCTGCTATCCTTTTATAATCCATAATTTTGGGGCCAGGTTGTCCGATAACTGGGCAAAGTGAAAACAGTATGAGTGTATGATGGTTTGGGAACATAGGTGTAGAAGCACAAATCGATGAAAGGATAGCAGCATATGGCAACTTAACTGTTTGTTTTTCCAAAGCAAATGAAGAGTGCATAATTATTAAAAAAGGGTATTTTTGGAGATGGACAGGCAGGCTGATGGGGAGGAGGTAGGCCTGTATTTTGAACTTAAAAACTCAAATGGGTTTTTGGGTTCAAAATATGTATTTTTCCCTTATGCTGCTATCCTTTTATAATCCATAATTTTTGGGCCAGGTAGTCTAATTACTTGGCAACATAATAACAGTATGAGTGCATGGTTTGGGAAAATAGATGCAGAAGGACAAATGGATGAAAGGATGGCCGCATTTGGCAACTTTACTGTTTGCTTTTTTTCAATGCAAAGGAGGAGCGTATAATTATTAAAAAGGGTATTTTTGGAGATGGACAGGCAGGCTGTAGGGGAGGAGGTAGGCCTGTATTTTGAACTTAAAAACTCAAATGGGTTTTTGGGTTCAAAATGTGTATTTTTCCCTTATGCTGCTATCCTTTTATAATCCATAATTTTGGGGCCAGGTTGTCCGATAACTGGGCAAAGTGAAAACAGTATGAGTGTATGATGGTTGGGGAACATAGGTGTAGAAGCACAAATCGATGAAAGGATAGCAGCATATGGCAACTTAACTGTTTGTTTTTCCAAAGCAAATGAAGAGTGCATAATTATTAAAAAAGGGTATTTTTGGAGATGGACAGGCAGGCTGATGGGGAGGAGGTAGGCCTGTATTTTGAACTTAAAAACTCAAATGGGTTTTTTGGTTCAAAATATGTATTTTTCCCTTATGCTACTATCCTTTTATAATCCATAATTTTTGGGCCAGGTAGTCTAATTACTTGGCGACATAATAACAGTATGAGTGCATGGTTTGGGAAAATAGATGCAGAAGGACAAATGGATGAAAGGATGGCCGCATCTGGCACCTTTACTGTTTGCTTTTTTCAATGCAAAGGAGGAGCGTATAATTATTAAAAAGGGTATTTTTGGAGATGGACAGGCAGGCTGTAGGGGAGGAGGTAGAAAGAAAGAAAGAAGGGGCAGCGGCACCCATTGCCGGCGCCGCTTCCCTGTTGCCTCCCCCATCCCCGGTTGTATAATTACCTGTTGCTGGGGTCGGGTCAGCGCTGCTTCAGGCCTCCGGAGTGCATCCCCTGCGTCAATGCTATGCGCTGCATGGCGCGGCGCAATGACGAGTGACATCACTCGTCATTGCGTCGCGTAACGCATAGCAATGATGTAGGGGACGCACACCGGAGGCCTGAAGCAGCGCGGACCCGACCCCGGCAACAGGTAATTATACAACTAGGGATGGGGGAGGCAACGGGGCAGCGGCGACGGCAATGGGTGCCGCTGCCCCTTATCTCCCCCTGGCTATCGGTGCAGCTGCCCCATTGCCGACACCGCTTCTCTCCCCCTGGCTATCGGCGCTGGCAATGGGACAGCGGCACCGATAGCCAGGGGGAGAGAAGGGGCAGCGGCGCCGATAGCAGGGGGAGAGAAGCGGCGGTAGCAGGGCTCTAGACCCCAGGAAAGGCAGGGGGAGAGAAGCGGCGGTAGCAGGGCTCTAGACCCCAGGAAAGGCAGGGGGAGAGAAGCAGGCAGCGATGGCCTCTCTCCCCCTGCCTTTCCTGGGGGCTCTGTGGGGTGAGAAGCAGTGTATCGGGGTATACACATGCACACACACGCACCCTCATTTTATGAAGGATATTTGGGTAAAAAAATTCTTTTACCCAAATATCCTTGATAAAATGAGGGTGTGTGTTATAGGCGGATGCGTGGTACACCCGATAAATACGATAATGTTCCCTTATGCTGCTACCCTTTTATAATCCATAATTTTTGGGCAAGGTAGTCTAATTACTTGGCGACATAATAACAGTATGAGTGCATGGTTTGGGAAAATAGATGCAGAAGGACAAATGGATGAAAGGATGGCCGCATCTGGCAACTTTACTGTTTGCTTTTTTTCAATGCAAAGGAGAAGCGTATAATTATTAAAAATCGTATTTTTGGAGATGGACAGGCAGGCTGTAGGGGAGGAGGTAGGCCTGCATTTTGAACTTAAAAACTCAAATGGGTTTTTGGGTTCAAAATGTGTATTTTTCACTAATGCTGCTATCCTTTTATAATCCATAATTTTTGTTCCAGGTAGTCTAATTACTTGGCGACATAATAACAGTATGAGTGCATGGTTTGGGAAAATAGATGCAGAAGGACAAATGGATGAAAGGATGGCCGCATCTGGCAACTTTACTGTTTGCTTTTTTTCAATGCAAAGGAGGAGCGTATAATTATTAAAAATTGTATTTTTGGAGATGGACAGGCAGGCTGTAGGGGAGGAGGTAGGCCTGTATTTTGAACTTAAAAACTCAAATGGGTTTTTGGGTTCAAAATGTGTTTTTTTTCACTAATGCTGCTATCCTTTTATAATCCATAATTTTTGTTCCAGGTAGTCTAATTACTTGGCGACATAATAACAGTATGAGTGCATGGTTTGGGAAAATAGATGCAGAAGGACAAATGGATGAAAGGATGGCCGCATCTGGCAACTTTACTGTTTGCTTTTTTTCAATGCAAAGGAGAAGCGTATAATTATTAAAAATCGTATTTTTGGAGATGGACAGGCAGGCTGTCGGGAAGGAGGTAGGCCTGTATTTTGAACTTAAAAACTCAAATGGGTTTTTGGGTTCAAAATGTGTATTTTTCACTAATGCTGCTATCCTTTTATAACCCATAATTTTGTTCCAGGTAGTCTAATTACTTGGCGACATAATAACAGTATGAGTGCATGGTTTGGGAAAATAGATGCAGAAGGACAAATGGATGAAAGGATGGCCGCATCTGGCAACTTTACTGTTTGCTTTTTTTCAATGCAAAGGAGGAGCATATAATTATTAAAAATGGTATTTTTGGAGATGGACAGGCAGGCTGTAGGGGAGGAGGTAGGCCTGTATTTTGAACTTAAAAACTCAAATGGGTTTTTGGGTTCAAAATGTGTTTTTTTTCACTAATGCTGCTATCCTTTATAATCCATAATTTTTGGGCAGGGTAGTCTAATTACTTGGCGACATAATAACAGTATGAGTGCATGGTTTGGGAAAATAGATGCAGAAGGACAAATGGATGAAAGGATGGCCGCATCTGGCAACTTTACTGTTTGCTTTTTTTCAATGCAAAGGAGGAGCGTATAATTATTAAAAAGGGTATTTTTGGAGATGGACAGGCAGGCTGTAGGGGAGGAGGTAGGCCTGTATTTTGAACTTAAAAACTCAAATGGGTTTTTGGGTTCAAAATGTGTATTTTTCACTAATGCTGCTATCCTTTTATAATCCATAATATTTGGGCAAGGTAGTCTAATTACTTGGCGACATAATAACAGTATGAGTGCATGGTTTGGGAAAATAGATGCAGAAGGACAAATGGATGAAAGGATGGCCGCATCTGGCAACTTTACTGTTTGCTTTTTTTCAATGCAAAGGAGGAGCGTATAATTATTAAAAATTGTATTTTTGGAGATGGACAGGCAGGCTGTAGGGGAGGAGGTAGGCCTGTATTTTGAACTTAAAAACTCAAATGGGTTTTTGGGTTCAAAATGTGTTTTTTTTCACTAATGCTGCTATCCTTTTATAATCCATAATTTTTGTTCCAGGTAGTCTAATTACTTGGCGACATAATAACAGTATGAGTGCATGGTTTGGGAAAATAGATGCAGAAGGACAAATGGATGAAAGGATGGCCGCATCTGGCAACTTTACTGTTTGCTTTTTTTCAATGCAAAGGAGAAGCGTATAATTATTAAAAATCGTATTTTTGGAGATGGACAGGCAGGCTGTCGGGAAGGAGGTAGGCCTGTATTTTGAACTTAAAAACTCAAATGGGTTTTTGGGTTCAAAATGTGTATTTTTCACTAATGCTGCTATCCTTTTATAACCCATAATTTTGTTCCAGGTAGTCTAATTACTTGGCGACATAATAACAGTATGAGTGCATGGTTTGGGAAAATAGATGCAGAAGGACAAATGGATGAAAGGATGGCCGCATCTGGCAACTTTACTGTTTGCTTTTTTTCAATGAAAAGGAGGAGCATATAATTATTAAAAATGGTATTTTTGGAGATGGACAGGCAGGCTGTAGGGGAGGAGGTAGGCCTGTATTTTGAACTTAAAAACTCAAATGGGTTTTTGGGTTCAAAATGTGTTTTTTTTCACTAATGCTGCTATCCTTTTATAATCCATAATTTTGGGGCCAGGTTGTCCGATAACTTGGCAAAGTGAAAACAGTATGAGTGTATGATGGTTTGGGAACATAGGTGTAGAAGCACAAATCGATGAAAGGATAGCAGCATATGGCAACTTAACTGTTTGTTTTTCCAAAGCAAATGAAGAGTGCATAATTATTAAAAATGGGTATTTTTGGAGATGGACAGGCAGGCTGATGGGGAGGAGGTAGGCCTGTATTTTGAACTTAAAAACTCAAATGGGTTTATGGGTTCAAAATATGTATTTTTCCCTTATGCTGCTATCCTTTTATAATCCATAATTTTTGGGCCAGGTAGTCTAATTACTTGGCGACATAATAACAGTATGAGTGCATGGTTTGGGAAAATAGATGCAGAAGGACAAATGGATGAAAGGATGGCCGCATCTGGCAACTTTACTGTTTGCTTTTTTTCAATGCAAAGGAGAGGCGTATAATTATTAAAAATCGTATTTTTGGAGATGGACAGGCAGGCTGTAGGGGAGGAGGTAGGCCTGTATTTTGAACTTAAAAACTCAAATGGGTTTTTGGGTTCAAAATGTGTATTTTTCACTAATGCTGCTGTCCTTTTATAATCCATAATTTTTGGGCAAGGTAGTCTAATTACTTGGCGACATAATAACAGTATGAGTGCATGGTTTGGGAAAATAGATGCAGAAGGACAAATGGATGAAAGGATGGCCGCATCTGGCAACTTTACTGTTTGCTTTTTTTCAATGCAAAGGAGGAGCGTATAATTTTTGAAAGGTTTTTTTTGGAGATGGACAGGCAGGCTGTAGGGGAGGAGGTAGAAAGAAAGAAAGAAGGGGCAGCGGCACCCATTGCCGGCGCCGCTTCCCTGTTGCCTCCCCCATCCCCGGTTGTATAATTACCTGTTGCTGGGGTCGGGTCAGCGCTGCTTCAGGACTCCGGGGTGCATCCCCTGCGTCGTTGCTATGCGCTGCATGGCGCGGCGCAATGACGAGTGACATCACTCGTCATTGCGTCTCGCAACGCATAGCAATGATGTAGGGGACGCACACCGGAGGCCTGAAGCAGCGCGGACCCGACCCCGGCAACAGGTAATTATACAACTAGGGATGGGGGAGGCAACGGGGCAGCGGCGACGGCAATGGGTGCCGCTGCCCCTTATCTCCCCCTGGCTATCGGTGCAGCTGCCCCATTGCCGACACCGCTTCTCTCCCCCTGGCTATCGGCGCTGGCAATGGGACAGCGGCACTGATAGCCAGGGGGAGAGAAGGGGCAGCGGCACCGATAGCAGGAGGAGAGAAGAGGCGGTAGCAGGGCTCTAGACCCCAGGAAAGGCAGGGGGAGAGAAGCAGGCAGCGACGGCCTCTCTCCGCCTGCCTTTCCTGGGGGCTCTGTGGGGTGAGAAGCAGTGTATCGGGGTATACACATGCACACACACGCACCCTCATTTTATGAAGGATATTTGGGTAAAAAAATTCTTTTACCCAAATATCCTTGATAAAATGAGGGTGTGTGTTATAGGCGGATGCGTGGTACACCCGATAAATACGGTAATGTTCCCTTATGCTGCTACCCTTTTATAATCCATAATTTTTGGGCCAGGTAGTCTAATTACTTGGAGACATAATAACAGTATGAGTGCATGGTTTGGGAAAATAGATGCAGAAGGACAAATGGATGAAAGGATGGCCGCATCTGGCAACTTTACTGTTTGCTTTTTTTCAATGCAAAGGAGAAGCGTATAATTATTAAAAATCGTATTTTTGGAGATGGACAGGCAGGCTGTAGGGGAGGAGGTAGGCCTGTATTTTGAACTTAAAAACTCAAATGGGTTTTTGGGTTCAAAATGTGTATTTTTCACTAATGCTGCTATCCTTTTATAATCCATAATTTTTGTTCCAGGTAGTCTAATTACTTGGCGACATAATAACAGTATGAGTGCATGGTTTGGGAAAATAGATGCAGAAGGACAAATGGATGAAAGGATGGCCGCATCTGGCAACTTTACTGTTTGCTTTTTTTCAATGCAAAGGAGGAGCGTATAATTATTAAAAATGGTATTTTTGGAGATGGACAGGCAGGCTGTAGGGGAGGAGGTAGGCCTGTATTTTGAACTTAAAAACTCAAATGGGTTTTTGGGTTCAAAATGTGTTTTTTTTCACTAATGCTGCTATCCTTTTATAATCCATAATTTTTGGGCAGGGTAGTCTAATTACTTGGCGACATAATAACAGTATGAGTGCATGGTTTGGGAAAATAGATGTAGAAGCACAAATCGATGAAAGGATAGCAGCATATGGCAACTTAACTGTTTGTTTTTCCAAAGCAAATGAAGAGTGCATAATTATTAAAAAAGGGTATTTTTGGAGATGGACAGGCAGGCTGATGGGGAGGAGGTAGGCCTGTATTTTGAACTTAAAAACTCAAATGGGTTTTTGGGTTCAAAATATGTATTTTTCCCTTATGCTGCTATCCTTTTATAATCCATAATTTTTGGGCCAGGTAGTCTAATTACTTGGCGACATAATAACAGTATGAGTGCATGGTTTGGGAAAATAGATGCAGAAGGACAAATGGATGAAAGGATGGCCGCATCTGGCACCTTTACTGTTTGCTTTTTTTCAATGCAAAGGAGGAGCGTATAATTATTAAAAAGGGTATTTTTGGAGATGGACAGGCAGGCTGTAGGGGAGGAGGTAGAAAGAAAGAAAGAAGGGGCAGCGGCACCCATTGCCGGCGCCGCTTCCCTGTTGCCTCCCCCATCCCCGGTTGTATAATTACCTGTTGCTGGGGTCGGGTCAGCTTTGCTTCAGGCCTCCGGAGTGCATCCCCTGCGTCAATGCTATGCGCTGCATGGCGCGGCGCAATGACGAGTGACATCACTCGTCATTGCGTCGCGCAACGCATAGCAATGATGTAGGGGACGCACACCGGAGGCCTGAAGCAGCGCGGACCCGACCCCGGCAACAGGTAATTATACAACTAGGGATGGGGGAGGCAACGGGGCAGCGGCGACGGCAATGGGTGCCGCTGCCCCTTATCTCCCCCTGGCTATCGGTGCAGCTGCCCCATTGCCGACACCGCTTCTCTCCCCCTGGCTATCGGCGCTGGCAATGGGACAGCGGCACCGATAGCCAGGGGGAGAGAAGGGGCAGCGGCGCCGATAGCAGGGGGAGAGAAGCGGCGGTAGCAGGGCTCTAGACCCCAGGAAAGGCAGGGGGAGAGAAGCAGGCAGCGACGGCCTCTCTCCCCCTGCCTTTCCTGGGGGCTCTGTGGGGTGAGAAGCAGTGTATCGGGGTATACACATGCACACACACGCACCCTCATTTTATGAAGGATATTTGGGTAAAAAAATTATTTTACCCAAATATCCTTGATAAAATGAGGGTGTGTGTTATAGGCGGATGCGTGGTACACCCGATAAATACGATAATGTTCCCTTATGCTGCTACCCTTTTATAATCCATAATTTTTGGGCAAGGTAGTCTAATTACTTGGCGACATAATAACAGTATGAGTGCATGGTTTGGGAAAATAGATGCAGAATGACAAATGGATGAAAGGATGACCGCATCTGGCAACTTTACTGTTTGCTTTTTTTCAATGCAAAGGAGGAGCGTATAATTATTAAAAATGGTATTTTTGGAGATAGACAGGCAGGCTGTAGGGGAGGAGGTAGGCCTGTATTTTGAACTTAAAAACTCAAATGGGTTTTTGGGTTCAAAATGTGTATTTTTCACTAATGCTGCTATCCTTTTATAATTTATAATGTTTGGGCCAGGTAGTCTAATTACTTGGCGACATAATAACAGTATGAGTGCATGGTTTGGGAAAATAGATGCAGAAGGACAAATGGATGAAAGGATGGCCGCATCTGGCAACTTTACTGTTTGCTTTTTTTCAATGCAAAGGAGGAGCGTATAATTATTAAAAAGGGTATTTTTGGAGATGGACAGGCAGGCTGTAGGGGAGGAGGTAGGCCTGTATTTTGAACTTAAAAACTCAAATGGGTTTTTGGGTTCAAAATGTGTTTTTTTTCACTAATGCTGCTATCCTTTTATAATCCATAATTTTTGGGCAAGGTAGTCTAATTACTTGGCGACATAATAACAGTATGAGTGCATGGTTTGGGAAAATAGATGCAGAAGGACAAATGGATTAAAGGATGGCCGCATCTGGCAACTTTACTGTTTGCTTTTTTTCAATGCAAAGGAGGAGCGTATAATTATTAAAAAGGGTATTTTTGGAGATGGACAGGCAGGCTGTAGGGGAGGAGGTAGGCCTGTATTTTGAACTTAAAAACTCAAATGGGTTTTTGGGTTCAAAATGTGTATTTTTCACTAATGCTGCTATCCTTTTATAATCCATAATTTTTGGGCAAGGTAGTCTAATTACTTGGCGACATAATAACAGTATGAGTGCATGGTTTGGGAAAATAGATGCAGAATGACAAATGGATGAAAGGATGACCGCATCTGGCAACTTTACTGTTTGCTTTTTTTCAATGCAAAGGAGGAGCGTATAATTATTAAAAATGGTATTTTTGGAGATGGACAGGCAGGCTGTAGGGGAGGAGGTAGGCCTGTATTTTGAACTTAAAAACTCAAATGGGTTTTTGGGTTCAAAATGTGTTTTTTTTCACTAATGCTGCTATCCTTTTATAATCCATAATTTTTGGGCAGGGTAGTCTAATTACTTGGCAACATAATAACAGTATGAGTGCATGGTTTGGGAAAATAGATGCAGAAGGACAAATGGATGAAAGGATGGCCGCATCTGGCAACTTTACTGTTTGCTTTTTTTCAATGCAAAGGAGGAGCGTATAATTATTAAAAAGGGTATTTTTGGAGATGGACAGGCAGGCTGTAGGGGAGGAGGTAGGCCTGTATTTTGAACTTAAAAACTCAAATGGGTTTTTGGGTTCAAAATGTGTATTTTTCACTAATGCTGCTCTCCTTTTATAAACCATAATTTTTGGGCCAGGTAGTCTAATTACTTGGCGACATAATAACAGTATGAGTGCATGGTTTGGGAAAATAGATGCAGAAGGACAAATGGATGAAAGGATGGCCGCATCTGGCAACTTTACTGTTTGCTTTTTTTCAATGCAAAGAAGGAGCGTATAATTATTAAAAAGGGTATTTTTGGAGATGGACAGGCAGGCTGTAGGGGAGGAGGTAAAAAGAAAGAAAGAAGGGGCAGCAGCACCCATTGCCGGCGCCGCTGCCCCGTTGCCTCCCCCATCCCCGGTTGTATAATTACCTGTTGCTGGGGTCGGGTCAGCGCTGCTTCAGGCCTCAGTTGTGCATCCCCTGCGTCGTTGCTATGCGCTGCATGGCGCGGTGCTATGACGAGTGACGTCACTCGTCATTGCGTCTCGCAATGCATAGCAATGATGCAGGGGACGCACACCGGAGGCCTGAAGCAGCACGGACCCGACCCCGGCAACAGGTAATTATACAACTAGGGATGGGGGAGGCAACGGGGCAGCGGCGACGGCAATGGGTGCCGCTGCCCCTTAAGCCCCCCTGGCTATCGGTGCCGTTGCCCCATTACCGGCGCCGCTTCTCTCCCCCTGGCTATCGGCGCTGGCAATGGGACAGCGGCACCGATAGCCAGGGGGAAAGAAGGGGCAGCGGCGCCGATAGCAGGGGAGAGAAGCGGCGGTAGCAGGGCTCTAGACCCCAGGAAAGGCAGGGGGAGAGAAGCAGGCAGCGATGGCCTCTCTCCCCCTGCCTTTCCTGGGGGCTCTGTGGGTTGAGAAGCAGTGTATCGGGGTACACACATGCACACACACGCACCCTCATTTTATGAAGGATATTTGGGTAAAAACTTTTTTTACCCAAATATCCTTGGTAAAATGAGGGTGCGTGTTATAGGCCGGTGCGTTGTACACCCCGATAAATACGGTAATGTTCCCTTATGCTGCTACCCTTTTATAATCCATAATTTTTGGGCCAGGTAGTCTAATTACTTGGCGACATAATAACAGTATGAGTGCATGGTTTGGGAAAATAGATGCAGAAGGACAAATGGATGAAAGGATGGCCGCATCTGGCAACTTTACTGTTTGCTTTTTTTCAATGCAAAGGAGAAGCGTATAATTATTAAAAATCGTATTTTTGGAGATGGACAGGCAGGCTGTAGGGGAGGAGGTAGGCCTGTATTTTGAACTTAAAAACTCAAATGGGTTTTTGGGTTCAAAATATGTATTTTTCACTAATGCTGCTATCCTTTTATAATCCATAATTTTTGTTCCAGGTAGTCTAATTACTTGGCGACATAATAACAGTATGAGTGCATGGTTTGGGAAAATAGATGCAGAAGGACAAATGGATGAAAGGATGGCCGCATCTGGCAACTTTACTGTTTGCTTTTTTTCAATGCAAAGGAGGAGCGTATAATTATTAAAAATTGTATTTTTGGAGATAGACAGGCAGGCTGTAGGGGAGGAGGTAGGCCTGTATTTTGAACTTAAAAACTCAAATGGGTTTTTGGGTTCAAAATGTGTATTTTTCACTAATGCTGCTATCCTTTTATAATTTATAATGTTTGGGCCAGGTAGTCTAATTACTTGGCGACATAATAACAGTATGAGTGCATGGTTTGGGAAAATAGATGCAGAAGGACAAATGGATGAAAGGATGGCCGCATCTGGCAACTTTACTGTTTGCTTTTTTTCAATGCAAAGGAGGAGCGTATAATTATTAAAAAGGGTATTTTTGGAGATGGACAGGCAGGCTGTAGGGGAGGAGGTAGGCCTGTATTTTGAACTTAAAAACTCAAATGGGTTTTTGGGTTCAAAATGTGTTTTTTTTCACTAATGCTGCTATCCTTTTATAATCCATAATTTTTGGGCAGGGTAGTCTAATTACTTGGCGACATAATAACAGTATGAGTGCATGGTTTGGGAAAATAGATGCAGAAGGACAAATGGATTAAAGGATGGCCGCATCTGGCAACTTTACTGTTTGCTTTTTTTCAATGCAAAGGAGGAGCGTATAATTATTAAAAAGGGTATTTTTGGAGATGGACAGGCAGGCTGTAGGGGAGGAGGTAGGCCTGTATTTTGAACTTAAAAACTCAAATGGGTTTTTGGGTTCAAAATGTGTATTTTTCACTAATGCTGCTATCCTTTTATAATCCATAATTTTTGGGCAAGGTAGTCTAATTACTTGGCGACATAATAACAGGATGAGTGCATGGTTTGGGAAAATAGATGCAGAAGGACAAATGGATGAAAGGATGGCCGCATCTGGCAACTTTACTTTTTGCTTTTTTTCAATGCAAAGGAGGAGCGTATAATTATTAAAAAGGGTATTTTTGGAGATGGACAGGCAGGCTGTAGGGGAGGAGGTAGGCCTGTATTTTGAACTTAAAAACTCAAATGGGTTTTTGGGTTCAAAATGTGTATTTTTCCCTTATGCTGCTATCCTTTTATAATCCATCATTTTTGGGCCAGGTAGTCTAATTACTTGGCGACATAATAACAGTATGAGTGCGTGGTTTGGGAAAATAGATGCAGAAGGACAAATGGATGAAAGGATGGCCGCATCTGGCAACTTTACTGATTGCTTTTTTTCAATGCAAAGGAGGAGCGTATAATTATTAAAAAGGGTATTTTTGGAGATGGACAGGCAGGCTGTAGGGGAGGAGGTAGGCCTGTATTTTGAACTTAAAAACTCAAATGGGTTTTTGGGTTCAAAATGTGTATTTTTCCCTTATGCTGCTATCCTTTTATAATCCATAATTTTGGGGCCAGGTTGTCCGATAACTTGGCAAAGTGAAAACAGTATGAGTGTATGATGGTTTGGGAACATAGGTGTAGAAGCACAAATCGATGAAAGGATAGCAGCATATGGCAACTTAACGGTTTGTTTTTCCAAAGCAAATGAAGAGTGCATAATTATTAAAAAAGGGTATTTTTGGAGATGGACAGGCAGGCTGATGGGGAGGAGGTAGGCCTGTATTTTGAACTTAAAAACTCAAATGGGTTTTTGGGTTCAAAATATGTATTTTTCCCTTATGCTGCTATCCTTTTATAATCCATAATTTTTGGGCCAGGTAGTCTAATTACTTGGCGACATAATAACAGTATGAGTGCATGGTTTGGGAAAATAGATGCAGAAGGACAAATGGATGAAAGGATGGCCGCATCTGGCACCTTTACTGTTTGCTTTTTTTCAATGCAAAGGAGGAGCGTATAATTATTAAAAAGGGTATTTTTGGAGATGGACAGGCAGGCTGTAGGGGAGGAGGTAGAAAGAAAGAAAGAAGGGACAGCGGCACCCATTGCCGGCGCCACTTCCCTGTTGCCTCCCCCATCCCCGGTTGTATAATTACCTGTTGCTGGGGTCGGGTCAGCGCTGCTTCAGGACTCTGGGGTGCATCCCCTGCGTCGTTGCTATGCGCTGCATGGCGCGGCGCAATGACGAGTGACATCACTCGTCATTGCGTCTCGCAACGCATAGCAATGATGTAGGGGACGCACACCGGAGGCCTGAAGCAGCGCGGACCCGACCCCGGCAACAGGTAATTATACAACTAGGGATGGGGGAGGCAACGGGGAAGCGGCGACGGCAATGGGTGCCGCTGCCCCTTATCTCCCCCTGGCTATCGGTGCAGCTGCCCCATTGCCGACACCGCTTCTCTCCCCCTGGCTATCGGCGCTCGCAATGGGACAGCGGCACCGATAGCCAGGGGGAGAGAAGGGGCAGCGGCGCCGATAGCAGGGGGAGAGAAGAGGCGGTAGCAGGGCTCTAGACCCCAGGAAAGGCAGGGGGTGAGAAGCAGCCAGCGACGGCCTCTCTCCCCCTGCCTTCCTGGGGGCTCTGTGGGGTGAGAAGCAGTGTATCGGGGTATACACATGCACACACACGCACCCTCATTTTATGAAGGATATTTGGGTAAAAATAATTATTTTACCCAAATATCCTTGATAAAATGAGGGTGTGTGTTATAGGCGGATGCGTGGTACACCCCGATAAATACGGTAATGTTCCCTTATGCTGCTACCCTTTTCTAATCCATAATTTTTGGGCCAGGTAGTCTAATTACTTGGCGACATAATAACAGTATGAGTGCATGGTTTGGGAAAATAGATGCAGAAGGACAAATGGATGAAAGGATGGCTGTATCTGGCAACTTTACTGTTTGCTTTTTTTCAATGCAAAGGAGGAGCGTATAATTATTAAAAAGGGTATTTTTGGAGATGGACAGGCAGGCTGTAGGGGAGGAGGTAGGCCTGTATTTTGAACTTAAAAACTCAAATGGGTTTTTGGGTTCAAAATGTGTATTTTTCACTAATGCTGCTATCCTTTTATAATCCATAATTTTTGGGCAAGGTAGTCTAATTACTTGGTGACATAATAACAGTATGAGTGCATGGTTTGGGAAAATAGATGCAGAAGGACAAATGGATGAAAGGATGGCCGCATCTGGCAACTTTACTGTTTGCTTTTTTTCAATGCAAAGGAGGAGCGTATAATTATTAAAAAGGATATTTTTGGAGATGGACAGGTAGGCTATAGGGGAGGAGGTAGAAAGAAAGAAAGAAGGGGCAACGGCACCCATTGCCGGCGCCGCTTCCCTGTTGCCTCCCCCATCCCCGGTTGTATAATTACCTGTTGCTGGGGTCGGGTCAGCGCTGCTTCAGGACTCCGGGGTGCATCCCCTGCGTCGTTGCTATGCGCTGCATGGCGCGGCGCAATGACGAGTGACATCACTCGTCATTGCGTCTCGCAACGCATAGCAATGATGTAGGGGACGCACACCGGAGGCCTGAAGCAGCGCGGACCCGACCCCGGCAACAGGTAATTATACAACTAGGGATGGGGGAGGCAACGGGGAAGCGGCGACGGCAATGGGTGCCGCTGCCCCTTATCTCCCCCTGGCTATCGGTGCAGCTGCCCCATTGCCGACACCGCTTCTCTCCCCCTGGCTATCGGCGCTGGCAATGGGACAGCGGCACCGATAGCCAGGGGGAGAGAAGGGGCAGCGGCGCCGATAGCAGGGGGAGAGAAGAGGCGGTAGCAGGGCTCTAGACCCCAGGAAAGGCAGGGGGAGAGAAGCAGGCAGCGACGGCCTCTCTCCCCCTGCCTTTCCTGGGGGCTCTGTGGGGTGAGAAGAAGTGTATCGGGATATACACATGCACACACACGCACCCTCATTTTATGAAGAATATTTGGGTAAAAAAATTCTTTTACCCAAATATCCTTGATAAAATGAGGGTGTGTGTTAAAGGCGGAAAATAGATGCAGAAGGACAAATGGATGAAAGGATGGCCGCATATGGCAACTTTACTGTTTGCTTTTTTTCAATGCAAAGGAGAAGCTTATAATTATTAAAAAGGGTATTTTTGGAGATGGACAGGCAGGCTGTAGGGGAGGAGGTAGGCCTGTATTTTGAACTTAAAAACTCAAATGGGTTTTTGGGTTCAAAATGTGTATTTTTCCCTTATGCTGCTATCCTTTTATAATCCATAATTTTGGGGCCAAGTTGTCCGATAACTTGGCAAAGTTAAAACAGTATGAGTGTATGATGGTTTGGGAACATAGGTGTAGAAGCACAAATCGATGAAAGGATAGCAGCATATGGCAACTTAACTGTTTGTTTTTCCAAAGCAAATGAAGAGTGCATAATTATTAAAAAAGGGTATTTTTGGAGATGGACAGGCAGGCTGATGGGGAGGAGGTAGGCCTGTATTTTGAACTTAAAAACTCAAATGGGTTTTTGGGTTCAAAATATGTATTTTTCCCTTATGCTGCTATCCTTTTATAATCCATAATTTTTGGGCCAGGTAGTCTAATTACTTGGCGACATAATAACAGTATGAGTGCATGGTTTAGGAAAATAGATGCAGAAGGGCAAATGGATGAAAGGATGGCCGCATCTGGCATCTTTACTGTTTGCTTTTTTTCAATGCAAAGGAGGAGCGTATAATTATTAAAAAGGGTATTTTTGGAGATGGACAGGCAGGCTGTAGGGGAGGAGGTAGAAAGAAAGAAAGAAGGGGCAGCGGCACCCATTGCCGGCGCTGCTTCCCTGTTGCCTCCCCCATCCCCGGTTGTATAATTACCTGTTGCTGGGGTCGGGTCAGCGCTGCTTCAGGCCTCCGGAGTGCATCCCCTGCGTCAATGCTATGCGCTACATGGCGCGGCGCAATGACGAGTGACATCACTCGTCATTGCGTCTCGCAACGCATAGCAATGATGCAGGGGACACACACTGGAGGCCTGAAGCAGCGCGGACCCGACCCTGGCAACAGGTAATTATACAACTAGGGATGGGGGATGCAACGGGGCAGCGGCGACGGCAATGGGTGCCGCTGCCCCTTATCTCCCCCTGGCTATCGGTGCCGCTGCCCCATTGCCGGCGCCGCTTCTCTCCCCCTGGCTATCGGCGCTGGCAATGGGACAGCGGCACCGATAGCCAGGGGGAGAGAAAGGGGAGCGGCGCCGATAGCAGGGGGAGAGAAGCGGCGGTAGCAGGGCTCTAGACCCCAGGAAAGGCAGGGGGAGAGAAGCAGGCAGCAACGGCCTCTCTCCCCCTGCCTTTCCTGGGGGCTCTGTGGGGTGAGAAGCAGTGTATCAGGGTATACACATGCACACACGCACCCTCATTTTATGAAGGATATTTGGGTAAAAAACTTTTTTTACCCAAATATCCTTGGTAAAATGAGGGTGCGTGTTATAGGCCGGTTCGTTGTACACCCCGATAAATACGGTAATGTTCCCTTATGCTGCTACCCTTTTATAATCCATAATTTTTGGCCAGGTAGTCTAATTTCTTGGCGACATAATAACAGTATGAGTGCATGGTTTGGGAAAATAGATGCAGAAGGACAAATGGATGAAAGGATGGCCGCATCTGGGAACTTTACTGTTTGCTTTTTTTCAATGCAAAGGAGGAGCGTATAATTATTAAAAAGGGTATTTTTGGAGATGGACAGGTAGGCTGTAGGGGAGGAGGTAGGACTGTATTTTGAACTTAAAAACTCAAATGGGTTTTTGGGTTCAAAATGTGTATTTTTCACTAATGCTGCTATCCTTTTATAATCCATAATTTTTGGGCCAGGTAGTCTAATTACTTGGCGACATAATATTAGTATGAGTGCATGGTTTGGGAAAATAGATGCAGAAGGACAAATGGATGAAAGGATGGCCGCATCTGGGAACTTTATTGTTTGCTTTTTTTCAATGCAAAGGAGGAGCGTATAATTATTAAAAAGGGTATTTTTGGAGATGGACAGGCAGGCTGTAGGGGAGGAGGTAGGCCTGTATTTTGAACTTAAAAACTCAAATGGGTTTTTGGGTTCAAAATGTGTATTTTTCCCTTATGCTGCTATCCTTTTATAATCCATAATTTTGGGGCCAGGTTGTCCGATAACTTGGCAAAGTGAAAACAGCATGAGTGTATGATGGTTTGGGAACATAGGTGTAGAAGCACAAATCGATGAAAGGATAGCAGCATATGGCAACTTAACTGTTTGTTTTTCCAAAGCAAATGAAGAGTGCATAATTATTAAAAAAGGGTATTTTTGGAGATGGACAGGCAGGCTGAAGGGGAGGAGGTAGGCCTGTATTTTGAACTTAAAAACTCAAATGGGTTTTTGGGTTCAAAATGTGTATTTTTCCCTAATGCTGCCATCCTTTTATAATCCATAATTTTGGGGCCAGGTTGTCCGATAACTTGGCAGAGTGAAAACAGTATGAGTGTATGATGGTTACCCCTGCTATCGGCGCTGCTGCCCCTTCTCTCCCCCTGGCTATCAGTGCTGCTGCCCCATTGCCGGCGCCGATAGCCAGGGGGAGAGAAACGGCGCCGGCAATGGGGCAGCGGCGTCGACAGACAGGGGGAAAGAAGGGGCAGCGGCACCCATTGCCCCGTTGCCTCCCCCATCCCCGGTTGTATAATTACCTGTTGCTGGGGTCGGGTCAGCGCTGCTTCAGGCCTCCGGTGTGCATTCCCTGCGTCGTTGCTATGCTTTGCATGGCGCGGCGCAATGACGAGAGACGTCACTCGTCATTGCGTCTCGCAACGCATAGCAATGATGCAGGGGACGCACACCGGAGGCCTGAAGCAGCGCGGACCCGACCCCGGCAACAGGTAATTATACAACTAGGGATGGGGGAGGCAACGGGGCAGCGGCGCCGGCAATGGGTGCCGCTGCCCCTTATCCCCCCCTGGCTATCGTTGCCGTTGCCCCATTGCCGGTTCCGCTTCTCTCCCCCTGGCTATCGGCGCTGGCAATGGGACAGCGGCACCGATAGCCAGGGGGAGAGAAGGGGCAGCGGCGCCGATAGTAGGGGGAGAGAAGCGGCGGTAGCAGGGCTCTAGACCCCAGGAAAGGCAGGGGGAGAGAAGCAGGCAGCGACGGCCTCTCTCCCCCTGCCTTTCCTGGGGGCTCTGTGGGGTGAGAAGCAGTGTATCGGGGTATACACATGCACACACACGCACCCTCATTTTATGAAGGATATTTGGGTAAAAAACTTTTTTTACCCAAATATCCTTGGTAAAATGAGGGTGCGTGTTATAGGCCGGTGCGTGGTACACCCCGATAAATACGGTAATTTTCCCTCATGCTGCTACCCTTTTATAATCCATAATTTTTGGGCCAGGTAGTCTAATAACTTGGCGACATAATGAGTGCATGGTTTGGGAAAATAGATGCAGAAGGACAAATGGATGAAAGGATGGCCGCATCTGGGAACTTTACTGTTTGCTTTTTTTCAATGCAAAGGAGGAGCGTATAATTATTAAAAAGGGTATTTTTGGAGATGGACAGGCAGGCTGTAGGGGAGGAGGTAGGCCTGTATTTTGAACTTAAAAACTCAAATGGGTTTTTGGGTTCAAAATGTGTATTTTTCACTAATGCTGCTATCTTTTTATAATCCATAATTTTTGGGCCAGGTAGTCTAATTACTTGGCGACATAATAACAGTATGAGTGCATGGTTTGGGAAAATAGATGCAGAAGGACAAATGGATGAAAGGATGGCCGCATCTGGCAACTTTACTGTTTCCTTTTTTTCAATGCAAAGGAGGAGCGTATAATTATTAAAAAGGGTATTTTTGGAGATGGACAGGCAGGCTGTAGGGGAGGAGGTAGACCTGTATTTTGAACTTAAAAACTCAAATGGGTTTTTGGGTTCAAAATCTGTATTTTTCCCTTATGCTGCTATCCTTTTATAATCCATAATTTTGGGACCAGGTTGTCCGATAACTTAGCAAAGTGAAAACAGTATGAGTGCATGGTTTGGGAACAAAGGTGTAGAAGCACAAATCGATGAAAGGATAGTTGCATATTGCAACTTAACTGTTTGTTTTTCCAAAGCAAAGAAGAGTGTATAATTATTAAAAAAGGTATCAGTATCTTTACAGTTCTCGGGTTTCCCGCGTGACTAGCGGCAGAATGTCTAAGAAAAGCGGTCTGAGTGTCGATGAAAAAAGAACGAAGATGATGGAAATATTTTTTGAAACTAAAGATGTATTCCAACTAAAGGATCTGGAGAAAATTGCCCCAAAGCAGAAGGGAGATGGACAGGCAGGCTGAAGGGGAGGAGGTAGGCCTGTATTTTAAACTTAATAACTCAAATGGGTTTTCGGGTTCAAAATGTGTATTTTTCCCTTATGCTGCTATCCTTTTATAATCCATAATTTGGGGCCAGGTTGTCCAATAACTTGTCAAAGTGAAAACAGTATGAGTGTATGATGGTTTCGGAACATAGGTGTAGTAGCACAGATCGATGAAAGGATAGCAGCACATGGCAACTTAACTGTTTATTAGTTTAACCAAAGCAAAAGAAGAGCGTATAATTGTTAAAAAAGGTATATTTGGAGATGGACAGGCAGGCTGTAGGGGAGGAGGTAGGCCTGTATTTTGAACGTAATAACTCAAATGGGTTTTTCGGTTCAAAATGTGTACCGTATTTATCGGCGTATAACACACATTTTTTAGGCTGAAATTTTTAGCCTAAAGTCTATCTGCGTGTTATACGCCGATAAGCCGCTGCAGTTCAGTGATTTAAAGCGCGCTTTAAATGATGGAATTGCAGCGGCTTTTGCAGGTGCAGAGACCCTGCTATCGGCGCCGCTGCCCCTTCTCTCCCCCTGGCTATCGGTGCCGCTGTCCCATTGCCGGCGCCGATAGCCAGGGGGAGAGAAGCGGTGCCGGCAATGAGGCAGCGGCGCCGACAGACAGGGGGAGAAAAGGGGCAGCAGCACCCATTGCCAGCGCCGCTGCATCGTTGCCTCCCCCATCCCCGGTTGTATAATTACCTGTTGCTGGGGTCGGGTCAGGGCTGCTTCAGGCCTCCGGTGTGCATAACCTGCGTCGTTGCTGCGCGTTGCATGGCGCGGCGCAATGACGAGTGACGTCACTCGTCATTGCGTCTCGCAGCGCATAGCAATGACGCAGGGGACACACACCGGAGGCCTGAAGCAGCGTGGACCTGACCCTGGAAACAGGTAATTACACAACCAGGGATGGGGAAGGCAACAGGGCAGCGGCGCCGGCAATGGGTGCCACTGCCCCTTCTTTCCCCCTGGCTATCGGTGCCGCTGCCCCATTGCCGGCGCCGCTTCTCTCCCCTGGCTATCGGCGCAGGCAATGGGGCAGCGGCACCGATAGCCAGGGGGAGAGAAGGGGCAGCGGCGCCGATAGCAGGGGGAGAGAAGCGGCAGTAGCAGGGCTCTAGACCCCAGGAAAGGCAGGGGGAGAGAAGCGGGCAGCGACGGCCTCTCTCCCCCTGCCTTTCCTGGGGGCTTCTGTGGGGTCAGAAACAGTGTATCGGGGTATACACAAGCACCCTCATTTTATGAAGGATATTTGGGTAAAAAACTTTATTTTACCCAAATATCCTTGGTATAATGAGGGTGCGTGTTATAGGCCGGTGTGTGGTATACCCCGATAAATACGGTAATTTCCCCTTATGCTGCTACCCTTTTATAATCCATAATTTTTGGGCCAGGTAGTCTAATAACTTGGCGACATGATAACAGTATGAGTGCATAGTTTGGGAAAATAGGTGCAGAAGGACAAATGGATGAAAGGATGGCCGCATCTGGCCACTTTACTGTTTGCTTTTTTAAATGCAAAGGAGGAGCGTATAATTATTAAAAAGGTTATTTTTGGAGATGGACAGGCAGGCTGAAGGGGAGGAGGTAGGCCTGTATTTTGAACTTAAAAACTCAAATGGTTTTTGGGTTCAAAATGTGTATTTTACCCTTATGCTGCTATCCTTTGATAGTCTATAATTTTGGGGCCAGGTTGTCCGATAACTTGGCAAAATGAGAACAGTATGAGTGCATGGTTTGGGAAAATAGGTGCAGAAGGACCAATAGATGAAAGGATGGCTGCATGTGGCAACTTTACTGTTTGCTTTTTTTTCAATGCAAAGGAGGAGTGTATTATTATTATTAAAAAGGGTATATTTGGAGATGGACAGGCAGCTTGAAGGGGAGGACGTAGGCCTGTATTTTGAATGGGTTTTTCGGTTCAAAATGTGTATTTTTCCCTTATGCTGCTATCCTTCTATAATCTATAATTTTGGGCCAGGTTGTCCGATAACTTGGCAAAGTGAGAAGAGCATTAGTGTATCCCAACCTCATATCCTGTCCTCATATCCATCCTCTTATCACAACCTAATATCCTGTCCTCATATCCCGACCTCACATCCCGTCCTCACATCTTGTCTTCATATCCCTACCTCATATCCCGACCTTATATCCCATCCTCTTATCCTGTCCTCATATCCCGACCTCATATCCTGTCTTCATATCCCATTCTCATATCCCGACCTCGTATGCCATCCTCATATGCTGTCCTCCTATCCAGACCTAATATCCCGTCCTCCTATCCCATCCTCATATCCCGTCCTTATCTCCCATCCTCCTATCCCGTCCTCATATTTCATTCTCATATTTTGTCCTCATATCTCAACCTCATATCCCATCCTTATATCCTGTCCTCATATTCCCACCTCCTATCTTGACCTCATATCCCATTCTCATATCCCGTCCTCACATCCCATCCTCATATCCCGACCTCATATCCTGTCCTCATATCCCTTCCTCATATCACAACCTCATATCCCGTCCTTATGTCCCATCCTCATATCCTGTCCTCATATGCTATCCTCATATCCCATCCTCATATGCTGACCTCATATCCCGTCCTTATGTCCCAACCTCATATCCCGTCCTCATATCCCGACTTCATATCCTGTCCTCATATCCCGACCTTATATGCTATCCTCATATCCCATCCTCAAATCCTGTCCTCATATCTCGACCTCCTATCCCGTCCTCATATTCCATTCTCTTATTCTGTCCTCATATCTCAACCTCATATCCCATCCTTATATCCTGTCCTCATATTCCCACCTCCTATCTGACCTCATATCCCGTCCTTATGTAAAAAAAAACTCATACCCTGTCCTCATATCCCGACTTCATATCCTGTCCTCATATCCCGACCTTATATGCTATCCTCATATCCCATCCTCAAATCCTGTCCTCATATCTCTAACCTCCTATCCCGTCCTCATATTCCATTCTCATATTCTGTCCTCATATCCCAACCTTATATCCCATCCTCATATCCTGTCCCCATTTCCCGTCTTTGTATCCCGACCTCATATACCATCCTTATATCCCATCCTCATACCCTGTCCTCATATGCCGACCTCATATCCCTTCCTTATGTCCCATCCTCATATCCTGTCCTCAGATGGGACTGATTTGTAATGAAGATATTGTAAGCTGAAAATAGAAGGGGACGTGGCTTTGTGGGAC
Organism: Hyla sarda; assembly: GCF_029499605.1. Lineage (NCBI taxonomy): Eukaryota > Metazoa > Chordata > Amphibia > Anura > Hylidae > Hyla > Hyla sarda. Next base: position 77,022,361 of record NC_079199.1, on the reverse strand, counting down.
TGGGCGTGATTTGCAAGCCAGACCGATGCACAATAAGGGTAGATAATATAAGTAGTGGGGCTTAAAATGTGGGCTTGTCTATGTGAGATGGGGTATGGCTTGCAAGCCGGATTGACACATTCACCAGGAGATGCAGAACGGAGCTTGTGGAGTAAGGTACTGGAAGTTCCATATACTTGCATGGGACTTGAAACAAAAACCCATCTTTTATATAAGGGTGTATGTAAGGGTTAACTTAACTATCATATCTTTTTATTTGACATACAAGTAATATGTGTACCAGGTATTATTTAAATATCTTCAGCTGTACGGAAGTTATGTGGGAATACATTTCCCAATGATTTGCATGGGACTTTAATGCAGCCCATTTTCACCTCTAGGACGAAGCCCTTTTTTGCAAATCTGACCACTGTCACTTTAAACATTAATAACTCTGGAATGCTTTTACTTATCATTCTGATTCTGAGATTGTTTTTTCGTGACATATTCTACTTTAGCATAGTGGTAAATTTTTGTGGTAACTTGCAACCTTTCTTGGTGAAAAATCCCCAAATTTGATGAAAAAAATTTAAATTTTGCATTTTTCTAACTTTGAAGCTCTCTGCTTGTAAGGAAAATCCGTGAGGGGTGTAGTTTCCAAAATGGGGTCACATGTGGGTGTGTTTTGTCAGAACCGCTGTAACAATCAGCCACCCCTGTGCAAATCGCCTCAAATGTACATGGCGCACTCTCCCTTCTGGGCCTTGTTGTGCGCCCCCAGAGCACTTTGTGCCCACATATGGGGTATCTGCGTAGTCGGGAGAAATTGCATTACAAATTTTGGGGGTCTTTTTTCCCTTTTACCTCTTGTGAAAATGAAAAGTATAGGGCAACACCAGCATGTCAGTGTAAAAAATTTATTTTTTTACACTAACATGCTGGTGTAGACCCCAACTTCACCTTTTCATAAGGGGTTAAAGAAGAAAAAGCCCCCCAAAATTTGTAAGGCAATTTCTCCCGAGTACGGCGATACCCCATATGTGTCCCAAAACTGTTGCCCTGAAATACGACAGGGCTCCAAAGTGAGAGAGCGCCATGCGCATTTGAGGCCTGAATTAGGGATTTGCATAGGGGTATTCTATGCCAATGATTCCCAAACAGGGTGCCTCCAGCTGTTGCAAAACTCCCAGCATGCCTGGACAGTCAATGGCTGTCCGGCAATACTGGGAGTTATTATTTTGCAACAGCTGGAGGCTCCGTTTTGGAAACAGTAGCGTACCAGACGTTTTTCATTTTTTGGGGGGAGGGGGGCTGTGTAGGGGTATGTGTATATGTAGTGTTTTTTACTTTTTATTTTAGGTTAGTGTTAGTGTAGTGTAGTGTTTTTAGGGTACAGTCACATGGGCAGAGGTTCACAGCAAGTTTGCCGCTGGAAGTTTGAGCTGCAGCGCAAAATTTGCGCCATCTCAAACTTGCAGCACTCACTGTAAACCTCCGCCCATGTGAGTGTACCCTGTACATTCACATTGGGGGGGGGGGGGTCAAACATCCAGCTGTTGCAAACTCCGAGCATGCCCTTTGGCTGTCCGTGCCTGCTGGGAGTTGTAGTTTTGCAACAGCTGGAGGAACGCTGGTTTGGAAACACTAAGTTAAGTAATAAACTTTCAAGTGTTTTGCAACCAAACTTAGTGTTTCCAAACCAGTGTGCCTCCAGCTGTTGCAAAACTACAACTCCCAGCATGCATGGTCTGTTAGTGCATGCTGGAAGTTATAGTTTTGCAACAATTGCAACAGCTGGAGGCACTGAGGTAGGAAACTGACAATGTTTCCCAACTAGTGTGCCTCCAGTTGTTGCAAAACTACAACTCCCAGCATGTCCAGACTGCCCAGGCATGCTGGAAGTTGTAGTTCGGCAATATCTGAAGGATCAGATGTTGCCGAACTACAACTTCCAGCATGCTTGGGCAGTCTGGGCATGCTGGGAGTTGTAGTTTTGCAACATCTGGAGGTCCACAGTTTGGAGACCACTGTATAATGGTCTCCAATCTGTGCTCTTCCAGATGTTAGAGAACTACAACTCCCAGCATGCCTGGACAGACTGAGCATGCTGAGATTTGTAGTTTTGCAACATCTGGAAGAGCACAGATTGGAGACCATTATACAGTGGTCTCCAAACTGTGGACCTCCAGATGTTGCAAAACTACAACTCCCAGCATGCCCAGAAAGCCAAAGGCTGTCTGGGCATGCTGGGAGTTGCAGTTTTGAAACTCTCAGAGGCAGCAGTGAGATCGCTTTACGGCGATCTCACTGCTGCCAATGAAGATGCCGCCCTGCTGCCGGAAACTCACCTCCAGGACGCAGCGCAGCCAGGACCGCATGGAGGACGCCGGGACCGCCGGGACCGCTCGGGACACCGCTCGGACGGGTAAGTGACGCCGGGGGACGGGTCAGGGACACTTAGCAGAGCGGTGTGTGTCCCGATCCCCGTGATCGGGACTCACACACCGCGCTGCTAAGTATTTTCATAGCGAAACGCTTCTATCAGCTAGTCAGATTTGACCAGCTGATAGCAGCGATCGCTGGGGGGGGGTGGGGGATGAAACCCCCCGTGGTCGCACGGTAAGATGGCTGGCTATCAGTGATAGCCACCATCTTTCCAGGCGCTGCGGGGTGCCGCGAGTAGCGGCAGTAATGTTCATGACGTACCTGTATGTCATGGGTCGGGAACACCTTGCCACCCATGACGTACAGGTATGTCATAGGTCGGGAAGGGGTTAAAGTCCCATACAAGTCTATGGAAAATATATGTTACTGCATAACTTTCCAAAATGGCTTGAGATATTTCGATAATACTTGGTCACGTGTTACTTTTATGACCACTTAAACTATAGGATAGTTAATTTATCCCTTAACTACCCCCATTTGTCAGGGTCGGGGTTTTTGTTTAAAGTCCCATGCAAATCATTGGGAAATGTATGTTCCGACATAACTTCCGTACAGCTGGAGATATTTCAATAATACCTGGTACACATATTACTTATATGTCAAATGAAAAGATATGATAGTTAAATTAACCCTTACATACACCCTTTTTTTTAAAATAAAAGATGGGTTTTTGTTTTAAGACCCATTCAAGTATATGGGACTTCCAGTACCTTACTCCACAAGCTCCGTTCTGCATCTCCTGGTGAATGTGTCAATCTGGCTTGCAAGCCATACCCTATCTCACATAGACAAGCCCACATTTTAAGCCCCACTCCTTATATTATCTACCCTTTTATGTGCATCGGTCTGGCTTGCAAATCATGCCCAGTCCCACAAAGCCATGTCCCCTTCTATTTTCAGCTTACAATATCTTCATCACAAATCAGTCCCATCTGAGGATAGGATATGAGGATGGGATATAAGGTCGGGATATGAGGATGGGATATGAGAATGAAATATGAGGACGGGATAGGAGGATGGGACATAAGGACGGGATATGAGGTTGTGATATGAGGATGGGATATGAGGACTGGATTGGAGGACGGGATATTAGGTCTGGATAGGAGGACAGCATATGAGGATTGCCTATGAGGTCGGGATATGAGAATGGGATATGAGGACAGGATATGAGGTCGGGATATGAGGACAGGATAAGAGGAGGGGATATAAGGTCGGGATATGAGGTAGGGATATGAGGACAAGATGTGAGGACGGGATGTGAGGTCGAGATATGAGGACAGGATATTAGGTCGTGATAAGAGGATGGATATGAGGACAGAATATGAGGTTGGGATACACTAATACTGTTCTCACTTTGCCAAGTTATCGGACAACCTGGCCCCAAAATGATGGATTATAAAAGGATAGCAGCATAAGGGAAAAATACACATTTTGAACCCAAAAACTAGGAATCGACCGATATTGTTTTTTTAGGGCCGATACCGATAATCGGTGGAGGTTAGGGCCGATACCAGAATATCGGTATAAGTTATTGGCTATTTATCCCCCCTCGACACCGCTGCAGGTCATTGATTTAAAGCGGGCGCTTTAAATCAATGCACTGCAGTGGCTTTTGCGGTGCCATAGGCCGCCGCCACCCGCTTCTCTCCCCCTACCTGTCAGGGTGGTCCGGGCCATCCATCCTTCCTGTAGTGTCCGGTGTGAGGTGGTTTTTTGCGCCCCCGTAGATCCATGCGTCCGCTCCTCCCCCAGCTCTCCAAACATTTCCGAAGCTAGAACTGGGGGAGGGCAGAGCAAGGGGAGGGAGGAGGTTTACGCCCCCTCCCTCATCTCCCCTCACTGAGCTCGGCTGGACGCAGATCTCTACGGCACGCCCCCTCCCTGAGTACATAGATCTCCACGGCAGGTCCCCTCCCTCATCTCCCCGAGCTGAGGACGTAGAGCAGTGCTCCCAATGTGCTCTATGTGTAAAGGGGGACATGCTGCACGGGCTAAAGGGGGACATACTGCACGGGCTAAAGGGGGATATACTGCATGGGCTAAAGGGGACATACTGTATGGGCTAAAGGGGACATACTGTATGGGCTAAAGGGGGACATACTGCATGGGCTAAAGGGGACATACTGCATGGGCTAAAGGGGACATACTGCATGGGCTAAAGGGGACATACTGTATGGGCTAAAGGGGGACATACTGTTCAGGCTAAATGTTCCCCTTTAGCCCGTGCAGTATGTCCCCTTTTAGCCCATACAGTATGTCCCCCTTTAGCCCATACTGTATGTCCCCCTTTAGCCCGTACAGTATGTCCCCCTTTAGCCCATACAGTATGTCCCCCTTTAGCCCATACAGTATGTCCCCCTTTAGCCCGTACAGTATGTCCCCCTTTAGCCCATACAGTATGTCCCCCTTTAGCCCATACAGTATGTCCCCCTTTAGCCCGTGCAGTATGTCCCCCTTTAGCCCATACAGTATGTCCCCCTTTAGCCCATACAGTATGTCCCCCTTTACACATAGAGCTCATTGGGAGCACTGCTCTATGTCCTCAGCTCGGGGAGATGAGGGAGGGGACCTGCCGTGGAGATTTACGTCCTCAGGGAGGGAAGATGAGGGAGGGGACCTGCCGTGGAGATCTATGTCCTCAGGGAGGGGGCGTGCCGTAGAGATCTGCGCCCAGCCGAGCTCAGGGAGTTGAGGGAGGGGGAGTGAACCTCCTCCCTCCCCTTGCTCTGCCCTCCCCCAGTTCTAGCTTCGGAAATGTTCGGAGAGCTGGGGGAGGAGCGGACGCATCGATCTACGGGGGCGCAAAAAACCACCTCACACCGGCGGCATTCCGGGTGGAGGGTGAACCGGTCCGGGCTGTCCGGCCTAGTATGCTGCATAGACGCCGCTGCGCAGTGACGCCCGTGCGCAGCGACGCACCTGACTTCACGGCGTAGCGGCGTCTATGCAGCTACTAGGCCGGAGCCTGCCCGGAGTGGAGAAGATGACCGCCGGAGAAGAAGGACAGCCCGGACCGGTTCACCCTTCACCCGGAACGCCACCGGACACTACAGGAACGATGGTTGGCCCGGACCACCACCATTACAGGTAAGTTGAATTTTTTTAATTGACTCGGAGGGTGGGGGAGGGGCCCGACCAGTATAGCGGTATGGGCTAAAATCCATACCGGTATACCGCCCAGCATCACGGTGGGGGTGAGACGTGGTGCGGTGGGTCGGGGGGTGGTCGCGGTGCGGTGGGTCGGGGGGGCATTCGCTGTGCGGCGGGTCGGGGGGGGGGGTGATGGTCGCGGTGCGGTTGGGGCGGCGCGGGGACGGGGCATTATCGGCTTATCGGCAAGGTATCGGCAAAATCGTGATTATCGGCTGATAATATCGGCCATACCGATAATCGATCCCTACCAAAAACCCATTCAAAATACAGGCCTACGTCCTCCCCTTCAACCTGCCTGTCCATCTCCAAATATACACTTTTTAATGATAATAATACGCTCCTCCTTTGCATTGAAAAAAAGCAAACAGTAAAGTTGCCACATGCAGCCATCCTTTCATCCATTTGTCCTTCTCCATCTATTTTCCCAAAACATGCACTCATACTGTTCTCATTTTGCCAAGTTATCGGACAACCTGGCCCCAAAATTATGGACTATCAAAGGATAGCAGCATAAGGGAAAAATACACATTTTGAACCCAAAAACCCATTTGAGTTTTTAAGTTCAAAATACAGGCCTACCTCCTCCCCTACAGCCTGCCTGTCCATCTCCAAAAATAGCCTTTTAACAATTATATGCTCCTCTTTAGCTTTGAAAAAAGGCAAACAGTAAAGTTGCCATATGCTGCTATCCTTTCATCCATTTGTCCTTTTACACCTATTTTCCCAAACCATCATACACTCATACTGTTATCTTGTCGCCAAGTTATCGTACTACCTGGCCCAAAAATGATGGATTATAAGAGGGTAGCAGCATAAGGGAAAATTACACATTTTCAAACCGAAAAACCCATGAGGGTTTTCAGGTTCATAATGCAGGTCAGTAAAGTTGCCATATGCTGCCATCCTTTCATTTATTTGTCGGCACTGGTTTAACCAGTTGAAGACGTAGGGTGTACAGGTACGCTCCCATTCCTGGAAATGTCCACTAACCCCACAATGAGTAAAGCGGTGAATGCGTTCCATTCATTACAGGAAAAATTGTGTCTATATTCCCGCAAGATTGTCAACGCGACCTGGCTGATTACCATGGCAACAGAAAGCCAGTGGATAGCTTCCTATCTTCTCAGTATGGAAGCCTGTAAGGTCCAGTCCTAGCCTGAATTGTACAGGTGAACTGTCATAGCAGTTATACTATACTGCAGTTAAGTTGTACTGCAGTATAGTTTAACCCCTTAAGGACTGAGCCCTTTTTCACCTTAAGGACCGGAGCGTTTTTTGCAATTCTGACCACTATCACTTTAAACATTAATAACTATGGAATGCTTTTAGTTATCATTCTGATTCCGAGATTGTTTTTTCGTGACATATTCTACTTTAACGTAGTGGTAAAAATTTTTGGTAACTTGCATCCTTTCTTGGTGAAAAATCCCAAAATTTCATGAAAAATTTGAAAATTTTGCATTTTTCTAACTTTGAAGCTCTCTGCTTGTAAGGAAAATGGATATTCCAAATAATTTTTTTTTTTATTCACATATACAATATGTCTACTTTATATTTGCATCATAAAATTGATGAGTTTTTACTTTTGGAAGACACCAGAGGGCTTCAAAGTTCAGCAGCAATTTTCAAATTTTTCACAAAATTTTGAAACTCGCTTTTTTTCAGGGACCAGTTCAGGTTTGAAGTGGATTTGAAGGGTCTTCATATTAGAAATACCCCATAAATGACCCCATTATAAAAACTGCACCCCCCAAAGTATTCAAAATGACATTCAGTCAGCGTTTTAACCCTTTACGGGTTTCACAGGAATAGCAGCAAAGTGAAGGAGAAAATTCACAATCTTCATTTTTTACACTCGCATGTTCTTGTAGACCCAATTTTTGAATTTTTGCAAGGGGTAAAAAGGAGAAAATTTTTACTTCTATTTGAAACCCAATTTCTCTCGAGTAAGCACATACCTCATATGTCTATGTAAAGTGTTCGGTGGGCGCAGTAGAGGGCTCAGAAGGGAAGGAGCGTCAAATGGTTTTTGGGGGGCATGTCACATTTAGGAAGCCCCTATGGTGCCAGAACAGCAAAAACCCCCACATGGCATACCATTTTGGAAACTAGACCCCTCGGGGAACGTAACAAGGGGTAATGTGAACCTTAATACCCCACAGGTGATTCATGACTTTTGCATATGTGAAAAAAAAAAAAAATTTTTTACCTAAAATGCTTGGTTTCCCTAAAGTTTTACATTTTTAAAAAGGGTAATAGCAGAAAATACCCCCCAAAATTTGAAGCCCAATTTCTCCCGATTCAGAAAACACCCCATATGGGGGTGAAAAGTGCTCTGCTGGCGCACTACAGGTCTCAGAAGAGAAGGAGTCACATTTGGCTTTTTTGAAGGAAATTTTGCTCTGGGGGCATGCCGCATTTAGGAAGCCCCTATGGTGCCAGGACAGCAAAAAAAAAAACACTTGGCATACCATTTTGGAAACTAGACCCCTCGGGGAACGTAACAAGGGGTAAAGTGAACCTTAATACCCTACAGGTGTTTCACGACTTTTGCATATGTAAAAAAAAATAAAAAAAATGTACCTAAAATGCTTGGTTTCCCCAAAAATTTACATTTATACAAAGGGTTAAAGCAGAAAATACCCCCCAAAATTTGAAGCCCAATTTCTCCCGATTCAGAAAACACCCCATATGGGGGTGAAAAGTGCTCTGCTGGCGCACTACAGGTCTCAGAAGAGAAGGAGTCACATTTGACTTTTTGAAAGCAAATTTTGCTCTGGGGGCATGCCGCATTTAGGAAGCCCCTATGGTGCCAGGACTGCAAAAAAAGCCCACATGGCATACCATTTTGGAAACTAGAGCCCTCGGGGAATGTAACAAGGGGTTAAGTGAACCTTAATACCCCACAGGCGTTTCACAACTATTGCATATGTAAAAAAAATAAAAATTTTTTACCTAAAATCTAAAATGCTTCTTTTCCCAAAAACTTTACATTTTTAAAAAGAGTAAAAGCAGAAAATACCCCCCAAAATTTGAAGCCCAATTTCTCCCGAGTACGGCGATACCCCATATGTGACCCTTAACTGTTGCCTTGAAATACGACAGGGCTCCAAAGTGAGAGCGCCATGCGCATTTGAGGCCTAAATTAGGGATTGCATAGGGGTGGACATAGGGGTATTCTACGCCAGTGATTCCCAAACAGGGTGCCTCCAGCTGTTGCAAAACTCCCAGCATGCCTGGACAGTCAACGGCTGTCCGGCAATACTGGGAGTTGTTGTTTTGCAACAGCTGGAGGCTCCGTTTTGGAAACCGTGGCGTACCAGACGTTTTTCATTTTTATTGGGGAGGGGAGGGGGGCTGTGTAGGGGTATGTGTATATGTAGTGTTTTTTTACTTTTTATTTTATTTTTTGTGGTAGTGTAGTGTAGTGTTTTTAGGGTACAGTCGCACGGGCGGGGGTTCACAGTAGTTTCTCGCTGGCAGTTTGAGCTGTTGCAGAAAATTTGCTGCAGCTCAAACTTGCAGCCCGATACTTACTGTAAGCCTCCGCCCATGTGAGTGTACCCTGTACATTCACATTGGGGGGGACATCCAGCTGTTGCAAAACTACAACTCCCAGCATGCGCTGACAGACTGTACATGCTGAGAGTTTTAGTTTTGCAACAGCTGTAGGCACACTGGTTATGTATTACGGAATTTGTGACCTTACTCAGTGTTTCAAAACCAGTGTGCCTCCAGCTGTTGCAAAACTACAACTCCCAGCATGTACGGTGCATGGTGTAAGGTGACTGCTGGGAGTTGTAGTTTGCAACAGCAGGAGGCACACCGGTCGTGAAACACTGAGTTAGGTAAAAAAAAAACTCTAAGTTTCACAACCAGTGTGCCTTCAGCTGTTGCAAAACTACAACTCTCAGCAGTCACCGACAGCCAACGGGCATGCTGGGAGTTGTAGTTATGCAACCAGCAGATGCACCACTACAACTCCCAGCATGCACTTTAGCTGTTTGTGCAAGCTGGGAGTTGTAGTTTATACAACAGCTGAAGGTACACTTTTCCATAGAAAAAATGTGCCTCCAGCTGTTGCAAAACCATAAGTCCCAGCATGCCCATAAGGGAATGCTGGGAGTTGTGGTGGTCTGCCTCCTGCTGTTGCATAACTACAGCTCCAAGCATGCCCTTTTTGCATGCTGGGAGCTGTTGCTAAGCAACAGCAGGAGGCTGTAACTCACCTCCTGCTGCTGCTTCATCACAGGATTGTCCCTCGCCGCCGCCGTCGCTCCTGGGGCCCCGATCCCAACAGGGGCGCCGGGGATCGGGGTCCCCAGCACCTGGGGTGCACGTCCCGCACCCGCTCACGTCCTCCGGAAGAGGGGCGGAGCGGGTGCGAGAGTGACACCCGCAGCAGGCGCCCTGATTGGTCGGCCGGTAATCCGGCCGACGAATCAGGGCGATCGTGAGGTGGCACCAGTGCCACCTCACCCCTGCACTCTCTGGCTGTTCGGCCCCGAACAGCCAGTAATTCCGGGTCACCGGGTCACTGGAGACCCGATTGACCCGGAATTGCCGCAGATCGCTGGACTGAATTGTCCAGCGATCTGCGGCGATCGCCAACATGGGGGGGGCATAATGACCCCCCTGGGCGATATGCCGGGATGCCTGCTGAACGATTTCAGCAGGCATCCGGCTCCGGTCCCCAACCGGCTAGCGGTGGGGACCGAAATTCCCACGGGCGTATGGATACGCCCTGCGTCCTTAAGGACTCGGGATGCAGGGCGTATCCATACGCCCTGCGTCCTTAAGAGGTTAACAGGTAAAAATAAAATGTTTTTCAATAAAAACTGTAAAAAACTATATAAATGTCCCTTTTCTAATAAAGCCCTGTATTATAAAATAATAATTAAATAAAGTTATTTATCCCGCACATTTAACACTATTAAAAAAAAGAAAAACCCTACATAAAAAGACTCTCTCCTAGGACTGTATCCACCTTTTCCAGCCCACCGGAGCACCTGAAAGCTATGCTAATTTATGCAGGCTAAAGTCAGCACCTGAAAGCTGAACTAATTCATGCAGGCTAAAGTCAGCAACTGCCGAGCTGAGGAGTTTGTGACGAATGAAATCACTGTAAGTTCGCTCATCTCTACACATGATTTAATAAGGTAAAAAAACGTTCACCTACACCACTCTTGATGAATACCCCCCAGTAAATAGACCCAGAAGGGCATGACTCTGTTCATTATGTAAGAAAAGAATTACAAAACGGGCAGCGCTCATCCAAACAGTCACTAATGCCATTTATGTAGTAGAACTCACCTGGTGTATATGGAGGGACACAGTTGACACGACACCTGTTGAGCCAAGACAATGTATGTAAGCACTCCCTTCTCCAATTTCCCCAAATAGCAGGGGAGTGAAAGATATGGTAGGAAAAGAGTATGAAAAGGGGGGAGGTGTAGAATGCATTTGACTGATTTCACATTGGGACTAACCGGCAGGCATCAGCGGAAGTAAGGAGGCGGCAAAGGAGCAGCGGTGGAGGCAGCCGTGAAGATCAGTGGTAAGTGATCTTCACTGCTGCCTTCTAGGAGTTGCCAAACTACAACTTCCAGCATGCCCAGAAAGCCAAAGGATGTCTGGGCATGCTGGAAGTTGTAGTTTTGCAACATCTGGAGGGCCACAGTTTGGAGACCACCATACAGTGGTGCCCAAGCTGTAGTCCTACAGATGTTGCAAAACTACCACTCCAAGCATGCCCAGACATGCTGGGAGTTATAGTTCTGTAACATCTGGCCCTTCAGATGTTGCAGAACTACAGCTTCCAGCATGCCTGGACAGTCTCACTACTTATATATACCGGCAGGGGGTATATATTTATTAATGCGCCGGCGGGGGGTATATATTTATTAATGCGCCGGCGGGGGGTATTTATTTATGAAATGCGCCGGCGGGGGGTATATATTTATTAATGCGCCGGCGGGGGGTACATATGTATAAATGTGCCGGCAAGGGAATTTATGTATAAATGTGCCGGGGGGGTATATATGTATAAATGTCTTTATTAATGTGCTGCAGGGGGCATATTATAAATGCACTGGGGGGCTAGATATATAGGCTATATGTCTGCCCCCCCCCCTGCAGCACTATATATATCTTGCCCCCACAGCGCTTTTAATATAGACATGGCCCCCTGCTACTCACAATGGTAATTTTTAAATCTCTCGCTGCGAGCCCTGAATGGCCCCTCGGTATCGGCCGCAGGGTTGCAGAGTTCTATCAATCCCTCAGCCCCTGTACTACAACCCCATCATGGAACAGACTCTGTTCCATGATGGGGTAGTAGTACAAACACTAATGTAGCCTCCCCAGCTGTCTGCAGACTCCCGCAGCCAGGGAATTACTACTCCGATCATGGAAATAAGTCTGTTCCATAATGGGAGTAGTAGTAGTCCCTCAGCACTGCAGGAGTCTGCTGATGTCACCTCAGAAATAACGGATATTATAAACCAGGTGCAAACGGATGACATAAAGGCTCATCCGTTTGCCATAGACTTCAATGTTAAAAATAACGGCCGTTAATTTATCCGTTTCTTGTGACAGAAGAAAAATTAGTGCATGTGCCGTTAATTCTTCCATCACAATTAACGTCCGCTAGTCATGACGGACTATAATGGGTCATAACGGATAATCAAAAAATCCCGTAGACTTTAATGGGATTTTGTAATGGACGTTTAACATCCTTTTTTAAAGCTTTTCTAACGGACGTTTATAACAGATGAATTTTTATAGTGTGAAAGCAGCCTTAGTGTTAGCCCCAAAAACAGCTAGCGCTGACCTCCAAATATTACCCTGGTACCCATCGCCCCAGGGGTGCCGAGAAGCGACGGTACCAAAAGGGCCAGATCGTCAAACATGGCGCTCCTGGGCCTAGGCAATAACAGGCTGACATATCTTAGGCTGGGCAGGACCAATAATAATGGTCCTCGCCCACCCTGGTAATGTCAGGCTGTTGCTGCTTGGTTGGTATCTGGCTAATTTATTTATATTGGGGGGGGGGGGAACTGAATTGCTAAACAATTTCATACATGTGAAGACAAGACCTACATAAAGGACTTGAAGGAGAAGGGGGCGGGGAAGGAACATAAAAGATACCAAAACTGAAGAGTGCATCAAAAATGCCAACAAATAATAATGAATTTTGGTCCACAATGAAATAAAATAAAGTACCCGCCGCGCCACCCCCCGACCCGCCGCACCGCACCCCCCACCGTGATGCTGGGCGGTATACCGGTATGGATTTTTGCCCATACCGCTATACTGGTCGGGCCCCTCCCCCACCCTCCGAGTCAATAAAAAAATTTAACTTAATGGGGGTGGTCCGGGCCATCCATCCTTCCTGTAGTGTCCGGGGGCATTCCGGGTGAAGAGTGAACCGGTCCGGGCTGTCCTTCTTCTCCGGTGGTTATCTTCTCCACTCCGGGCAGGCTCCGGCCTAGTACACTGCATAGACGCCGCTACGCCGTGACGTCAGGTGCGTCGCTGTGCACGGGCGTCACTGCGCAGCGGCGTCTATGCAGCGTACTAGGCCAGAGCCTGCCAGGAGTGGAGAAGATGACCGCCGGAGAAGGACAGCCCGGACCGGTTCACCCTCCACCCGGAACGCCCCCGGACACTACAGGAAGGAAGAATGGATGGCCCGGACCACCCTGACAGGTAGGGGGAGAGAAGCGGGTGGCGGCGGCGGCCTATGGCCCCGCAAAAGCCACTGCAGATCATTGATTTAATGCGCCCGCTTTAAATCAATGATCTGCAGCGGTGTCGCAGGGGGTAAATAGCCGATAACTTATACCGGAATATCGGTATAAGTTATCGGCTATGGGCCCTAACCTGCACCGATTATCGGTATCGGCCCTAAAAAAACGATATCGGTCGATCCCTAGTACCTAGCTTGAACCTCTTATATGGTATTAAAAAAACGATCATATACCAATGGTAAATGTATGGCAATTTAGTGTAGTACTATTTGCTGCATACTTTATTTCCCTCATTTGATGCCCTCTTTTTTCCCAATTTAGTGTAGTGTAGAGTACTGTTGTGTAAAAAGCAAAATAATATATTCTACAATCAGATATCAAAAACAAATGTTCACACAATGGAATTCCACACGGAGCATTGATATTAATGGGATTCTGCTGCATGGTTTACACAGCGGAATTTCCACTGCAGATGCTTCTGCTGCACAAATCCTGATTTTGCAGTCTGCAAAAAATGGCCGTGTCTATTCTTTCTGCAGAGTCTGCACAGAAATGCATTGCCATCTAGGAGATGCAGCATTTCCGAGCAGTCCTAGCGCTGGCTTGTTCTGCCAGCGTTCCGCTGTCGGGGAAATGTCTGCACAGAATTTTTCCATGTGGACATTGCCTGTGTGAACGCAGCCTTATGGTATGATGAAATTAGGGAGGTATTATCTTACAGAGTAATTAAAAAGTATGTAATATGGTATTATATGGTAAAAGATGATGATATGCACGCTCATATGGAGCGTGCGTGCATATGCCATAATTAACAAAAACAGAGTATATTCATGGTAAATATATATAAATATATATATATATGAAACTCAATGTGTGTGTGTGTGTGTGTGTGTGTGTGTGTATGTTCCAGCATCACCAAATGGCTAAAAATATTAAAATGAAACTTGGTATACATGTTACTTGTATGTCAACAACAAACATAGGATAGGTAATTTAGGTTTTTGTTTAAAGTCCCATACAAGTCTATGAGAATTACGGTATATGTTACTGCATAACTTCCAGCTGGAGATATTTTGATGATACTTGGTCACATGTTACTTTGTTCACAAAAAATATAGGATAGTTAATTTAACCCTAACCTACCCTTATTGCGAGGGTCAGGGTTTTTGTTTAACCCCTTAAGGACACAGGGTTTTTCCATTTATGCACTTTCGTTTTTTCCTCATCACCTTCTAAAAACCAATTTTGCACATACAGACCCATATGAGGGCTTTTTTTTTGCGCCACCAAATGCAATTTATAATGACATCAATCACTTCACCACAACATTTTTGACGAAACCACAAAAAAAAAAATATTTGTGGGGCAATATTGAAAAACAAAAAAGCAATTTTTGATAATTTTGTGGGCTTCCGATTCTATGTAGTGCACTTTTCGTTAAAAATGACACCATGGGGGAGATTTACCAAAACCTGTGCAGAGGAAAAGTTGCTGAGTTGCCCATAGCAACCAATCAGATCCCTTCTTTCATTTTGCAGAGGGCTTGTTAAAAATGAAACAAGAAATCTGATACGGGTACGCAAAGTGCAATTTTGGACTTTTGAATTTTTTTACGTGTACGCCAAGCATATCAAACCCAAAGGTTAACATGGGCCAAAAAAAACAAGGTTTAAGTTTATGTGGGCCGCATCAAAAAAAAATAATTTAACTTTACTATATGTATCAAGACCCCAACCCCCCTGTACAATAACCCAACCCCTCCAGCACAAGACCCCATGCCCTCCCTGCACAACACCCCATGTCCCCTGTGCACAACAAGCCATGCCCCCCTGCACAAGACCTCATGCCCCCCTACACAAGATCCCATGCCCCCTTTGCACAAGATCCCATGCCTACCCTACACAAGACCCCATGCCTCCATGCACAACACCTCATGACCCCTTCACATGACCCCATGACCCCTTCACATGACCCCATGCCCCTTTTGTACAACACTCCATGCCCCTTTGCACAAGACCCCATGCCTCCCTGCACAAAAACCCATGCCCTCCTTTGCACAAGACCCCATGCTCACCCTACACAAGACCCCATGCCCCCCTGCAAAACACCCCAGGACCCCCTTCACAAGACCCCATGACCCCCCTTCACAAGACTCCATGCCCCTTTGCACAAGACCCCATGCCCTTCCTTCACAAGACCCCAGGCCCCTTTTGGACAACACCCCATGCCCCTTTTGCCCCCATGACCCCCCTGCACAAGACCCCATTCCCTGTTTAAAAAATAAATAAATCAAACAACAATATTAGCATTAATATTTACTTTTCTCACCTTGTCAATCTGGTGTCCTGTGTCTATAGCCGCAATGGTGCCGTCCGCAGCATGTGTCAGAACTCCTTTAAGGAGCAGCCTGATGACGTCACATCAGGACATGACGTTGACCTCTGCGCACCTCCATCCTCTCCTGGACCGCCTCCAACAGCTCCTTGACTGCCTCTGACAGCCTCCATCCTCTTCTGGACCGCTTGTCAGCTACTGGACTGCCTCCAACTTCTCTTGGACTGCCTCCACCATCCTTCAACCGCTCCTGGACAGCCTCTGACTTTTTTATTTTATCTCTGCCCGTTTCCAGGTAACCAGAGCAATGAATATCTTTGCCGGGCCAGAAAGATATTCATTGTGGGCCGCATGTTTGACACCCATGGTGTATGCTATTGATTGTGAAGTTTAATTAACATTATGTTTTATAGTTCGGACATTTACACACGCGGTAATACCACATATGTTTATTTTTATTATGTTTACGTATTTCTTATATGGAATTTTGGAAAAGGGGGTGATTCAAACTTTTAATATTGAAGTGGTTAATGGGTGTTTTTTAAAACTTTTTTTTTTTTTTTTTTTACACTTTTAGTCCCCTTAGGGGACTTTTAGGAGGAATCGGTAGATTCCTCATACAGATCAATGTGGTTTAGCCAGGCTATATCAATCACAGAAGAAGAAGAAGAAAACAGAATGCTCCAATGTGTAGAACGATTTGACGGTAAAAAAAGGGGGGGACCCTTTAATGAAAGGACTCACCAGATATAGTTGTGCTAGGATAGAGGCACAACAATCCGATGTGGACTGCAGCTATATCCCGCCCAGGCAACAGCGTGGGAATAGTTTGTACGGTGCGGCCCACATACTGAAGCCCACACTCACATGTAAGGAGATAAATAACAAAGGAATCGGAGCAGTTTAATTTTTCTTTCAAAGAAAAAACTTCGCCTGTAGAGAAAGATGTTACTGAATCACAGGGAGGAAATGCAATCCATTCGCAGCACAGACAGCGTTTTTTATCGCAGCGGAATGTACCAATCATGGTAGGTTTACAAAAATTTGGTTTGATAATTTTATTTTTTAGTTTGCTTGGGGCTAAATGATTTCTTAATGTTTTTGATCGTCTGAATGTTAGGGTAGGACGTTTTGGGATTAATAATTTTAAAATAGGATCCGTCATAATAATTGGCCAGTATTTATTTAATATGTTTCTTATTTTGTTTGTGGCATTGTTAAAAGTAGTAATAAAATTAAATTTGGGTGTATTGTTTTGTTTTTGTTTTAGCTCATATTTAATTAAATCAGTCTGTTTTAGTCCCTCTACTCTTTTATATGTGTTTGTTAATATTCTTTTAGGGTATTTTTTTTTCTTTAAAACACTTATATGTAATTTTTGATTGTTCTTTAAAATCCTCGGAGGAAGTACAATTTTTTCTTATCCTCTGGAACTGTCCGTAGGGGATATTTGTAAGCCAAATGTGGTCTATCGCCAGACGAGAGGCTGTGCGATGGGCACACGTTTCGCACCAAGCTATGCAAATTTATATATGGGTTTATTTGAGAGTGTGTCCATCGCACAGTCTCCCTGGTATTTTAATAGTAATATTATGTATTTTAAGAGAATTATAGATGATCTGTTTATTTTGTGGAAGGGGTCACGGGAAGAAGCTTTTGAATTTGTTGAATTTTTAAACAAAAATGATTGGGGTCTTAACCCCTTAAGGACACATGACGTTCTCATACGTCTCCATTTCCAAGTCCTTAAGGACACATGAGAACGTCATGTGTTTTACCGGCCCCCCGCAACCATCTGGAGCGGAGATGGTCCCCGATGCCTGCTGAAATCGTTCAGCAGGCATCGGGGCATATCGCCCAGGGGGGTCATGATGACCCCCCATGTCGGCGATGGCCGCAGATTGCTGGACAATTCAGTCCAGCGATCTGCGGCAGATTCCGGGTCAATCGGGTCTCCAGTGACCCGGTGACCCGGAATTATTGGCTGATCGGGGCCGTCAGAGACGGCCCCGAACAGCCAGAGCCAGCAGGGGTGAGGTGGCACTGGTGCCACCTCACGATCGCCCTGATTCGTCGGCCGGATTACCGGCCGACCAATCAGGGCGCCTGCTGCGGGTGTCACTCCCGCAACCCGCTCCGCCCCTCTTCCGGAGGACGTGAGCGGGTGCGGGACGTGCACCCCGGGTGCTGGGGACCCCGACCCCCGGCGCCCCTGTTGGGATCGGGGCCCCAGGAGCAGCGGCGGCGACGACGAGGGACTGACCTGTGCAGCGAGGATCGTTGGAGGTGAGTGACAGCCTCCTGCTGTTGCTTAGCAAGAGCTCCCAGCATGCAAAAAGGGCATGCTGGGAGCTGTAGTTATGCAACAGCAGGAGGCAGACCACCACAACTCCCAGCATTCCCTTATGGGCATGCTGGGACTTGTAGTTTTGCAACAGCTGGAGGCACATTCTTTCTATGGAAAAGTGTACCTTCAGCTGTTGTGTAACTACAACTCCCAGCTTGCACAATCAGCTAAAGTGCATGCTGGGAGTTGTAGTGGTGCATCTGGTGGTTGCATAACTACAACTCCCAGCATGCCCGTTGGCTGTCGGTGACTGCTGAGAGTTGTAGTTTTGCAACAGCTGAAGGCACACTGAGTTAAGTAGCAAACCAGTGTGTCTCCAGCTGTTGCATAACTACAATCCCCAGCATCCCCAGCCAAAGTAGTATGCCTCCAGCTGTTGCATAACTACAAGACCCAGCATGCCCTTCCGCTGTCCGTACATGCTGGGGGTTGTAGCTTTTGCAACAGCTGAAGGCACACTGGTTGCAAAATACTGAGTTTGTTACCAAACTCTGTGTTTCACAACCAGTGTGCCTCCAGCTGTTGCAAAACTACAACTCCCAGCATGCACTGATAGACCGTACATGCTGGGAGTTGTAGTTTTGCAACAGCTGGATGTTCCCCCCACCCAATGTGAATGTACAGGGTACACTCACATGGGCGGAGGATTACAGTAAGTATCGGGCTGCAAGTTTGAAGTGCGGCAAAATTTCTGCCGCAGCTCAAACTGCCAGCGAGAAACTACTGTGAACCCCCCGCCCGTGCGACTGTACCCTAAAAACACTACACTACACTAACACAAAATAAAATAAAAAGTAAAAAACACTACATATACACATACCCCTATACAGCCCCCCTCCCCTCCCCAATAAAAATGAAAAACATCTGGTACGCCACTGTTTCCAAAACGGAGCCTCCAGCTGTTGCAAAACAACTACTCCCAGTATTGCCAGATAGCCGTTGACTGTCTAGGCATGCTGGGAGTTTTACAACAGCTGGAGGCACCCTGTTTGGGAATCACTGGCGTAGAATACCCCTATGTCCACCCCTATGCAAGTCCCTAATTTAGGCCTCAAATGCGCATGGCGCTCCCACTTTGGAGCCCTGTCGTATTTCAAGGCAACAGTTTAGGGCCACATATGGGGTATCGCCGTACTCGGGAGAAATTGGGCTTCAAATTTTGGGGGGTATTTTCTGCTATTACCCTTTTTAAAAATGTAAAATTTTTGGGAAAACAAGCATTTTAGGTAAAAAAAAAATATATTTTTTTACATATGCAAAAGTCGTGAAACACCTGTAGGGTATTAAGGTTCAAACTACCCCTTGTTACGTTCCCCGAGGGGTCTAGTTTCCAAAATGGTATGCCATGTGTTTTTTTTTTGCTGTCCTGGCACCATAGGGGCTTCCTAAATGCGGCATGGCCCCAGAGCAAAATTCGCTTTCAAAAAGCCAAATGTGACTCCTTCTCTTCTGAGACCTGTAGTGCGCCAGCAGAGCACTTTTCACCCCCATATGGGGTGTTTTCTGAATCGGGAGAAATTGGGCTTCAAATTTTGGGGGGTATTTTCTGCTATTACCCTTTTTAAAAATGTAAACATTTTGGGAAAACAAGCATTTTAGGTAAAAAAAAATTTATTTTTTTTTTACATATGCAAAAGTTGTGAAACACCTGTAGGGCATTAAGGTTCACATTACCCCTTGTTACGTTCTCCGAGGGGTCTAGTTTACAAAATGGTATGCCATGTGTTTTTTTTTTTGCTGTTCTGGCACCATAGGGGCTTCCTAAATGCGGCATGCCCCCAGAGCAAAATTTCCTTCAAAAAAGCCAAATGTGACTCCTTCTCTTCTGAGACCTGTAGTGCGCCAGCAGAGCACTTTTCACCCCCATGCGAGGTGTTTTCTGTATCGGGAGAAATTGGGCTTCAAATTTTGGGGGGTATTTTCTGCTATTACCCTTTTTAAAAATGTAAAATTTTTGGGAAACCAAGCATTTTAGGTAAAAAATATATATAGTTTTTTTACATATGCAAAAGTCGTGAATCACCTGTAGGGTATTAAGGTTCACTTTACCCCTTGTTACGTTCCCTGAGGGGTCTTGTTTCCAAAATGGTATGCCATGTGTTTTTTTTTTTTTGCTGTCCTGGCACCATAGGGGCTTCCTAAATGCGGCATGCCCCCCAAAAACCATTTGTCGCTCCTTCCCTTCTGAGCCCTCTACTGCGCCGCCAAACAATTAACATTTTCTCCTTTTTATCCCTTGCAAAAATTCAAAAATTGGGTCTACAAGAACATGCGAGTGTAAAAAATTAAGATTTAGAATTTTCTCCTTCACTTTGAGGCTATTCCTGTGAAACACCTAAAGGGTTAAAACACTTATTGAATGTCATTTTGAATACTTTGGGGTGTGTAGTTTTTATAATGGGGTCTTTTATGGGGTATTTCTAATATGAAGGCCCTTCAAATCCACTTCAAACCTGAACTGGTCCCTGAAAAATAGTGAGTTTGAAAATTTTGTGAAAAATCGGAAAATTGCTGCTGAACTTTGAAGCCCTCTGGTGTCTTCCAAAAGTAAAAACTCATAAATTTTATGATGCAAACATAAAGTAGACATATTGTATATGTGAACCCAAAAAAAATATATTTTGAATATCCATTTTCCTTACAAGCAGAGAGCTTCAAAGTTAGAAAAATGCAAAATTTTCATTTTTTTCATCAAATTTTGGGATTTTTCACCAAGAAAGGATGCAAGTTACCATAAAATTTTACCACTATGTTAAAGTAGAATATGTCACGAAAAAACAATCTCGGAATCAGAATGATAACTAAAAGCATTCCAGAGTTATTAATGTTTAAAGTGATAGTGGTCAGAATTGCAAAAAACGCTCCGGTCCTTAAGGTGTAAAATGGCCCGGTCCTTAAGGGGTTAATTTCACTATGAAATTTTCTTTTAATTCTACAGTTTTTCTCGATCTGGAAATTTTCACAAATGTGGATTCTAAAATATGTACAAAAAAACACTTTAAAAAGGTAGATGTAAATAGTTTCCTTGGCTTTGATAGCTGTCATTATTCTAAGTGGCTTACAAATATCCCCTACGGACAGTAGCGGAGGATAAGAAAAAAATTGTACTTCCTCCGAGGATTTTAAAGAACAATCAAAAATGTTATATAAGCGTTTTAACCCCTTAAGGACTCAGCCCATTTGGACCTTAAAGGGGTATTCCGCCCCTAGACATTTTATCCCCTATCCAAAGGATAGGGGATAAGATGTCAGATCGCCGCGGTGCCGCTGCTGGGGAGCCCTGGGATCCCCGCTGCAGCACCGCGCTATCATTACAGCACAGAGAGAGTTCGCTCTGCACGTAATGATGGGCGGTACAGGGGCCGGAGCATCGTTAAGTCACGGCCCCGCCCCTCGTGATGTCACGGACCGCCCCTTTCAATACAAGTCTATGGGAGGGGGCGTGGCGGTTGTCACGCCCCCTCCCATAGACTTGCATTAAGGGGACGGGCCGTGATGTCACGAGGGGCGGCGCCATGACGTCACGCGGCTCCGTCCCCTGTATCGCCCGTCATTACGCACTGAGCGAACTCGCTCTGTGCTGTAATGATAGCGCGGTGCCGCAGCGGGGATCCCGGGGGTCCCCAGCAGCGGGACCGCGACGATCTGACATCTTATCCCCTATCCTTTGGATAGGGGATAAAATGTCTAGGGGCGGAATACCCCTTTAAGGACAATTTTATTTTTACGCTTTCATTTTTTCCTCCTCCCCCTCAAAAAATCATAACTCTTTTATATTTTCATCCACATACTAGTATGAGGGCTTGTTTTTTGCGCGACCAGTTGTCCGTTGTAATGCCATCACTCACTTTACCATAAAATGTATGGCGCAACCAAAAAAATACTATTTGTGTGAGGAAATTAAAAAGAAAACCGCAATTTTGCAAATTTTGGAAGGTTTTGTTTTCACGCCGTACAATTTATGGTAAAAATGACATGTCTTTTTTATTCTCTGGGTCAATACAATTAAAATGATACCCATGATTATACACATTTCTATTACTGTTGCGCTTAAAAAAAATCGCAAACTTTTTAACCAAATTAGTACGTTTAAAATCCCCCTATTTTGAAGACCTATACATTTTTCATTTTTCTGTATAAGCGGTGGTATGAGGGCTCATTTTTTGCGCCGTGATCTGTACTTTTTATTAATACCATATTTGCTTATAAAAAACTTTTTTTTAAATTTTTTTATAATTATTTTTGGGAATAAAATGTTATAAAAAGCAGCTATTTTGGACTTTTTTTTTTTTACGTTCACGCCGTTCACCGTACGGGATCATTTAAATTTTATTTTAATAGATCGGATATTTACTCATGCGGCAATACCAAATATGTATATAAAATAATATTTTTTACATTTTTTGGGGGTAAAATAGGGAAAATGGGGCAATTTACGTTTTTATTGGGGGAGGGGGTTTTTCACATTTTTTTTTACTTAATTTTTTTACTTTTTTTACTTCTATTTTTACACTCATAGGGGACTATTTATAGAAACCATTCGATTGCTAATCCTGTTCAGTGCTATGTATAGGACATAGCACTGATCAGCATTATCGGTCATCTTCTGCTCTGGTCTGCAGGAAGGCAGATCAGAGCAGAAGACTCCCGGAAGGCAGCAGAGGCAGGTGAGGGGACCTCCATCTGCCGTGCAGGATGATCGGATCGCCGTGGCAGCTCTGCGGGCGATCCGATCGTCCTGTTAAGTGACCGCGATGCTGCAGATGCCGTGATCTGCATTGATCACGCATCTGAGGGGTTAATGGCGGACATCCGCGGGATTGAGGGTGTCCGCCATTACCGGCGGGTCCCTGGCTGCGATCCACAGCCGGGACCTGCCGCACATGATGCCGGCATCGCTCCGATGCCAGCAGCTATGCTCAGGACGTAAATGTACATCCTGGTGCGTTAAGTACCACATCACCAGGACGTACATTTACGTCCTGCATCGTTAAGGGGTTAAAGAAAAAAATTACCCCAAAAAATATTAACAAACGCATATAAAAGAGTAGAGGGACTAAAACAGACTGATTTAATTAAATATGAGGTAAAACAAAAACAAAAAAATACACCCAAATTAAATTTTATTACTACTTTTAACAATGCCACAAACAAAATAAGAAACATATTAAATAAACACTGGCCAATTATTATGACGGATCCTATTTTAAAATCATTAATCCCAAAACGTCCTACCCTAACATTCAGACGAGCAAAAACATCAAGAAATCATTTATCCCCAAGCAAACTAAAAAATAAAATTATCAAACCAAATATTTGTAAACCTACCATGATTGGTACATTCCGCTGCGCTAAAAAACGCTGTCTGTGCTGCGAATGGATTGCGTTTCCTCCCTGTGATTCAGTAACATCTTTCTCTACAGGCAAAGTTTTTTCTTTGAAAGAAAAATTAAACTGCTCCGATTCCTTTGTTATTTATCTCCTTACATGTGAGTGTGGGCTTCAGCATGTGGGCCGCACGGTACAAACTGTACGTGCCCGCATAAATAAACATAGATATAATATCAAAAACAATGTTATACTACATAGTGTATCAAGACACACCACAGCTTTACACAACAGTAACCACAATTGTTTGAAACTAACTATCTTGGAAAGTATCCCTTTAGAATATGATGACCGCTTTCAAAAATTAGTGAATAGGGAATCCTTTTGGATTTATTCCCTTAACTCCTTGTGGCCAAGGGGATTAAATGAGACAATAGATAAAACATTTCAATGGTAGGTTCGGAGTCTTATTTATTTATTTATCCATGTATATAAAGAATTTTTAAAGAATTTTTTTTTATATTATCTTGGATCACATGGAAAAACGTCATTTCATGCAAATTAATTTGTGATGTCATTTCCGGTTCCTATAACCAAATGAGTATATATGTGTTGTTTTTATGTATATTTAGCATGTCTGAGGAAAAGGACGGAGCGTCCTTGAAACGCGTTACATGTGAATAAAAGTTACCCATCCAGCTTGTGGACAGCGCTGTCATCTATCCCTCAGCCCCTCACACCTGGCTGGTGTGAAAACTCTGCCATATCAATCACAGAGCCGGGACAGCCTCAGAAGGGGAGGCAAGCCCTACGGGTACGCCCACAGTGTATTGCACTCCGGGGGGGGGGGGGGGGGGCAATCCACCCCACTGGACCACCAGGGATGGTTTAAATGTCCCTTTAGACGCTGCTGTCAACTTTGACAGAGGCGATCTAAAGGGTTAATAGCCGCCTGCGGCTATGTCGGTTAATAACGGCAGCCCCCAGCTACAGGAATCAGCTGGTGGCTGGCCGTTATGATGCAGCCTGAGTCATACACCGCTTGCGGTCTCATGACAAGCCGGCTCGTCCTTAGACAGCAACCGGTTAAAGTCCAGTAAAAATAATACTTGGTCACATGTTACTTATATGTCAAATAAAAATATATAATAGTTAAATTAACCCCTACCCCGATATGTGAAGGATGGGGATTTTGTTTCAATTCCCATGCATGTATATAGGACTTCTGGTACCTTACTCCACAATCTCCGCTCTGCATCTCCTGAAAAATGCGTCAGTCCGGCTGGCAGGCCACATTCCATGCCCCATCTTGCACTAGACACGCCCACCATTTAAGCCACACCCCTTTTATTTTCAGCTTACAATATCTTAACCACAACGCAGCCCCCCCTGAGGACAAGATATGAGGATTAGAAATGAGGATTAGATATAAGGACAGGATATGGGTCGGCATATGAGGTCGGGATATGGGGATGGGATATGAGGTCGGGATATGGGGACAGGATATGAGGTCGAGATATGAGGGCGGGATACGAGGTCGAAAAATGGAGACGAGATATCTGGACGGGATCTGAGGACGGGATATGAGGTCAGGATATGAGGACAGGATATGAGGTTGGGATATGGGGACGAGATATGGGGACAGGATATAGGGATGGGATATAAGGACAGAATATGGAGGTCAGGATATGGGGACAAGATATGGTGACAGGATATGAGGTTGGAATAGGAGGAAGGGATTTGGGGTCGGCATATGAGGAGGGGATATGGGGTCAGGATTTAAGGATGAGATATGAGGACAAAAGCTTCCTCCTATGTTACTTTTCCTCCCCCACAAGGATAAGGTAGGAAAAACTGGGCAGCACCGGGTACTCAGCTAGTTAATACCAGGAATGGCATGTATGACATTATTTCACTATAGGCTGCTTTTTTTCCCGGCACATCGCCTAGGGGTGGCCTGAGACCCACCCATAACAGCAATCGCTGTTTTTCAGGGCCAAGCTGGTGACCCAATGGATCGGAAAATAAGGGTGACCGGTGCTGTCTGAGACAGCACCTATTACCCTGAAGGGATTGGAGTGAGGTGGCAGGGGTGCCACCCCTCCTATCCTTGGCATTGGTTAGTCAGGAGGGAGCGGGGGCAAAATTTAGTCCCTCCACTGGTAGTCCAGGAAGAGCAGGGGAGGGTGAAGATCAGCGGCAGGCAGCTCAACCCTGGCAGGCAAAGATCAGCGGCACTGCCATCCTGACAGGAGGCGTCGTTGATGCGGAAGAGGTCCTCAAAGATCTGGGAGCCACAGTTTGGAGACAACTGTGTGTAGTCTCTAAACTGTGGCCCTAAAGATTTTTCAAAACTACAACTCCCAGCATGTCCAGACAGCCATTTACTCTCTGGATATGCTGGGATTTATAGTTTTGCAAGATCTGAAGGGCCAGAGTTTGGAGATCACTGTGCAGTGGTCTCTAAACTGTGGCTGTCCAGATCTTGCAAAACTACAAATCCAAGCATGCCCAGACAGCCGTTTGTTGTCTTCGCATGCTGAGATTTATAGTTTTGCAAGATCTGGAGGGCTACAGTTTGCAGATCACCGTACGGTGGTCTATAAACTGTAGCCCTCCAGATCTTGCATAACTACAACTCCAAGCATGCACAAACAGCAAACGGCTGTCTGAGCATGCTGGATGTTGTAGATGCGTGCCTCCAGCCTATTGCATATCTAAAAATCCCGAAATTAGGTCTCAAATGCACATGGCACTCTCTCAAATCTAAGCCTTGTCATATTTCAAGGCAACAGTTTAGGGCCACATATGAGGTATTTCCAGACTCGGGAGAAATTGCCTTAAAAATGTTGGTAGCTTTTTCTTCTATTACCCCTTATGAAAAGGAAAAGTTTTTACACTAACATGCTGGTGTTGCCCCATACTTTTTATTTACACAAGAAGTAAAAGGGAAAAAAAGACCCCAAAATTTGAAACACAATTTCAATACAGTACGGAAATACCCAATAAGTGGACGTAAAGCGATCTGCGAGCACACAACAAGGCTCAGGAGTGAGAGCGCACCATATACATTTGAGGCCTAAATTGATGATTTGCACAGGGGTGGCTGATCATTACAGCGCTTCTGACATAAATGCAAAAAACAAAACACCCACATGTGGCCTATCTGTCGGGGACATTTTATGCCGCACATAAAGCTCTCTCAACTGTGCCAACAGCCGGAAAGCTGGGCTGCCCTAGCTCTTTTAATACGGACACCATGCTTCACTAATATATGCCTAACCATGCATTTATGAGCTTCCCTTGAGTAGGGACATTTTCTGTTACATTTTTCTTAAAAGAATTGTCCAGGGTGGATTTAATATCTTCCACCACCACTACATCATTCAGAAGGGATGGATTCATTCTCCATTGCCACTGCAGCGCATATGAAGAGGGAATCAGAATAGTGATGGTTACCAATGCATGATCTGAGAAACTTATCGTATCAATAGTAGCGCATTGCATTATCTTGAGGTCATGATGCTTCAGAAAAAAATAATCTAACCTAGAGTACATATGTATCATATCATGTGCATAGGCCTCTGCACTGGAGTCTGAGTGAATTTGGGGAGGGTACCCTGATTCTGGGGGGAGATTTTAATGTAGCTCTTGAGCCTCACGAGTCAGACTTTCAACGTTGAGGCGTATTGGTACACTTCTCCATGAACATCGATTTATGGACGCGTGGCGCATTTGACATCCTGGAGAGCGTAATTATTCTTTATATTCTACGATACATGATATGTACTCTAGGTTAGATATTTTTTTTCTGAAGCATCACGACCTCCAGATATTACAATGCGTTACTATTAATACCATAAGTTTCTCGGATCATGCATTGGTAAGAATCAGAGGGGAATTAGCTCAGAAGAGGCAGGAGGTCCGCTCTCTGATGCTGGATAAGGACAAAGCTACGCTTACAAAATGCAGACGGCAATTTTATGAGTACGGAAATAAATGTGGGAGGACCCTGCCGGGGGCACTACAAAAACAACAAGCAAGATCTTATATACCTTCTATAGGCACTCGCTCACACTCTGTGGTGCATCTCTCTATGGAAATCCCTAATTTTCGGGATATAGTACAAGACTATATTGCTTCTTCGGGTATGCTTCCTCTTTGTGAAGAGGATGTAATCAACTTGGAGAATCCGATATCTGCAGAAGAATTACAAAGGGCAGTTGAATTTTCTCAGTTAAATATTCCCCTGGGATACTATCAGACTTTTCTTGATATTCTCTCACCACACTTTCTACGGGCTTTTAATGCACTGGCTAAGGGAACCAACTTACCAGCTGATTCTACGCGTGCTCACGTGGTGGTGTTACCAAAAGAGGGAAAGGATACGTCCACATGTGCTGGGTTTTGCCCTATATTCCTGCTTAATGTGGACCTAAATCTTTTTGCTAAAGGTACTGGCGACGCTTATGGGAGTAGTTCACTCAGACCAAGCAGGGTTTATGATGAGAGGGAAGCATGGGATAATACCATGAAAGCAATTAATCCGGATCCACATTGCAAAATCAGCAGCTATACCTGCCATGTTACTTTCAACAGACGCCGAAAAGGCATTTGATCGTGTTCATTTAAAAAAATTTTTTTTTGGGAAGAGACACTCAGATTTATACAGTCGTGTTTTTAAATTGGATAATGGCTCTATACTCCTCACCAACAGCATGTGTAAGGATGAACCACATACTCTCAGGGGACTTCTCAATACATAACGGCACTGGACAGGGGTGTCCCCTGTCCCCACTGATTTTTATTCTCACCATGGGACCACTAGTGTAAAATCAGGTGGTCGCCTGATATTGCAAGGATACAGATAAGGCATCCTATCCCCTTAAGGACTCAGCCCATTTTGGCCTTAAGGACTCAGACAATTTAATTTTTACGTTTTCATTTTTTCCTCCTCGCCTTCTAAAAATCATAACTCTTTTATATTTTCATCCACAGACTAGTATGAGGGCTTGTTTTTTGCGCGACCAGTTGTCCTTTGTAATGACATCACTCATTATATCATAAAATGTATGGCGCAACCAAAAAACACTATTTTTGTGGGGAAATTAAAACGAAAAACGCAATTTTGCTAATTTTGGAAGGTTTTGTTTTCACGCCGTACAATTTATGGTAAAAATGACATGTGTTCTTTATTCTGAGGGTCAATATGATTAAAATGATACCTTTTATTATATACTTTTATATTATTGTTGCGCTTAAAATAAATCACAAACTTTTTAACCAAATTAGTACGTTTATAATCCCTTTATTTTGATGACCTCTAACTTTTTTATTTTTCCGTATAAGTGGCGGTATGGGGGCTCATTTTTTTTGCGCCATGATCTGTACTTTTTTTTGATACCACATTTGCATATAAAAAACTTTTAATACATTTTTATAATTTTTTTTTTAATAAAATGTATTAAAAAAGTAGGAATTTGGGACTTTTTTTTTTTTTTTCATTCACGTCGTTCACCGTACGGGATCATTAACATTTTATTTTAATAGTTCGGGCATTTACGCACGCGGCGATACCAAATATGTCTATAAAAAATGTTTTTTACGCTTTTTGGGGGTAAAATAGGAAAAAACGGACGTTTTACTTTTTTATTGGGCGAGGGGATTTTTCACTTTTTTTTTACTTTTACTTTTACATTTTTTTACATTTTTTTTTACACTTGAATAGTCCCCATAGGGGACTATTCATAGCAATACCATGATTGCTAATACTGATCTGTTCTATGTATAGGACATAGAACAGATCAGTATTATCGGTCATCTCCTGCTCTGGTCTGCTCGATCACAGACCAGAGCAGGAGACGCCGGGAGCCGGACGGAGGAAGGAGAGGGGACCTCCGTCCGGCGTTCTGAATGATCGGATCCCCGCAGCAGCGCTGCGGGCGATCCGATCGTTCATTTAAATCGCGAACTGCCGCAGATGCCGGGATCTGTATTGATCCCGGCACCTGAGGGGTTAATGGCGGACGCCCGCGAGATCGCGGGCGTCAGCCATTGCCGGCGGGTCCCTGGCTGCGATCAGCAGCCGGGATCAGCCGCGCATGACACGGGCATCGCTCCGATGCCCGCGGTTATGCACAGGACGTAAATGTACGTCCTGGTGCGTTAAGTACCACCTCACCAGGACGTACATTTACGTCCTGCGTCCTTAAGGGGCTATGCTGATGACCTTTTGTTTTTAATCACCAAACCACGGATTTCCCATCCTGTCCTTATGAAAGAACTGGAATGTTTTTCAAAGCTCCCGAATTTTAAGATAAACTATTCTAAATCAGAGCCATTAAATGTATCCCTTAGAAGATGA
The DNA here is from genome assembly GCF_029499605.1 of Hyla sarda. NCBI lineage: Eukaryota > Metazoa > Chordata > Amphibia > Anura > Hylidae > Hyla > Hyla sarda. The sequence continues at coordinate 76,992,660 of NC_079199.1, read as the reverse complement.
TGATCTTACCAAAATTTCTTCACGCTTTCCAATGACTCCCAATTCTGCTCTTGAATCTCTTCAAAATAAGTTTGTATGGGGAGGGAAAGTGGTGAGATTGAAAAGGGCTGCTCTCTGTAGCCCAAAGGCGGCTGGAGGGATTGGCTTTCTGGACATGCGGTCCTATTTTTAAGCTGTATTGTTAACACGAGGGGTTGACTGGTGTTGCCATGCTCACAGCAAGCCATGGGTGGAGCTAGAACAATCATTTACTAAAATCCTGCTTTGCTGTTTGCCTTGTGTCCTACCAACAAAGTACGGCCATTGCGTTTGACCCCCATTTTGGGTCCCACATTGGGGGCATGCGCAGATAGAAAAAGCAGGGTTTGTTTGTTTACTACAAATTCCCTTATCACGCCAGTGTTGGGCAGTCCTTCATTCTCCCCGAGCTTGAATGACCCGGTCTTTCAAGCCTGGATAACAGCGGGTAAATTTCGGGTTGGACATCTTTTGCACGAACAGGATTGGTTGACCAGCTCCGCTTCGATGGAGGTGGTGGACCCATGCCCGCTGGGATAATGGAGGACTGCCTAATTGCGCCATTGTTTGTTGACTTTTCCCTTGCCTTCTGCATTTGTTTCCCTATTAACAGTGATGGAGGTGCTTTGCTCAGGGGATGGCTCCGTGAGACACTCGGTGTCCAGAATTTATGAGGTGTTGATGTTTCCCCCGGACCGGGGACCCCTGAGTTTTATTTCTAAGTGGGAGGTGGACCTACAGATCTCTCTGACCCCCGTGCAGAGGTCTCAGTTTTACACCAGTCCACGATTAGTTCCCACTCCTAGGAAGCTAGATATAAAATCTTATCTAGGTGGTACAGAGTGCCAACTCAACCTCATGCCATGTGGTCACATGTAGAGTCTGCTTTCTGGCGTTGTGGGGACGCAGAGGGCTTTTTTGGACATGTCCTCTGTTGACCCAATTTTGGGAGGGGGTAACACGAATCATAAAGGCTGCAACAGGCATGAAAATAGATCTGTCTCCAGCTCTTTTTCTTCTCCATCACTGTGAGGTACCCATTAAGATATATAAGAAGCCTCTTTTGAGGTTTCTAGTTATGTCCGCTAGAGCCTGTGTTCCAATTCTTTGTAAAAAAAAATGCTCCATCTTTGTCTCTCTGGGTTTCCAAGTTAAATGATTTAATGACTCTTTAAAATTTGACTTCTTTTATCCATGATGCCGGTGAACAGTTTCAGCAAACATGGTATGCCTGGAGGGAATTCTGTGAGACGTCAGAATATAAGAATATAGAGGGTTTTCCCTGACAAGCTTTTATATAATCATGCTCTTTATGAGTTAAGCAAGTATGAGATTAGGTCCTAGCGTCCTCCTTTTTCTTTGCGATATATGATAAGCTGGACCTAGTGCTGAGGGAGAAGAGGGGTTTGGGGTGGGTTTTTTTTTCGGGGCCTAACTGGGCATGGGGGGGGGGGGTTAGGGATTGGGGTTGGTTATTTATATGTCTTCAGAGGGGTGGAATAGGGAAGAGAGTGGCGATTATATTTCATCAAGTTGTTGTTGAGGAGATTGCTGTATTGTTTTATTTCTCTTAAATTGAATGTTTTGTCTTGGATTATTCCTTTATTGATGTTATAGGGGAGGCCCTTCTGGCCTAGTGTACCACCCTTTTGGAGACTAAAAAGTTACATAAAGATAAAAAAAAAAAAGATATGATAGCTGCAGATGACGTTACACACCTGAAGGATGGCGGATGAACCCTTTGGATCATAGGAGCACAGGTAATGTTAAGACATACCTGTGCATTGGACTACTAAACAGGCAGGAGAGATTGGCTGTAGAGGGGGTCAATATTATTGGTTTTAATTCACAATACAGCAATCATAGAACAGTGACTGCAGACCCCAGTACCTAAGATTTGTGGGTATATCCCAACTGTATATACATAAATAAATGGAGCAGTCCTGCCATGCTAGGGGTATAAGATGAAAGATGAAGAATAGAATATTAAAGAGATAGTAGATGAAGAGTTGTGTCAAATATTAAACATTTATTAGTAGGGATCGACCGATTATCTGTTTGGCCGATATTATCAGCCGATAATCACGATTTTGGGCATTATCGGTAATTACCTTGCCGATAAGCCGATAATGCCCCGCCCCCGCACCGCCCCCCTACCCGCCGCAACGCTCTGCGACGGCACACCCCCCCGACCCACCGCATCGCGTCGCACCCCCCACCGCACCACCCGGCCCCATTGCCTCCCCCATCCCGGTTTTATAATTACCTGTTCCCGGGGACCATGCTACTTCTGGCTCCTGCTGCGTCCTGCGTTACACTGTGCGCAATGACGAGTGACGTGACGTGTGCGACGTCACCGTCAGTGCGCACAGTGACAGCTCAGGAGGACGCCACCGGAGCCAGACGTAGAGTGGACCCCGGGCCCCGGGAACAGGTAATTATAAAACCGGGATGGATGAGGCAATGGGGCCGGGGCGGAGCGGTGGGGGGTCGCGGTGCGGTGGGTCGGTCGCGTTGTGGTGGGTCGGGGGGGGCGGTCGCGGTGCGGCGGGTCGGGGGGGGCGGTCGCGGTGCGGCGGGTCGGGGGTCGGTCGCGGTGCGGCAGTGGGGGGAGCGATGGCGGTGACAGGACTCAGGACCCCCGGACAGGCAGGGGGAGAGAAGCGGGTGGCGGCGGCGGCCTATGGCACCGCAAAAGCCACTACAGTTCAGTGATTTAAATCGCCCACTTTAAATCAATGATCTGCAGCGGTGTCGCGGGGGGATAAATAGCCGATAACTTATACCGGAATATCGGTATAAGTTATCGGCTATCGGCACTAACCTCCACCGATTAACGGCCCTAAAAAAACGATATCGGTTGATCCCTATTTATTTGATTACATTAATTACAATAGTTTCATAGTGAGGTCCTCGGCAGTGCCCTTGCTTCAGACGACACACAAATAATATTAACCATATATTAAAAAATGAGTAAAATACAATTGGGGCTAATATTGCACTAGAGGGATATATGGGAGAGAAGGTGTCATGCAATAGTCCAGGGGATGACGGTGACCTATTTCTGTGGATGATAGGTAATGAAAGTAATAGTCTTGTAATAGTCACATAGCATACATAGCACTGATAGGGTTAATCCACAGTAGTTTTGGCGCTCGGCGGCGCTGTAGGCTTTCAGAAATTAGACCACTTTCCCTGTCTGCGCAGGGTTTACTTAAAATATATGCGCGTAATAGCGCTGCAGGCGTATCAGGTTATATACAGTTGTGCAAGATGCGCTCTCCTATACCCCGGCGGCACGGGGACAAAATACAAGAAGAGGTCAATGAAGAACGGGCACTATGTGCCTCTTACCGGCTCCTCTGAATTTGAATGCGCGTGTCAGCGCTGGAGGTCCTCCGGTGCCTGCCATCTGTGACCCGGCAGCATGGGGAAACAGGAGCAGGAGAGGGATGGAGGTCCAGTGTGAGATGACGTTGCTGGCTGTAGCGCTGGGAGCCGGTGCTGTCTGCGGCTGATTAGCGGTGACTGTTCGGGACTCTGCTGTGGTAATAGAATGCTCTGATGTGTCCCGGTCTCTGTGCAAGTAAGCAGTCTGTACCAGACACGTTTCAGGGAGCCACGGTAGGGATAAAAGACTGAATCAGTCTTTTATCCCTACCATTTTCTTCTGCTTCCAGAGGAATTTAGAGAACAGAGGCAGTATAGAGGCAAAAAATGCTTCCGGCAGGGCTATTGGGACCACGTGCATCCTATATGTGAGTTTCAGGAGAACATTACATTGAAGCCATGATATGAGGGTGATATCGTACTCCTCCAGTAAGGATGGTATGTCATGTAAAAGTGGTTTGTAGTTGGCATCATAGAGAGTGCCCATCTCTGCTGTGATGTGGACACCTAGATATTTGAGGGAAGTGGGAGCCCAGGCAAACTGAGACTGAGATTTGAGCATGGAGGTTTTAGAAGATGGGAAGGAGACATTCAGAAGCTCCGACTTTTATTAGACACCAGACACCCCCCCCCCAACCCACCGAAACCCCCAGCCCCCCCCCCCTCCGCACGCGACACCGCTGCAGATCATTGATTTAAAGCGGGCGCTTTAAATCAATGAACTGCAGCAGCTTTTGCAGTGTCAGAGACTGCCGCCGCCACCCACTTCTCTCCCCCTGCCTGTCCGGGGGTCCTCCTGAGTCCTATCACCGCAACCGCCGCACCTCCCACCGCACCGCCCCGGACCCATTGCCTCCCCCATCCCCGGTTTTATAATTACCTGTTCCCGGGGCCCGGGGTCCACACTACATCTGGCTCCGGTGGCATCCTCCTGAGCTGTCACTGTGCGCGCTGACAGAGAGGTCGCGTTGAGGACGTCACTCGTCATTGCACAGCGTAACACAGGACGCAGCAGGAGCCAGAAGTAGCGTGGACCCCGGGAACAGGTAATTATAAAACCGGGGATGGGGGAGGCCATGGGGCCGGGGCGGTGCGGTGGGGGGTGCGGCGGGTGGTGCGGCGCGTTGTGGGCGGGGGCCATTATAGGATTGTCGGCAAGGTAATTGCCGATACCAGTAACGCCCAAAATCGTGAATATCGGACGATAAAATCGGCCAAACCGATAATCGATCGATCCCTACTTCTAGAGACTGCTTAGGGAGAGGGGTACCCTGGAACAGTGAGGAGCACAGGATTTGTGAGATGGGGGTAGTAAGATATCTTGAAACTCCTTGTAATAAAGTAGTCGTAGTCTGTCTGGACTAGGGCTTTTTCCGGGGGGGGAGGAGAGCACTACTTTTACCTCTTCTGGTGTAAAAGGGGTGAGAAGCTCTGCAGACATGTCCTCATGCAGTTGAGGAAGAGATAGAACTTTAAGGAACTGCTCAATCAGCAAATTCCGCTCACTCACTTTGGATGGGGGACTTTTATCGTTAAGGTTGTATAATTTGGAGTAGATCCGCTGGAAAGCAAATTCAATGTCTGGTGTGGAGGTGCTAAGAGCGCCACCAGTGGTTCTCACCTCATGAATGTGTTGCTTATTGTCATGAGCGTAGATGCGGTGCCTGAAATGTAAGTATGCTTTGGATGATTTATGGTTGAGAAGTTTTTCTCAGAGGAAGCATAGTTCTTTCTGCGTGTCTGCTGTATGTGAGGCTTTGTGGATCCTCTCCAATGCAGCTATTTATTGCAAAAGGGAGTCATTCTCATGCTGGCTAGCTTTCGTTAGTTTAGAGCCCCAGGATATGAAAATTCCCATAATGCAGGCTTTGTGGGCCTCCCATATGACTGGTACAGGCGGGCCAGAGTCACAATTCAGCTTGAAATAGGAATCAAGATGAGACTGAATATCTGAGACGGCCTGTGGGTTCTCTAGAATGTGTTCATTTAGGCACCATCTCCAGGTTTAGAGGTGGTTTTAGAAAGGAGAAGACAGAGGTGAACAGGAGCATGGTCAGAGAAATAACATCAATACCTGTGGCTGTGAGGTGTGGTAAGAGAGAAGAATGGACAAACAAGTAGTCCAGTCTCTGGTAAGAGTTATGAGCTGCTGAAAAGTGCAAGTAGTCTTTGACGGAAGGATTCTGCAGGTGCCAGGCATCTATGAGAGATGAAACTGAAACCAAAACCATAATTTAGCAACTTATTCTGTAGGTCCATACGATTACAGAGATACCAAATGTTTATGTAAACATTTGTTAACCCCTTTAGGCCAATTTTCATTTTTACATATTCATGTTTTTTTGTTTTCTCCATATTTAGTTATTAACCCCTTAAGGACCATGCCCGTTTGACCTTAAGGACCAGGCCAATTTTAGTTTTGCATTTTCGTTTTTTCCTCCTCGCCTTCTAAAAATCGTAACTCTTTTATATTTTCATCCGCAGACTATATTATGAGGGCTTGTTTTTTGCACGACCAGTTGTCCTTTGTAATGACATCACTCATTTTACCATAAAATATATGGAGCAACCAAAAAACTACTATTTATGTGGTGAAATGAAAAAGAAAAACGCAATTTTGGAAATTTTGGAAGGTTTCGTTTTTACGCCGTACAATTTATGGTAAAAATGACATGTGTTCTTTATTCTGTGGGTCGATACGATTAAAAAGATAACCATGATTACATACTTTTCTTTTATTTTTGTGCTTAAAAACAAATAGCAAACTTTTAAAACCAAATTAGTACGTTTAATCACGGCATCTGAGGGGTTAATGGCAGACATCCGTGCGATCACAGATGTCGGCCATTACCAGAGGCTCCTTGGCTGCTATCAGCAGCCAGGACCTGCCGCGCATGACCCGAGCATCGCTCCAATGTTCGCGGTCATGTACAGGACTTAAATGTACATCCTGGTGCATGAAGTACCGCCGCACCAGGACGTACATTTACGTCCTTGGTCGTTAAGGGGTTAAAGTGTACCTGTTGTCAACAAAAACTTTTTAGACAATGTAGATAATACCATTATATGCGTATTTGTAATATACATTGGTTAAAAAATAAGGAGATTTTTTAATGCTTACCGTAAAATCTCTTTCTCGAAGGATCCATTGGGGGACACAGACCATGGGTGTATGATGATGTCTCTAGGAGGTATGACACTATGGCAACAAAAAAAGTCGGCTCCTCCCAGCAGGATATACCCGCCTCCAGGCCCTGAGCTAATCAGTTTTAGTACCAGAGCAATAGGAGAGGACCGACAGGTCAAGGAAAAAACACGAACTGTTCAAGAACCAGAAGAAGAAGCATAACTAAACACACCCTTGGACAGAGAACCAAAGAGAAACCCAAAAGGGTGGGAGCTGTGTCTCCCAATGGATCCTTCGAGAAAGAGATTTTACGGTAAGCATTAAAAAATCTCCTTTTCTCTATCGACTCCATTGGGGGACACAGACCATGGGATGTACCAAAGCCGTCCCTTGGGTGGGCAGATAATCAGTCAGGCAGGCGGCTGTTCCACTGCCGCCTGCAGCACTTTATGGCCCAGACTAGCATCAGCCGATGCAAAGGTATGAACCTGGTAGAACCTCGAGAAAGTGTGCAAAGACGACCAAGTAGCCGCCTTGCAAATCTGCGAGGCCGAGGCTTTGTTCTGGAGAGCCCAGGATGCACCAACAGAACGGGTAGAATGAGCCACAACCCTGATGGGAGGAATCTTCCCCATACAGCGATAGGCTTCCAAAATGGCAGACCGGATCCACCGGGAAATGGTGGCCTTGGAAGCAGGTTGTCCCTTACGACCTTCCGTAAGGACGAAAAAGGAATCGCACTGACGAAATGAAGAAGTGATAGAGAGATAGGACCTAACAGTGAATCACCAGAAAAGGAGAACAGCAGGAGAGAGCTGCCAATTCAGACACTCTCCGAATGGAGGTGATCGCAACAAGAAACGCCACTTTCCAAGAAAGGAGGCGCAGGGACACCTCCCTAAGTGGTTCAAAGGGTTCACCTTGGAGGACACCCAGAACCAGATTCAAGTCCCAAGGGGGAGAAGGTGACCGATAAGGAGGGGCAGCATGCGCCACTCCTTGAATGAAGGTCTGGACATGAGAATTAGAAGCCAGAGGACGCTGGAAAAGAATAGAAAGGGCCGAAACCTGACCCTTAAGGGAACTGAGAGACAACCCAATCCCGACTGCAAGAAGGAGATAAGACGGGGAACAGAAAAAGCAACAGGAGACAAGACCTGAGCTTCACACTAACGAAAATAAGACTGTAAATTTTCGCCGAGGAGGGCTTACGAGCCCTGAGCATGGTGCGAATGACTTGGGAAGAGAAACCATGGGCTCTCAAAACCGCGGTCTCATCCACCACGCTGTCAAATGTAAATTGGGGTGGCAAAGAGGACCCTGAGACAGCAGGTCCGGACGAAGTGGAAGGCGCAGCGAAGAGTCGTCCAGGAGCCTGACCACGTCGGAGTACCACGTCCTTCGGGGCCAATCTGAAGCTACCAGTATGGCGGGAATGTCCTCCGCTTTGAGCTTCCTCAGAACCCTGGGAAGGAGCAGAAGGGGAGGGAACAGATAGGGCAGGGCAAACCCTGCCCAAGGAATCACTATGGCGTCCACGGCTAGAGCCAGGGGGTCCCGGGACTTTGAAACAAATGGAAGAATCTTCCGATTGTGCCAAGACGCGAAGAGGTCCACGTCTGTAATGCCCCAGAGGTCGCAGATCTGCGCGAAGACCTCTGGATGAAGGTCCACTCGCCGGGGTCGGCTGAGGACCGGCTGAGGAAGTCTGCTTCCCAGTTGAGCACACCCGGAATGTAAATCGCCTAAATGGCCGGAACCTTGTTTTCCACCCAGATGAGAATCTTTGTCACCTCGGCCATGGCTGCCGAGCAGCGAGTGCCGCCTTGCCAATTTATGTACGCTACGGCCGTGGCGTTGTCCGACTGGACGCGGACAGGGCGGGTCTGAAGCAGGGACTCCCAATGAAGAAGACAAAGAAGAATCGCCCTCAGTTCCAAGATGTTTATCGGAAGAAGGGCACCCCGGGGAGACCAGAGGCCTTGAACCGTTTAGTCCCTGAACACACCGCCCCAGCCCGACAGACTGGCAACTGTTGTAACTACCTGCCAGTGGAGGGGAAGAAATGATCGCCCCTGAAGAAGAAGGGGGGAGCGGAGCCACCAGAGCAGAGACTGACGGATCCGACAAGGGAGAGCAATCTTGCGATCGAGAGACAGAGGAGATCTGTCCCATCGAGAGAGAATCGCCAGTTGAAGGGGGCGGTAATGAAACTGGGCAAAGGGTACGGCCTCCATGGCCGCTACCATCCGACCCAAGACTTCCATGCAAATGTGGATGGAAACTGGGACCTGGGCCCGAAGGGAGAGGACTACTGACAGGAGAGTCCGACGTTTGTCCGGCAGAAGGCAAATCCGGGCAGATGGCCGTGTTGAATTGAAGTCCCAAGAAGATCAGAGACTGGGTGGGATAGAGGTCAGACTTGTCCCGGTTGACCATCCACCCGAAGCGATCCAAGGTCTGGAGAGTGAGATCCACATTCTCCAGAGTCTGGACTCTGGTGGGAGCCTTGATGAGAAGGTCGTCCAGGTAAGGGATCACTGAGACTCCTCTCGACCGCAACAGGGCTATCACTGGCGCAAGGATCATGGTAAAGACCCGAGGAGCAGTGGCCAGACCAAAGGGGAGGTCTACGAATTGAAAATACCCCTCCGGAACCGCAAAGCGGAGGTACCGCTGATGGCCGGGAAATATTGGAACATGGAGGTAGGCATCCTTGATGTCCACCGAAGAAAGAAACTCCCCTTGTTCGATGGATGCCACTACTGAATGGAGATATTCCATTCGGAAGTGGTGGATGAGAAGATGACGGTTGAGACGCTTGAGGTCCAAGATTGGCCACACAGAACCGCCCTTCTTGGGGACCACAAAAAGATTGGAATAGAAACCCCAAAAACGTTCCCCTGGAGGGACGGGGACAATAACTACTTGGAGAAGTAGGGACTGGAGGGCCTCCCGAAACTGCTTCGCCAGAGAAGGAGACCGGGGGGCCCGGGACTGAAAAAAATCGATCCCTCGGAAGGGAGGCAAATTCGATTCGGTATCCGTTGGACACCACATCCCTGACCCAAGAGTCCTGAATGTGTGTGGTCCAGATGTCTCGAAGAAGTAAGAGACGACCTTACACCGGAGAAAAAAATCTGCGGGTGGGGGCATCACTTCATGCGGAAGTGGGTTTGCGGTTGCCCTATTTGGCCACAAAACGTCCGGAACGGTTGGTGTCTGATTTCCAAGACGGGCGCGCCCGGAACAAGGGAGCCGTCTTGTCCCGCGAAGGCGCCTGCCCAGACCCCTTATAGGGGCCAAAAGTCCGGCATTAATCCTCTAGACACCGCAATCAAAGTTGATTGCGGCATCTAAAATGAAATTGAAAGCATCCTGGCAGCTCAGCGGAGCTGATCGGGACTATTGCGATGAAATCGCGATGTCTCAATCAGCTAAATGGACAGTGGAGGGTCCATACCTGCCTCCTCGCTGGACGATCGGTCCTCTGTTGCTCCCAGCCGTCCATGCAGGCTGAAGCAGTAGAGCACTGATAACACTGATAGATGCTATGCTATTGCATTGCATTGAACAGTGTATGCAATCAAAAGATTGCATGGTATAGCCCCCTATGGGGCTTAAAAAAAAGTTAACATATGTGAATAAGCCCCTCCCCTAATATGAGCCCTCATGTAGCCCTGTGTGTATGTAGCCCCTATGGGGGCTATAACATTGCAAAAAAAAAAAAGTGGATAAAGATGATTTAACCCTTTCCCTAATAAAATCATCCCCCTTTACCCATAAAAAAAAAAAACTGTGTAACTAAAAATATTTATGGAATAAAAACTGATGGAATAAAGACTTTCTGCACGGATACACAGGTGAGTGCGGTTCCTCTCTCTGCATATTACAGTAGCGCTTTGTGCTCTTCTACCTGCACTACCAGTTTTAGCAGCCTCTTTAACCTCACGCCAATCAAACTGTGTGTGCTACCAGTGCAATCTACGCACTACACCCTTGCAGTGCCGGACACGACAGTCTGTATCTCCTACGAACACAATAATAGAAAGGTATGTAAAGATGGGCATCATTTTAATTGTATTGACCCAAAGAATGAAGAAACTTAATTTTTACTGTAAAGTGTACAATGTGAAAACGAAACCCTCCAAAATTAGCAAAATTGTGTTTTTTATTAAAATTTCCTCACTAAAAAACTGTATTTTTGGGTTCATCGTACATTTTATGGTAAAATGAGAGGAGCTTTTATAAGTACAATTGGTCACGCAGAAAAACAAGCCCTCATATGGGACTGTGGATGGAAATATAAAAGAGTTATGGATTTTAGAAGGCGAGGAGGAAAAAAATGAAAATGCAAAAACAAAATTAGCATTGTTCTTAAGGTCAAACTGGACTTGGTCCTTAAAAGGGGTTAAACATACTAATTTTGGTGCATGTAATTATAATTTTTTTTAAGGGTGTCTTTTTTACCGAAAGGTGCACTGCGTAGAAACGAAAGCCTTAAAAAGTTGCTAAATGGTCTTTTTTTTTATTTTTTATTTCACCCCACAAATAAGTTTTTTTTTTGTTTTGCCGCAGATTATGTTACAAAATAAGTGATGTCATTATAAAGTAAACTTATTGGCGCAAATAAAAAGCCCTCATATGGGTCTGTAGGTGCAAAATTGAACGCGTTATGATTTTTAGAAGGGGAGGAGGAAAGAACGAAAATTGCCCTTAAGAGTTCTTAACCCCTTAAGGACATAGGGCGTATCCATACGCCCCCGTTTCCAAGTGCTTAAGGACCGAGGGATGGATACGCCCTGAGCATTTCCGGCCCCCGCCGCTAGCCAGAGGGGAGCCGGGGCCGGATGCCTGCTGAAATCGTTCAGAAGGCATCCCGGCATATCGCCCAGGGGGGTCATTATGTCCCCCCATGTCGGCGATTGCCGCAGATCGCTGGAAAATTCAGTCCAGCGATCTGCGGCGGATTCCGGGTCAATGGGGTCTCCAGTGACCCGATGACCCGGAATTACTGGCTGATCAGCCAGAGCCAGCAGGGGTGAGGTGGCACTGGTGCCACCTCACGATCGCCCTGATTCGTCGGCCGGATTCCCGGCCGACCAATCAGGGCGCCTGCTGCGGCTGTCACTCCCGCACCCGCTCCGCCCCTCTTCCGGAGGACATGAGCGGGTGCGGGCAGAAGACCACGGGTGCTGGGGACCCCGATCCCCGGCGTCCCTGTTGGGATCGGGGCCCCAGGAGCGACAGCGGCGGCGGGACTGACCTGTTCCCTGAGCAACAGCAGGAGGTGAGTGACAGCCTCCTGCTGTTGCTTAGCAACAGATCCCAGCATGCAAAAAGGGCATGCTGGGAGCTGTAGTTATGCAACAGCAGGAGGCAGACCACCACAACTCCCAGCATGCCCTTATGGGCATGCTGGGACTTGTAGTTTTGCAACAGCTGGAGGCACATTCTTTCTATGGAAAAGTGTACCTTCAGCTGTTGTATAACTACAACTCCCAGCTTGCACAATCAGCTAAAGTGCATGCTGGGAGTTGTAGTGGTGCATCTGGTGGTTGCATAACTACAACTCCCAGCATGCCCGTTGGCTGTCGTGACTGCTGAGAGTTGTAGTTTTGCAACAGCTGAAGGCACACTGAGTTAAGTAGCAAACCAGTGTGTCTCCAGCTGTTGCATAACTACAATCCCCAGCATCCCCAGCTAATGTAGTATGCCTCCGGCTGTTGCATAACTACAAGACCCAGCATGCCCTTCCGCTGTCCGTACATGCTGGGGGTTGTAGCTTTTGCAACAGCTGAAGGCACACTGGTTGCAAAACACTGAGTTTGTTACCAAACTCGGTGTTTCACAACCTGTGTGTCTCCAGCTGTTGCAAAACTACAACTCCCAGCATGCACTGATAGACCGTACATGCTGGGAGTTGTAGTTTTGCAACAGCTGGATGTCCCCCCCCCCCCCCCCCAATGTGAATGTACAGGGTACACTCACATGGGCGGAGGATTACAGTAAGTATCCGGCTGCAAGTTTGGGCTGCGGCAAATTTTCTGCCGCTGCTCAAACTGCCAGCGAGAAACTACTGTGAACCCCCCGCCCATGTGACTGTACCCTAAAAACACTACACTACCACAAAATAAAATAAAAAGTAAAAAACACTACATATACACATACCCCTACACAGCCCCCCTCCCCAATAAAGATGAAAAACGTCTGGTACGTCACTGTTTCCAAAACTGAGCCTCCAGCTGTTGCAAAACTACAACTCCCAGCATGCACTGCTAGACCGTACATGCTGGGAGTTGTAATTTTGCAACAGCTGGATGTTCCCCCCCCCCCAATGTGAACGTACAGGGTACACTCACATGGGCGGAGGATTACAGTAAGTATCCGGCTGCAAGTTTGAGCTACGGCAAATTTTCTGCTGCAGCTCAAGCTGCCAGCGAGAAACTACTGTGAACCCCCGCCCGTGCGACTGTACCTTAAAAACACTACACTAACACAAAATAAAATAAAAAGTAAAAAACACTACATATACACATACCCCTACACAGCCCCCCTCCCCAATAAAAATGACAAACGTCTGGTACGCCACTGTTTCCAGAACGGAGCCTCCAGCTGTTGCAAAACAACTACTCCCAGTATTGCCAGATAGCCACTGACTGTCTAGGCATGCTGGGAGTTTTACAACAGCTGGAGGCCCCCTGTTTGGGAATCACTGGCATAGAATACCCCTATGTCCACCCCTATGCAAGTCCCTAATTTAGGCCTCAAATGCGCATGGCGCTCCCACTTTGGAGCCCTGTCGTATTTCAAGGCAACAGTTTAGGGCCACATATGGGGTATCGCCGTACTCGGGAGAAATTGGGCTTCAAATTTTGGGGGGTATTTTCTGCTATTACCCTTTTTAAAAATGTAAAATTTTTGGGAAAACAAGCATTTTAGGTTAAAATTTTTTTTTTTTTTTTACATATACAAAAGTCATGAAACACCTGTGGGGTATAAAGGTTCACTTAACCCCTTATTACGTTCCCCGAGGGGTTTAGTTTCCAAAATGGTATGCCATGTGTTTTTTTTTTTTTTTTTGCTGTCCTGGCACCATAGGGGCTTCCTAAATGCGGCATGCCCCCAGAGCAAAATTTGCTTTCAAAAAGCCAAATGTGACTCCTTCTCTTCTGAGACCTGTAGTGCGCCAGCAGAGCACTTTTCACCCCCATATGGGGTGTTTTCTGAATCGGGAGAAATTGGGCTTCAAATTTTGGGGGTTGTTTTCTGCTATTACCCTTTTTAAAAATGTAAAAATTTTGGGAAACCAAGCATTTTAGGTAAAAAAAAAAAAAAAAAATTCACATATGCAAAAGTCGTGAAACACCTGTAGGGTATTAAGGTTCACATTACCCCTTGTTACGTTCCCCAAGGGGTCTAGTTTCCAAAATGGTATGCCATGTGTTTTTTTTTTGCTGTTCTGGCACCATAGGGGCTTCCTAAATGCGGCATGCCCCCAGAGCAAAATTTGCTTTCAAAAAGCCAAATGTGACTCCTTCTCTTCTGAGACCTGTAGTGCGCCAGCAGAGCAATTTTCACCCCCATATGGGGTGTTTTCTGAATCGGGAGAAATTGGGCTTCAAATTTTGGGGGTTGTTTTCTGCTATTACCCTTTTTAAAAATGTAAAAATTTTGGGAAACCAAGCATTTTAGGTAAAAAAAAAAAAAAAAAATTCACATATGCAAAAGTCGTGAAACACCTGTAGGGTATTAAGGTTCACATTACCCCTTGTTACGTTCCCCAAGGGGTCTAGTTTCCAAAATGGTATGCCATGTGTTTTTTTTTTGCTGTTCTGGCACCATAGGGGCTTCCTAAATGCGGCATGCCCCCAGAGCAAAATTTGCTTTCAAAAAGCCAAATGTGACTCCTTCTCTTCTGAGACCTGTAGTGCGCCAGCAGAGCAATTTTCACCCCCATATGGGGTGTTTTCTGAATCGGGAGAAATTGGGCTTCAAATTTTGGGGGGTATTTTCTGCTATTACCCTTTTTAAAAACGTAACATTTTTGGGAAACCCAGCATTTTAGGTAAAAATGTTTAAATTTTTTTTACATATGCAAAAGTCGTGAATCACCTGTAGGGTATTAAGGTTCACTTTACCCCTTGTTACGTTCCCTGAGGGGTCTAGTTTCCAAAATGGTATGCCATGGTTTTTTTTTTTGCTGTCCTGGCACCATAGGGGCTTCCTAAAGGTGACATGCCCCCCCAAAACCATTTGTCGCTCCTTCCCTTCTGAGCCCTCTACTGCGCCCACTGAACAATTAACATAGACATATGAGGTATGTGGTCACTCGAGAGAAATTGGGTTTCAAATACAAGTAAAAATTTTCTCCTTTTTACCCCTTGCAAAAATTCAAAAATTGGGTCTACAAGAACATGCGAATGTAAAAAATGAAGATTTTGAATTTTCTCCTTCACTTTGCTGCTATTCCTGTGAAACACCTAAAGGGTTAATACACTTACTGAATGTCATTTTGAATACTTTGGGGGGTGTAGTTTTTATAATGGGGTCTTTTATGGGGTATTTCTAATATGAAGACCCTTCAAATCCACTTCAAACCTGAACTGGTCCCTGAAAAATAACGAGTTTGAAAATTTTGTGAAAAATTTCAAAATTGCTGCTGAACTTTGAAGCCCTCTGGTGTCTTCCAAAAGTAAAAACTCATAAATTTTATGATGCAAACATAAAGTGGACATATTGTATATGTGAACCCAAATTTTTTTTATTTTGAATATCCATTTTCCTTACAAGCAGAGAGCTTCAAAGTTAGAAAAATGCAAAATTTTCATTTTTTTCATCAAATTTGGGGATTTTTCACCAAGAAAGGATGCAAGTTACCATAAAATTTTACCACTAAGTTAAAGTAGAATATGTCACGAAAAAACAGTCTCGGAATCAAAATGATAACTAAAAGCATTCCAGAGTTATTAATGTTTATAGTGACAGTGGTCAGAATTGCAAAAAATGCTCTGGTCCTTAAGGTGAAAAAGGGCTCGGTCCTTAAGGGGTTAAGGTTTCAATTTATGTGGTATCACTGTGTGCGTAAATGTCTGAACTATTAAAATATGACATTAAGAAAACCGTAAGGTCAGTGTCATTGAATGTGTCATTATTAGAAACAGAAGCCCCCAAAATTTACAAAATAGAATTTATTTGCCCCACAAATATTTATTTTTTTGTTTCACAGTAGATTTTGTGATAACATTTGTGATGTTATTACAAAGTACAGTTAGTGAAGCCAAAAAAGGAGCCTTTTATGAGTGTGTAGGTGTAAAATGTAAAGGCTATTACAAAGCAAAGAGGAAAAAAATCAAAAATCCCAATGTCCTTAAGGGGGGTTACATTTTATTTTAATAGTTTGGACATTTCCACACGCGGCAATACCAAATATTTTTGTTAATCTAATTTTTTTCACTTGTAAAATGGAAAAGAGGGTTATTTATTATTTCATTGGGGTGGAAGCTTTTTTACTTATATAAACATTTTTTTTTCCTCTTAACTCCATTGGAGAATATTTATAGCAGTCATTAGATTATGCATAGGCATAGCAGTGATAAGTAATATCGGAGATCTGCTTCTATGGTCTGCCAGAAAAAGATTGCCAAAGTGGGCCAGGAGCAGGTGAGAGGAGATTTGGCTGCCATCTTGACTCATTATACCCCAGAGATTGTGCAGTGGGTGGTCTGATGGTGATATGGTGGCCTCATATTCTCTGTTATGCTTCAGAAGCCGTGATCAGTATTGATCATGGCATCTGAAGGGTTAATATAGGGTATCAGCATGATGGCTGATGTCTGCCATTAGCCGCAGCTCTATAAAGTAAACAGCTACTGCGCTCGATTCATAATCCAGTAGAGACTCAGGACATACATGTACGTCCTGGTGCGCCAAGTACTATGCAGCCAGAGTGTACAGTAACGTCCTCTGTTCTCTAGGACCTGTGGCCTCCCCAGACATTGTGACTTTTTAATATCCCTTAAAATCTTAGGGCGCCCTAAATCTACCGGTGTTCTTAGTTAAAAAAAATTCTTCCTCCCCCATTCTCGAGATATGAAGGTTTTTGGATCCTCTCTGACTGACAGTGAATCTGTCAGATGAGCATACCCTTCATTACAATACTGTGTTCTGATGCTGCAGTGAGGGGCTGTGATTTACATAGGGGGTGAGCTGGAGCTGATTGTGTGATTTCAGAGTAGGATGTTGTCAGATCTCTTACAGCACCCTGCAAGTGTAAGGGATGACTACTTGAATGTACACAACATGGGCTCTAAACTGCCAAGACCAAAGAATGATTTGTAGTGTAAGGGTCCTGGCACTGTGGAGTCCACGGTTTGTACATTCCAGTGCAGAGCTATTGCTCCTGTTCTGTACACCTGCCAGGACCTGCAGCCTACAATACAAGTCTTTTAGTGCACAGGACTGGGAGCCGGGATCTGGTGCTGCACTCGCTCCTTCTTGGGGAGCTGAAACAACATGGTGGAGCACAACGGATCACAAATCCCCCCTTACCCCATCCTGCAATCACCCTGCTGTGATGCTATCTAGTCCCCCACTACTTTACCTACTTCCTACTTAAGGGAAACACTCTTCCCCCTAGTGTCGAGGCTCAGACAATCAGATTCAAGAAGAGCTTGTCTCAGAATTAGGTAGATAGAGCTGAGGGAGACCAGATGACAGGGAGTCAGGTACATAAATATATGAGGAAGAGAGCGCATGCTCTTGAAACGCGTATGACAAGGGAGGGTGTCGGTTTTACCGTGGAAAGTTTGTTTGTCGGATTCGGACCAAAATAAAGCTGCAACTTTTTATCCAAGTGCTGGATCAGTTTCTACTTTCTTCGTTGACATAAATATATGTTTTGTTTTACTTTCATGTCACCCCTAACAATATATAAAGTTTTTTTTAGCATCTGGATAACCCCTTAAAGGGGTATTCCGGGATTTTTTTTTTATTTGACTATGCTACAGGGGCTGTAAAGTTAGTGTAGTTCATAATATATAGGTTTTCTTATTTGATTTATTTTTAAACAGCATACAAAATGACTGTTGTCTCAGATTTTTCCCAGGTTGCAATCACTAGTCAGCTGATGACAGGGAGCCTGTCTGCTTCAATGGCTTGAGCAATCGCTTGGTGGGAGTGAGCTCAATCTGCAACTAATGCAACAGCTGTAGGCACCCTGATTGAAAACACAGGTCTTTTGAATGGATGCAGCTGATTTATGTTTTAATGGGTCGGGTGGCTGATGTGTGGGAGGGAGGAAAATGGAATTATAGGATTTGTAGGCAAAGAAGAAAACTCAAACAGGAAATACCAGTTCACAAAAAGCTAGCCACAGTGTTATGGTAATCTCACAACATAGCCATTTAGCCCCAAGACAAGCGCAGATCCTTCCTAAGCATGTCCATTACTGTCTGGCAGGTACGTACTAAAATCACCTTATGGTGGATAACCCCTTTAATTCTTTTAGAATGCTGTGCATTTTCATTTCTTGTGCTTCTCCTTTTATTTTCTATATTAAATCTCCATATTCTGAGCCCTATAACCATACCTCCCAACCATCCCAGATCCGGCAGGACATTCCCGCTATTGGCCCCCACATGTCCCGCATTTAACTGTAAATGCCTCTTAATGAGGCGTCTGTAGTTAAATGCGGTGCTCGGTGGAAGGTTTGACAGAGCCATTGGCTCCTCACCCTGTCAATCACTCTTGTGCTCGCTGGCTCAAGTTAGCCAGAGAACACAAGAGGCCAGGCTGAGCTCTTCCTGCTTCTGCGAACGAGTGACTTCATCAGATGCCGGAGCACAGAGGAAGAGAAAGGAAGAGCCCATGCTAAGGAAGCCCCCGCCGCCGGAGCCGCTGGGAAGAGGGTAAAAGAGCCGCAGAAGGTAAGCATCCAGGAGGGGGAGGGGAAGGGCACTGCTACTGACTACCATGTGGGGGAAACTGTCTGGTACCATGAATGGCTTCCAGAGGAATGTGTTTCCCAACCAGGGTGCCTCCAGCTGTGCAAAACTACAACTCCCAGCATGCCCAGACAGCCAAAGGCTGTCCATGCATGCTGGGAGTTGTAGTTTTGCAACAGCTGGAGGCACCCTGGTTGGGAAACACTGATCTAGGAGCACAAAGTCTGAGCTAAACTTTCAGGCCATAATATTGGTCAATGTATAGAATATTTCTTCGAAGCTAGATGGCTAAAGCTGATGAATAAGGGGAAAGAATTCTGCATCTTTATGCCACAATCTCATCATGTCATACTGAGGAGCGCCTAAGGTCCTGGCAAATGCCCACCTACAGCTCCATGCATATGTCGAGGCCAGTTGGTGCAACACCTGATGGTAGTGGTGTAAGTGCAATCTTTAAAAGTTATCCTCTATATATAGGGTAGGAGACAGGGCTGCCATCAGAGATTTCTGGCCCCCTTACACAGGTAAAGGCCGGGGTTCGCTTCAACCTAGTGGCCTGTCCCTGAGTCTGCCCCCAGGGACCCCCCCCCCCCAATTGATTTTTCTAATTATGCATTTTTAATTAGATTACAGCAGAGGGTAGTGCAGTAAAACACTGTGCTGCAAAGTATGTAACTGCGCCACACTCTGCTATAATCAAATATACCCTATTCTGGATACTGTAAAACTGCCCTAAAAATTTGTGAATATTCCCACATACTGGGGGAGATTTATGAAAACCTGTGAGAGGAAAAGTGGAGAAGTTGTCCATAGCAACCAATCAGGTGGCTTTTTTAACCTGTTGGGGACCACGGGCGTATGGGTACGCCCTTGAGTCCTGGTACTTAATCTGTTGGGGACGAAGGGCGTATGCATACGCCCTTGCGTCCTGTTACTTAACCCCTTAACCCCTTAAGGACCGGAGGTTTTTCCGTTTTTGCATTTTCGTTTTTTGCTCCTTGCCTTTAAAAAATCATAACTCTTTCAAATTTACACCTAAAAATCCATATGATGGCTTATTTTTTGCGCCACCAATTCTACTTTGTAATGACGTCAGTCATTTTGCCCAAAAATCTATGGTGAAGCGGGAAA
This sequence comes from Hyla sarda, assembly GCF_029499605.1. NCBI lineage: Eukaryota > Metazoa > Chordata > Amphibia > Anura > Hylidae > Hyla > Hyla sarda. The sequence goes on along the minus strand of NC_079199.1, from coordinate 76,973,049 downwards.
AAAAATCATTGTGCGACAAAATTGAAAAAAAAACGCTGTTTTGTAACTTTTGGGGGCTTCCGTTTCTACGTAGTACATTTTTCGGTAAAAATGACACCTGATATGTATTCTGTAGGTCCATACGATTAAAATGATACCCTACTTATATAGGTTTGATTTTGTCGGACTTTTGGAAAAAATCATAACTACATGCAGGAAAATTAATACGTTTAAAATTGTCATCTTCTGACCCCTATAACTTTTTTATTTTTCCGTGTATGGGGCGGTATGAGGGCTCATTTTTTGCGCCGTGATCTGAAGTTTTTAACGGTACCATTTTTGCATTGATAGGACTTATTGATCACTTTTTATTCATTTTTAAATGATATAAAAAGTGACCAAAAATGCACTATTTTGGACTTTGGAATTTTTTTGCGCGCACGCCATTGACCGAGCGGTTTAATTAATGATATATTTTTATAATTCGGACATTTCCGCACGCGGTGATACCACATATGTTTATTTTTATTTTTATTTACACTGTGTTTTTTTTTTTTATTGGAAAAGGGGGGTGATTCAAACTTTTAATAGGGGAGGAGTTAAATGATCTTTATTCACTTTTTTTTTTCACTTTTTTTTTGCAGTGTTATAGGTCCCATAGGGACCTATAACACTGCACACACTGATCTTCTATGTTGATCACTGGTTTCTCATAAGAAACCAGTGATCAACGATTCTGCCGCATGACTGCTCATGCCTGGATCTCAGGCACTGAGCAGTCATTCGGCGATCGGACAGCGAGGAGGCAGGAAGGGGCCCTCCCGCTGTCCTGTCAGCTGTTCGGGATGCCGCGATTAGCCGCGGCTATCCCGAACAGCCCGACTGAGCTAGCCGGGAACTTTCACTTTTAGCCGCGCGGCTCAGCTTTGAGCGCGCGGCTAAAGGGTTAATAGCGCGCGGCGCCGCGATCGGCGCTGCGCGCTATTAGAGGCGGGTCCCGGCTTCACTATGACGCCGGGCCCGCCATGATATGACGCGGGGTTACTGTGTAACCCCGCGTTATATCAGAAGAGCAGGACCAATGACGTACCGGTACGTCCTTGGTCCTTAAGGGGTTAAGGACTCAGGGTTTTTCCGTTTTTGCACTTTCGTTTTTTCCTCCTTACCTTTTAAAAATCATAACCCTTTCAATTTTCCACCTAAAAATCCATATTATGGCTTATTTTTTGCTTCGCCAATTCTACTTTGCAGTGACATTAGTCATTTTACCCAAAAATGCACGGAGAAACGGAAAAAAAAATCATTGTGCGACAAAATCGAAAAAAAAAACGCCATTTTGTAACTTTTGGGGGCTTTCGTTTCTACGCAGTGCATATTTCGGTAAAAATTACACCTTATCATTATTCTGTAGGTCCATACGGTTAAAATGATACCCTACTTATATAGGTTTGATTTTGTCGCACTTCTGGAAAAAATCATAACTACATGCAGGAAAATTTATACGTTTAAAAATGTCATCTTCTGACCCCTATAACTTTTTTATTTTTCCATGTATGGGGTGGTATGAGGACTCATTTTTTGCGCCGTGATCTGAAGTTTTTATCGGTAGGATTTTTGTTTTGATCGGACTTTTTGATCACTTTTTATTCATTTTTTAATGATATAAAAAGTGACCAAAATACGCTTTTTTGGACTTTGGAATTTTTTTGCGCGTACGCCATTGACCGTACAGCTTAATTAATGATATATTTTTATAGTTCGGACATTTACGCACGCGGCGATACCACATATGTTTATTTTTTATTTTTTTTACACTGTTTTATTTTTTTTATGGGAAAAGGGGGGTGATTCAAACTTTTATTAGGGAAGGGGTTAAATGACCTTTATTAACACTTTTTTTTTACATTTTTTTTGCAGTGTTATAGGTCCCATAGGGACCTATAACACTGCACACACTGATCTCTAATGCTGATCACTGGCGTGCATTAACACGCCTGTGATCAGCATTATCGGCGCTTGACTGCTCCTGCCTGGATCTCAGGCACGGAGCAGTCATTCGTCGATCGGACACCGGGGAGGCAGGTAAGAGCCCTCCCGGTGTCCGATCAGCTGTTCGGGACGCCGCGATTTCACCGCGGCGGTCCCGAACAGCCCGACTGAGCAGCCGGGTCACTTTCACTTTCACTTTAGAAGCGGCGGTCAGCTTTGACCGCCGCTTCTAAAGGGTTAATACCGCACATCGCCGCGATCGGCGATGTGTGGTATTAGCCGCGGGTCCCGGCCGTTGATTAGCGCCGGGACCCACGCGATATGATGCGGGATCGCGGCGCGATCCCGCTTCATATCGCGGGAGCCGGCGCAGGACGTAAATATACGTCCTGCGTCGTTAAGGGGTTAAGGACAAAGGGTGTATGCATACGCCCTTGCGTCCTGGTACTTAAGGACAAAGGGCGTATCTATACGCCTGTGGGAATTTTGGTCCCTGCCGTGCGCCGGGTGGGGACCGGACCGGGATGACTGCTGATATCAATCAACAGGCACCCCGTGCAAATGCCCAGGGGGGTCATTAGACCCCCCCCCCCATGTCGGCAATCGGCGCAAATCACAAGTGAATTCACACTTGCGATTTGCGCCGATTCCGGGTCATACAGGTCTATGGTGACTAAGACACCTGCGATCCCCCTGAAGTGATAGGAGTGAGGTGGCAGGGGTGCCACCCCTCCTATCCCTGCTATTGGTGGTCACCAATATTGGTGGCGACCACCAATAGCAGATCGGGGGCGGGGGGGTTAACTTTCGTTTTCCCCGTCCTGCCCACCCACAATAAGCGGCGCAGAACGGAGAAACCGGCGGGGACCGGCGCCGAAGATCCACTTACCGATCCGGAGGCTGCGTGCGACGGTGATCGGCGATGTCGTGCGGCAGAAGAGGACGGCTCCCTGGATCCTACAGAAGCCGGTAAGTTGCCTAGCAACATCTGGAGGGCTACAGTCTGAGACCATTATACAGTGGTCTCTAACCTGTAGCCCTCCAGATGTTGCAAAACTACAACTCCCAGCATGCCCAGACAGCTGTTTGGGCATGCTGGAATATCTAGTTTTGCAACAGCTGGAGGACTGAAGTTTGAGACCATTATACAGTGGTCTCTAAACTGTATCCCTCCAGATCTTGCAAAACTACAACTCCTAGCATTCCCAAACAGCTGTTTCCTGTCTGGGCATGCTGGGATTTGTAGTTTTGCAACATCTGGAGGGTCACAGTTTGGAGCTCACTGTGCAGTGTTCTATAAACTGTAGCACTCCAGATGTTGCAAAACTGCAAATCCCAGCATGCCCAAACAGCAAACAGCTGTCTCAGCATGCCGGAAGTTGTAGTTAAGTACCTCCAGCTGTTGCATAACTACATCTCCCAGCATGCTCTTCGGTGATCAGTACATGCTGGGGAGTTGTAGTTTTGCAACAGCTGGAGGCACACTGGTTGGAAAATCCTGAGTTAGGTAACAAAACCTAACTGAAGGTTTTCCAATCAGTGTGCCTCCAGCTGTTAAAAAAATACAACTCCCAGCATGCACGGTCTGTCAGTACATGCTGGGAGTTGTAGTTTAGAAACAGCTGAAGGTTTGCCCCCCCCCCCCCCCCATGTGAACGTACAGGGTACATGGGCAGGTTTACAGTAAGTTTCCTGCTTCAAGTTTGGGCTGCGGCAAATTTTTCGCCGCAGCGCAAACTCCTAGCGGGAACTCACAGTAACACGCCAGTGCGAATGTACCCTAAAAACACTACACTATACTACCACATAATAAAGGGTAAAACACTACATATACACCCCCTTACACTGCCCCCCCCCCCCAATAAAAATGTAAAACGTATTGTACGGCAGTGTTTCCAAAACGGAGTCTCCAGCTGTTGCAAAACAACAACTCCCAGCATTTCTGGACAGCCACTGACTGTCCAGGCATGCTGGGAGTTTAGCAACAGCTAGAGGCACCCTGTTTGGGAATCACTGGCGTAGAATACCCCTATGTCCACCCCTATGCAATCCCTAATTTAGTACTCAAATGCGCATGGCGCTCTCTCATTTTGGAGCCCTGTCGTATTTCAAGGAAACAGTTTAGTGCCACATATGGGGTATTTCCGTACTCGGGAGAAATTGCACTACAGATTTTGGGGGGCTTTTTCTCCTTTTACCCCTTATGAAAAGGAAAAGTTGGGGGTTACACCAGCCTGTTAGTGTAAAAAAAATAAGAAAATTTACACTAACATGCTGGTGTTGCCCCATACTTTTTATTTTCACAAGCATTAAAAGGAAAAAAAGACCCCCAAAATTTGTAACGCAATTTCTCCTGAGTACGGAAATACCTCATATGTGGGGCGTAAAGTGCTCTGCGGGTGCACGACAAGGCTCAGGATTGAGAGCGCACTATGTACATTTGAGGCCTAAATTGGTGATTTGCACAGGGGTGGCTGATTTTACAGCTGTTCTGACATAAACGCAAAAAAATAAATACCAACATGTGACCCCATTTTGGAAACTACACTCCTCACGGAACGTGACAAGGGGTATAGTGAGCCTTAACACCCCACAGGTGTTTGCCAAATTTTCCTGAAAATTGGATGGGAAAAAGGAAAAAAATAATTTTTTCACTAAAATGCTGGTGTTACCTTAAATTTTTCATGTTCACAAGAGAAAATAGGAAAAAAGCCCCCCAAAATTTGTAACCCCATTTCTTCTGAGTAAGAAAATACCCCATAGGTGGATGTAAAGTGCTCTGCGGGCAAACTACAATGCTCAGAAGAGAAGGAGCACCAATGGGATTTTGAAGAGAAAATTTGTCTGGAATTGAAGGCAACGTGTTTACAAAGCCCCCATAGTGCCAGGACAATGGACCCCCCCACATGTGACCCCATTTTGGAAACTAAACCCCTCACGTAATGTATTAAGGGGTGCAGTGAGCATTTACGCCCCACAGGTGTCTGACAGATTTTTGGAACAGTGGTCTGTGAAAATGAAAAATTTTATTTTTCATTTGCACAGCCCACTGTTCCAAAGATCTGTCAAACGCCAGTGGGGTGTAAATACTCACTGCAACCCTTATTAAATTCTGTGAGGGGTGTAGTTTCCAAAATGGGGTCACATGTGGGGGGGTCCACCGTTCTGGCACCACGGGGGGCTTTGTAAACGCACACGGCCCCTGACTACCATTCCAAACGAATTCTCTTTCCAAAAGCTCAATGGCACTCCTTCTCTTCTGAGCATTGTAGTTCGCCAGCAGAGCATTTTACGTCCTAACGTAGGGTATTTCCATACTCAGAAGAGATGGGGTTACAAATTTTGGGGGGCATTTTCTCCCATTACCCTTTGTAAAAATGGTAAATTTGGGGAAAAAACTGCACTTTAGTGAAAAAAATTTTTTTTTTTCATTTACACATCCGATTTTAACGAAAAGTCGTCAAACACCTGTGGGATGTTAAGGCTAACTGGACCCCTTGTTACGTGCCTTGAGGGGTAAAGTTTCCAAAATGGTATGCCATGTGGGGTTTTCTGCTGTTCTGGCACCATAGGGGCTTTCTAAATATGACATGCCCCCAAAAACCATTTCAGCAAAATTCACTTTCTAAAATCCCATTGTCGCTCCTTCCCTTCTGAGCCCTCTACTGCGCCTGCCGAACACTTGACATACACATATGAGGTATTTCCTTACTCGAGAGAAATTGGGTTACAAATTTTGTGGGGCTTTTTCTCCTATTACCACTTGTAAAAATTCAAAAACTGAGTCTACAAGAACATGCGACTGAAAAAAATGAAGATTTTGAATTTTCTCCTACACTTTGCTGCTATTCCTGTGAAACACCTAAAGGGTTAACACACTTACTGAATGTCATTTTGGAAACGTTGAGGGGTGCAGTTTTTATAATTGGGTCATTTATGGGGTATTTCTAATATGAAGGCCCTTCAAATCCACTTCAAAACTGAACTGGTCCCTAAATTCGGATTTTGAAAATTTTGCGAAAAATTGGAAAATTGCTGCTGAACTTTGAAGCCCTCTGATGTCTTCCAAAAGTAAAAACATGTCAACTTTATGATGAAAATATAAAGTAGACATATTGTATATGCGAATCAATATATAATGTATTTGGAATGTCTATTTTCCTTACAAGCAGAGAGCTTCAAAGTTAGAAAAATGCAAAATGTTCAAATTTTTCATCAAATTTTCAAATTTTTCACCAAGAAATGATGCAAGTATCGACGAAAATTTACCACTACCAAGAAGTAGAATATGTCACGTAAAAACAAATTTATAAGTAAAAGCATCCCAGAGTTATTAATGCTTAAAGTGACAGTGGTCAGGGGGGGGGGGTTAAGGACCAAGGGCGTACCTGTACGCCTGTGAGAATTTCGACCCCTGCCTCTAGCCAGACGGGGATCGGAACGGGATGCCTGCTGAAATCATTCAGCAGGCATCCTGTGCAAATGCCTGGGGGGTCCTTAGACCCCCCATGTCGGCTATCGCCGCAAATCGCCAATCAATTCAGATCGTCGATTTGCGGCGATTCCGGGCTGATCGGGTCTTTGATGACCCGAAAGCCCGGAAAATAGGGATGATCGGAGCTGTCAGAGACAGCCCCGATCATCCTAAAGGATAGGAGCGAGGTGGCAGGGGTGCCACCTCCTCCTATCCCCTGCGATTGGCCGGTCAGGACTGACCGGCAAATCGCAGGGGCGGGGGTGAAAGTTAATTCCCCCCGCTCTGCCCGCCCCTGGATGTCGGGGCAGAGCGGGGAAAGATGGCGGCAAAGTGCGGGGGCAGTGGATGCAGCGGGGAATGCCGGCGCAGGTTACCTGGGTTCACGCGGGGGCCAGGGACGATGGACCAGTGGTTGACAGGAGACGGCAGGCAAGTGGAGGCAGGCAAGTGGCGGCAAAGTCCCAGATGCAGCAGTGAAGATTGCCGTAAAGTGATCTTCACTGTTGCTTCTAGGAGTTTCAAAACTACAACTTCCAGCCTTTGGCTGTCTGGGCATGCTGGGAGTTGTAGTTTTGCGACCACTGTCCTTCCAGAGGTTGCAAAACTACAACTCTCAGCATGCCCAGACTGTCCAGGCATACTGGGAGTTGTAGTTCTGTAACATCTGGCCCTTCAGATGTTTAAGAACTACAACTCCCATCATGCCTGGGCAGTCTCAGCATGCTGGAAGTTGTAGTTTTGCAACATCTGGAAGGGCACTGTTTGGAGACCACTATACAGTGGTGTCCAAACTGTAGCGCTCCAGATGTCAATTCAAAGCATGCCAAGACTGTCCATGCATGCTAGGAGTTGTAGTTCAGCAACATCTGGCCCTTCAGATGTTGCCAAACTACAACTCCCAGCATGCCTGGGCAGTCTGGGCATGCTTGGAGTTGAAGTCTTGCAACATCTGGAGGGATATAGTTTGGAGACCACTACATAGTGGTCTCCAAATTGTTCTCCTCCAGTTCTTGCATAACTACGACTCCCAACATGCCCTTCGGCTGTCTGTGCATGCTGGGAGTTGTAGTATTGCAACAACTGGAGGCACACTGGTTGGGAAACATTGTATGTATCCTAACTCAGTGTTTCCCAACCCGTGTGCCTCCTGCTGTTGCAAAACTATAACTGCCAGCATGCACTGACAGACCATGCATGCTGGGAGTTGTAGTTTTGCAACAACTGAAGGCACATGGGTTAGGAAACACTGAGTTAGGAAACAGACAGTGGTGCGGAAACACTTCGTTAGTCTGTTACCTAACTCAGTGTTTCCCAATCCCAGCTTCCAGCTGTTGCATACAACTACAACTCCCAGCATGCACGGTCTGTCAGTGCATGCTGGGAGTCGTAGTTTCCCCCCCCCCCCCCCCCACGTGACTGTACAATGTACATTCAAACGGGCGGGGGTATACAGCAAGTTTCTTGCTTCAAGTTTGAGATGCGGCACATTTTCCGCTGTAGCGGGAAACTCACTGTAAATTCCCGCCTGGGTGAACGTACCCTAAAAACACTACACTACACTAACCCTAAATGAAGAGTAAAACACTACATATACACTACACCCTTACACTGTCTCCGACCCCCCCCCCCCCAATAAAAATAAAAAACGCCTTGTACGGCAATTTTTCAAAAACGGAGCCTCCATCTTCCAGTATTCCCGGACAGCCATTGACTGTCATGTTGGGAGTTTTGCAACAGCTGGGGCACCCTGTTTGGGGAAAACTGACGTACAGCATTTTTGGTGGAGGAGACAAGTGAAACGCTTGCATCCGGGTACACCCTTATGAAAATCCCTAATCCAGGCCTGAAATGCGCATGGCGCTCTCTCACTACAGATCCGTCGTATTTCAAGGAAACAGTTTACGGCCACATATGGAGTATCTCCGTACTCGGAAGAAATTGCACTACCAATTTTCCCCTTATGAAATGGTAAAGTTGGGGTCTACACCAGTATGTTAGCGCAATTTTTTTTTTTTTTTACACTAACATGCTGGTGTTGCCCCATACTTTTCATTTTCATAAGAGGTAAAAGGAAATAAAGACCCCCAAAATTTGTAACACAATTTCTCCCCCACAGCCCCCACACACACACATACACAGCCCCCATATACACAACCGCCATATACACATACACAGCCCCCTATACTCATACACAGCCCCATATACACATACACAACCGCCATATACACATACACAACCCCCATATACACATACACAACCCCCCATATACACATCCCCCATATACACATACACAGCCCCCACACACACATGCACAGACCAATATACACATACACAACCCTCATATACACATACACAGCCCCCATATACACACATACACAGCTCCCACACACACACATACACAGCCCCCACACACACATACACAGCCCCCATATTCACATACACAGCCACCACACACATACACAGCCCCCACACACACATACACAGCCCCCATATTCACATACACAGCCCCCACACACATACACAGCCCCTACACACACACATACACAGCCCCATATACACATACACAGCCCCCATATACACATACACAGCCCCCACACACACATACACAGCCCCCATATACACATACACAGCCCACACACACACATACACAGCCCACACACACACACATACACAGCCCACACACACACATACACAGCCCCCATATACACATACACAGCCCCCATATACACATACACAGCCCCCATATACACATACACAGCCCACACACACACATACACAGCCCCCATATTCACATACACAGCCCCCATATACACATACACAGCCCCCATATACACATACACAGCCCCCACTCACACATACACAGCCCCCATATTCACATACACAGCCCCCACACACATACACAGCCCCCACACACACATACACAGCCCCCATATTCACATACACAGCCCCCACACACATACACAGCCCCCACACACACATACACAGCCCCCATATACACATACACAGCCCCCACACACACATACACAGCCCCATATACACATACACAGCCCCCATATACACATACACAGCCCACACACACACATACACAGCCCCCATATTCATATACACAGCCCCCACACAAACATACACAGCCCCCATATACACATACACAGCCCCCTATACTCATACACAGCCCAATATACACATACACAGCCCCCATATACACATACACAGCCCACACACACACATACACAGCCCCCATATTCACATACACAGCCCCCACACAAACACACACAGCCCCCATATACACATACACAGCCTCCATATACACATACACAGCCCCCACTCACACATACACAGCCCCATATACTCATACACAGCCCCCATCTACACATCCCCCCAAACACACACATACACAGCCCCCACACACACATACACAGCCCCCATATACACATACACAGCCCCCACACACACATACACAGCCCACACACACACATACACAGCCCCATATACTCATACATAGCCCCCATATACACATACACAGCCCCCACATACACAGCCCCCATACAAACATACACAGCCCCCACACACACATACACAGCCCCATACACATATACACTGCCCCATACACATATACACTGCCCCATACACATACACTGCCCCCATACACATACACTGCCATACCAGAACAGAACAAAACCCCATACCGCGACTGAATAAAAACGCTATACCAGAACAGAAACATACCACCATACCGTGACTGAATAACACTGCCATACCAAAACAGAACAATATCGCCATACCGTGACTAAATAACAATGCCATACCAAAACACAACAATACTGCCATACCTTGACTAACACTGCAATAACATACCGTGACTGAAGATGCAGTAGATATTTCTGACACATGCACGTTTTATATATATATATATATATATATACATACACACACACACACACACACACATCAGCGTTTCCCAACCAGGGTGCCTCCAGCTGTTGCAAATCTACAACTCCCAGCATGCCCAATTGCAGTTTTACAACAGCTAGAGGCACCCTGAGAAACATTGGTCTATGTGTGTGTCTGTGTGTGTAAATATCAGTGTTTCCCAACCAGTGTGCCTACAGCTGTTGCAAAACTACAACTCCCACCATGCCCAATTGCAGTTTTGCAACTGCTTGGGGCACCCTGAGAAACAATGGTGTGTATATGTGTATATATATATATATATATGAATCACCGTGAAAATTCTAGCACAGGACGACTTCTAGTGCGGTGCAAAGTGTCCCCCAGTATGCCACACTGGATCCCCATAAAACTTCCTCCTCTAGGAAACAGCACCCAACACGAAGTCCAGGTATTATGCAGGCTACAAGGTTTTTATTTGCATCAGAGCATAAAGTGCGATGTTTCGGCTAGCAAGCCTTTTTCAAGCAATGCTTGTAGTCTGCATAATACCTGGACTTCGTGTTGGGTGCTGTTTCCTAGAGGAGGACGTTTTATGTGTGTGTGTGTGTGTATATATATATATATATATATATATATATATATATATATATACACATACATACATACATACACAGAAAATCTGCAGCACTCCAGGCCCAATAATTAAGATTCTACCATATGTGACTGAACTTGCATCTCCATCTCAAACAGGCAGCGCCACAGAAGATCACAACTTTTTTCCTGCACCTTTCTCATAGTGAGGAAGAATACACAATGACATCAGTGACTACAGGTGACGTCTTCTCTATAGTGAGGAGAATACACAATGACATCAGTGACTACAGGTGACGTCTTCTCTATAGTCTTCCCTTATCTAATTCAGATGGTACATACCAGTGGGTCCAGCTAAATCTTCTCTCTGCAGAACTTGACGCCCAGATGGCATTGGTTCATTACTTTGTCAGCGGAGTCTGATCCTCTATATGAAAATGATAATTAATATAATGCTGCCAAACACGGACTTCTCTGAAAATAATACTACCACACACTTTATCCTCTGAATAGAATACAATCGCACACTGTACCCTCAAGATATATAATACTACTACACACTGTGCTCTCTGAATATAATACTACTGAACACTGCGCTCTCTGAATATAATACTATTGAACACTGCGCTCTCTGAAAATAAACCTGCCACACACTGTACTCTCTGAATATAATACTACTGCACACTGTGCTCTCTGAATATAAACCTAGCACACACTGTACTCTCTGAATATAATACTACTGCACACTGTGCTCTCTGAATATAAACCTGGCACACACTGTACTCTCTGAATATAATACTACTGCACACTCTGCTCTCTGAATATGATACTACTGCACACTGCACTCTCTGAATATGATACTACTGCACACTGCACTCTCTGAATATAATACTACTGCACACTGCGCTCTCTGAAAATAAACCTGGCACACACTGTACTCTCTGAATATAATACTACTGCACACTGCGCTCTCTCAATATAATACTACTGCACACTGTGCTCTCTGAATATAAACCTGGCACACACTGTACTCTCTGAATATAATACTACTGCACACTGCACTCTCTGAATATGATACTACTGCACACTGTGCTCTTTGAATATAAACCTGGCACACACTGTACTCTCTGAATATAATACTACTGCACACTCTGCTCTCTGAATATGATACTACTGCACTCTCTGAATATGATACTACTGCACACTCTGCTCTCTGAATATAAACCTGGCACACACTGCACTCTCTGAATATTAAACTACTGCACACTCTGCTCTCTGAATATGGTACTACTGCACACTGCACTCTCTGAATATGATACTACTGCACACTGCGCTCTCTGAATATAATACTACTGCACACTGTGCTCTCTGAATATAAACCTGGCACACACTGTACTCTCTGAATATAATACTACTGCACACTGCACTCTCTGAATATGATACTACTGCACACTGCGCTCTCTGAATATAAACCTGGCACACACTGTACTCTCTGAATATAATACTACTGCACACTCTGCTCTCTGAATATGATACTACTGCACACTGCGCTCTCTGAATATGATACTACTGCACACTGCACTCTCTGAATATGATACTACTGCACACTGTGCTCTCTGAATATAATACTACTGCACACTGCGCTCTCTGAATATGATACTGCTGCACACTGCGCTCTCTGAATATGATACTACTGCACACTGCGCTCTCTGAATATGATACTACTGCACACTGCACTCTCTGAATATGATACTACTGCACATTGTACCCTCTGAATGGTACTACTGCACAATGTACCTTTGGAATATAATAATACCACACACTATACCCTCTGAGTATAATACTGCCACAGATTGTATCCCCTATATATAACACTACCACACACTGCGCTCTCTGAATATGATACTACTGCACATTGTACCCTCTGAATATGATACTACCACACAATGTACCTTTGGAATATAATAATACCACACACTATACCCTCTGAGTATAATACTGCCACAGATTGTATCCTCTATATATAACACTACCACACACTGCACTCTCTGAATATGATACTATTACATACTGCGCCTCTGAATATAACCTTGTCATACATTAAACCTTATATGATACACCATACCTCACCCTCACATATAGTGATAATGCCTCCTGACCTGTGCAGGGGTAATACGCACAGTGATGTCACAGTACAGCGATGAAACACCCAATAATGTCACAATACAGGGATAATATATACAGTGATGTCACAGTGCAGGGATAATACACACAGTGATGTCACCGTACAGAGATAATACACACAGTGATGTCACAGTACAGCGATGAAACACCCAATAATGTAACAATACAGGGATAATATATACAGTGATGTCACAATACAGGGATAATACAAACAGTGATGTCACAGAACATGGATTATACACACAGTGATGTCACAGTACAGGGATAATACACACGATGATGTCACAGTACAGGGATAATTCACACAGCAACATCACAGTACAGGGATAATACACACAGCAATATCACAGTACAGGGATAATACACACAGTGATGTCACCGTACAGAGATAATACACACAGTGATGTCACAGTACAGGGATAATACAAACGATGATGTCACAGTACAGGGATAATACACACAGTGATGTCACATTACAGTGATAATGCACACAGTGATGTCACAGTACAGTGATAATGCGCACAGTGATGTTACAGTACAGTGATAATGCACACAGTGATGTCACAGTACAGTGATAATGCACACAGTGATGTCACAGTACAGGGATAATACACACAGTGATGTCACAGTACAGGGATAATACACACAGTGATGTCACCGTACAGAGATAATACACACATTGAGGTCACAGTACAGGGATAATACACATGATGATGTCACAGTAGAGGGATAATACACACAGTGATGTCACAGTACAGTATAATGCACACAGTGATGTCACAGTACAGTGATAATGCACACAGTGATGTCACAGTGCAAGGATAATACACACAGTGATGTCACCGTACAGAGATAATACACACATTGGGGGAGATTTATCAAAACCTGTGCAAAGGAAAAGTTGACCAGTTGCCCATAGCAACCAATCAAATCGCTTCTTTCATTTTGCAGAGGCCTTGTTAAAAATGAAAGAAGCGATCTGATTGGTTGCTATGGGCAACTGGGCAACTTTTCCTCTGCACAGGTTTTGATAAATCTCCTCCATTGAGGTCACAGTACAGGGATAATACACATGATGATGTCACAGTACAGGGATAATACACACAGTGATGTCATAGTACAGGGAAACTGCACACAGTGATGTCACAGTACAGGGATAATACCCACAGTGATGTCACCATACAGAGATAATACACACAGTGATGTCACAGTACAGGGATAATACACACATTGATGTCATAGTACAGGGAAACTGCACATAGTGATGTCACAGTACAGGGATAATACACACAGTGATGTCATAGTACAGGGATAATACCCACAGTGATGTCACCATACAGAGATAATACACACAGTGATGTCATAGTAGAGGGATATACACAGTACAGGGTTAGAACTCACAATGGGGTGAGGATTGGCAGGGGTCAGGGCACAGTATTTATAGTGTTACCTATGTAACCTGCCTGTCATGCCATCATCCACTGTTCACTTGCACTCTGGTCCTTCCTCTGACCCCAGCAGGCCTCCGTATGAGTCTATGATCACATGACCAGCAGGGGAGGAGCTGAGCTGGAGGTTGAGATCGCTGTGTGTATGGCAGTGTTTCCCAAGCAGGTGCATACAGATAAAGCAAAACTACAACTCCCAGCATATCCAGACAGCTTTTGGCTATCTGGGCATGCTGGGAGCTGTGGTTTTCAACAGCTGGATGCGCACTGCTTGGGAAACACTGCTATAGGAAGGCAGTGAAGGGGTCCATATGTGTACACATAGGACACAACAGAGCAGGTATATTTCCCCTCCCCTGGATCTCCACTGATGGCAGGAGCGGCTCACAGTTGGGGGCCCGGCTGTATGAGTCATCTGTGACTGTGGGGACTCATAATGATGCGCACAGTCCTGAAGCCGCCGGCCACCGCGGTGCCTGTCACAGGAGGGGGGGGAGGGGTGTTCAGCGGTCGGGATTGCTGCCCCCATGAAAAGTGCCTTATAGGAAAAACCGTCCCTGGCTGCAGCGCAGTGGACCGGTGGGGCTAAAGGGCTAGCTGCTTCGGGCCCCCAGGAATGCCCCATACACATACACTGCCCCAGGGGTCAAGTCCTGGAAAAAAAAGGGGGGGGGGGGTTGTATGCACAGCCGAGATCGCAGGGGTCCCCAATGGCGGGACCCCTGCGATCAGACATCTTATCCCATATCCTTTGGATAGAGGATAAGATGTCTAGAGGAGGAGTACCCTTTTAAAGGAGTACTCTGGGGCAGTATTCCTGCTCCGTCCTGCCCGGGCTGCAAAAAAAAATGAAAATAAACCATCTCTCACCTTCCTGGGTTCCCGCGGAGCGCCACTACAGCTGATCGGTCCTCCGGTCCATCCTCTTCATACTTCCGGGTGTAACGAAGCGTCACATGGCGCTCAGCCTATCGCCGCCGCGATGTTCTGCCTCGTCCCATAATAGGCTGAGCGCCATGTGACGATTCGTTCACACGGAAGTATGAATAAGATGGACCGGAGGACCCATCAGCTGTAGTGGCGCTCCGCTGGAACCCAGGAAGGTGATAGATGGTTTAATTTCATTTTTTTGCAGCCCGGGCAGGACGGAGCAGGAAAACTCTGCACCAGAGTACTCCTTTAAGTACCAGGGCACCAAGATGTATATTTACATCCAATGGGGGAGATTTATTAAAACCTGTGCAGAGGATAAGTTGACCAGTTGCCCATAGAAACCAATCAGATCGCTTGTTTATTTTTTTAAAAGGCCTCTGAAAATGAAAGCAGCGATCTGATTGGTTGCTATGGGCAACTGCTCCACTTTTCCTCTGCACAGGTCTTTATATATCTCCCCCAATGTTCTTAAGGGGTTATCATTCTGATAATACACTGTAACAAAAACCTCCTTATGTCCCTATCATCATGATAACACACTGTAAGAAACCTCCTCATGTAATCTTCTTAGAATTGGGGTGACACACTGTAACAAGCCTCCTCCTCATGTAATCACCTTACTACTGGGGTGACACACTGTAACAAACCTCCTCCTCATGTAATCACCTTACTACTGGGGTGACACACTGTAACAAACCTCCTCCTCATGTAATCACCTTACTACTGGGGTGACACACTGTAACAAACCTCCTCCTCCTGTAATCACTTTACTACTGGGGTGACACACTGTAACAAACCTCCTCGTCCTGTAATCACTTTACTACTGGGGTGACACACTGTAACAAATCTTCCATGTAATTACCTTACTGGGGTGACATGTCTCCTCCAGCTCCGCCCCGCCTCCTCCACAGCATCACACAGGTCCTTCAACCACGATCTTCCCTCTCCACCACAGCTAAGCTCCGCCCCAACATGTGATGCTGACATCATCACAGGTCCTACATCTCCAGCATCTAGCAGTCTGGGCCAGGGGAGGAGACGGAGGGAGGGTAAGAACAGAGAGGATGGTCCTGCAGGACTAATGTAAGGAACAGCATTCCTCCTGTGGAAAATGCAAAGGAACGCTGTTCCTGCAGGACTCGAGCCCTGCACTGCCCCCATACACATACACTGCCCCATACCATACACACTGCCCCCATACACATACACTGCCCCATACCATACACACTGCACCATACACATACTCTGCCCCATACACATACACTGCCCCATACCATACACACTGCCCCCATACACAGCCCCCATACACATACACTGCCCCATACCATACACACTGCCCCATACCATACACACTGCACCATACACATACACTGCCCCATACACATACACTGCCCCATACCATACACACTGCCCCATACCATACACACTGCACCATACACATACACTGCCCCCATACACATACACTGCCCCCATACACATACACTGCCCCCATACACCGCCCCATACACATACACTGCCCCCATATACATACACTGCCCCCATACTCATACACTGCCCCCATACTCATACACTGCCCCATACACATGTACTGCCCCCATATACTCACATGCACTGCCCCCCATACACAGCCCCCATACACATACACTGCCCCATACCATACACTGCCCCATACCATACACACTGCCCCATACACATACACTGCCCCATACACATACACTGCCCCATACACATACACACTGCCCCGTACCATACACTGCCCCATACACATACACTGCCCCATACCATACACTGCCACATACACATACACTGCCCCATACACATACACTGCCCCCATATACATACACTGCCCCCATACACATACACTGCCCCATACCATACACACTGCCCCCATACACAGCCCCATACCATACACTGCTACATACACATACACTGCCCCATACCATACACACTGCCCCATACCATACACACTGCCCCATACCATACACTGACCCATACACATACACTGCACCCATACACATACACTGCCCCATACCATACACTGCCCCAATACACATAAAATGCCCCCCATAAGCATACAATGCCCCCCATACACATACACTGCCCCCATACACATGCACTGCCCCCATACACATACACTGCCCCCATACACATACACTGCCCCATACACATACACTGCCCCCATACACAGACACTTCCCCCATACTCATACACTGCCCCCATACTCATACACTGCCCCATACCATACACACTGCCCCATACACATACACTGCCCCCATACACATACACTGCCCACATACACTGCCCCCATACACATACACTGCCCCATACACATAAACTGACGACATACACTGTCCCATACACATACACTGCCCCCATATCTTACACACAGCCCCATACATATGCACTGCCCCATACACATATACTGCCCCTATATACACACACGTACACAACCCCATGCACACATACACTGCCCCTATAAACACACACGTACACAACCCCATACACACATACACAGTCCCATACCATATAAACTGCCCCATACACATGCACTGCCCCATACACATACACTGCCCCATACACATACACAGCCACCATATACACACATACACAGCCCCCATACACAAAAACAGCCCCATACCATATACACTGCCCCTATATACACACATAGACACAGCCCCCACACACAGTCCACCATACACACAAACACAGCCCCCCCCCCACACACACATACAGCCCTGTACCATATACACTGCCCCATACACATACACTGCCCCCATACACTGCCCCATACACATACACTGCCCCCATACACATACACTGCCCCATACCATACACACTGCCCCATACACTTACACATACACCCATACAAATATACTCGCATACACAGCCCCATATACTCACCTACACTGCCCCATACACATGCACTGCTCCCATACACATACACTGCCCCCATATACACACACATACAGAGCCCCCATATACACACATACACAGCCCCATACAAAATACACTGCCCCATACACATACACTGCCCCCATCTACACATACATACACAGCCCCCATATACACTGCCCCATACACATGTACTGCCCCCATATACTCACATGCACTGCCCCCCATACACTGCCCCTATGTACACGCACATACACAGCCCACATATATACTGCCTCATACACATACACTGCACCATACACATATACTGCCCCTATATACACACATACACAGCCCCATACCATATACATAGCCTCATACACATACACTGCCCCTATATACACACACACAGCCATACACATACACTCAGGACCAGTTTTAGATTTAATGTGGCGCTGGGCAAAATTAAAAGTGGGGCCGCAAAAGCCAAACAAGTTAGATTTTATTGTGAAACGACTGATGTCATTACAAAGTAAAATTGGTAGTGCATAAAACAAGCGCTTGTAGGGGTCTGTAGGTGGAAAACTGAAAGCGTTATGGTTTTTAGAAGGTGGGGAGGAAAAAACAAAAGTGCAAAAACGGAAAAACGCTGAGTCCTGAAGGGGTTAAATGATCAGGAGCACAAGCCACAAAGCGTATGTCCCTGTAGACACACAATATTTGCTAGACACACAATACCGCTATATTGTTCCAAATTAAAAACCACGATAAAAAGACCAATATTCTGACATACAATAACATATACTGTAGTGGTAGATACCAACTATACACTGGCACCCTGCAGATCGAATGAGGCCGGGTTCACAGATGTCAGGCGTGCACTGGAGGGAAACTAATGCTAGAACTGATCCCATTTATTTGAATGGGACAGTTCACAATCATCCAGCGTCTTAATTTTGACACCGGATTGTTGGACACACCGGAGAGGGAGGTTTGGATTACACCCCCTGAAAAACACTACTGTGCGTGTGTGTATGTATATATATATCATAGGAAAGAAAAATAAAATATATATATATATATATATATTTCCCAACCAGAGTGTATCCAGCTGTTGCAAAACTACAACTCTCAGCATGCTGGGATTTGTAGTATTCCAACAGCTGGAGGCACCCTGGTTGCGAAACATTGATATATACACACACACATGCATAAATCAGTGTTTCCCAACCAGGATGCCCCCAGCTATTACAAAACTATCAATCCCAGCATGCCCAAATAGCCTAAACAGCTGGAGGCACCCTGTTTGGGAAACACTGTTAACAATATATATATATATATATATATATATATATATATATATATATACAAAGTCCCGAAATCACAGCACCAGTCAGGTCATGGATCTTGAAATACTGGATTATTTTATTCTTCCCCACAGCAAATGCAACGTTTCGGAAGTAGTAGCCTTTATCAAGCATAATACAAATACAAAATGTGCATATATATATATATATATATATATATATCACAGATACATTTCATTGGCTACAACTCATGTGATACAAATGTATAATTATCTAAAAACGCACCTCTATTTAAATTTAATTGGAGCAATGCTCTGTTAATCACAGTGATGTCAAGTTGACATAGCATCCGTCTATATACAATACAATCAATACACATATAAAGTGCCCTGTGCCATATGACATACAGTGCTATATAGTGTTATATAGGTACCTTCAGTATCAGCCAAATATATAACTCGATCGCACCCAGAACATGCCGATCGCTGCCATCTCCGTTCTCATTCTTGTTTGTATACAAAGCGACTGCGCATGCGTCGGAAAAGTTCCTACGTATCAGCGCATCACTTCCGCTCCCGATTGCTCACAGTAATGTGTGCTGATCAGGTGCGCGTAATGCCCTTACCCACACTAATCACCATTTGTGTTCTGCGGCTGCGCAAACGGGTCCGACGATCGTGTTATCACACTGGACATATCGCGATCCAGCCGGCCGGCTGTGCATGCGCATTGTAACCAAACACTTGTAACCTAGCAAATCATGTTTGAATAGTACAACAGTAAATGCTGACATCAAATTATCATGCAACTGATATTTTATTTCTAGATGACATGAATGAGGGCATATATTAGAAAAAATAATAATATATAAGAGGATGGCTGCAATGGCTGCGATCTTGGCTGTAGTGAAGGTCCCCACGCATTTGCTGTGGGGAAGAATAAAATAATCCAGTATTTCAAGATCCATGACCTGACTGGTGCTGTGATTTCGGGACTTTGTTTATATGTAAAAAGCCTAATTGGCTGCATTTGTGGGAGTGGCGTGGGGTATATAAACTCCCCTCTCCCTCAGGTAGGGGCGTATGATTCGTGGGCGGTATTTCTCTTGCAGGATACCGTGTTAGGGCGTACGTCTCGGAGGTGTCAGTTGTTTGCAGTGGGTTGCAGTTATTTCGTGTTTCGTGTTTCAGGTCGGTAAGTATTCACTCCTGCCGCAGGCCCAGGCCCCTGTACCGTTTACCCGCCTGCCACCTGCTCGCTGCCGCTCTGGGGGAGCACTGCTCCTGCGGGTCGCGCGGCCCGTCCTCTCCTGCCGGCTGTCAGCACCCGCTCGGCTGGCCGGGGGGGGAACGGGTTGTTGGGCCCTGCACTACGGCGTTCTCCCCGGTGTTGCGCTTCCGGGTGTGGGTGGGGGACCTCCCTGGTTCAGCCGCGCCGCCGCCGCCGCTCGTTCGGCCCGGCCGCTCCGTCCGGGCCTGGTGCCCCGCTTCCACGCCATCTCCTGCCGTGCGCTGGCTGGGCGGGGCTTCTGGCCCGGGGGGGGGGGGGCGGGGTTTCAGTGACGGCGTCGTCCGGCGCCGCGGCGCCGCGGCGCTGCCGCTGCTCAGCCGTAGGACGCTGCCGCTGTCGGCCTCCACACAAACGGCCCCGGCCATAGGGGAGGGGTTTCCCAGGACCTGCAATACAGTCCCGCTCCCCTTCGCCGCTCGGCTGGGGGGGGGGGGGGGTCGATTCGGTTTCAGTTAGAGCCACGCACGGAGGCCACAGCTTCCCTCCAGTGGCACGTAGGCCCTACTAATCACGCCGGATTTCTCCAGGGGGCAGCGACTCTTTCCCACCACTGCTCCAGCCCCCCCCCCTCCCCCCCTCGTTTTCACATACAAGGTGGGCACATGGCAGGAGTCGCCAGGCCCAGCAGGTCCTGGTTGCCAGGGGGAAGGGGTGTCAAGGGAGCGGGGTTGGGAGCTGCTTGTCACCACTACGGCACGGAACTTGTTTGCTTGATGTCACTGTATACATATATGTAGCTTGACGGCCTGTGGCTCGTCAACGTTGGCAGTCACGGTCAGTCAGGGTGCTTCCTGCCTCATCACGTTTTGCTTGCTCCACAGGGTACCAGGTGGTCGGATTGTGTCCGTATTCCCGTACACATCTCATACAGCTTTCAGTTTGAGGTACTTACAGAATCAATATTAGAGAGGGGAACCGTATGTTCTCCCCCCGTCTATCACTCCATATTCATCCCGTACATTTACGCAGTCACGAGCACTCCCGCCACCGGTTAGGACGCTGCTACTGACACGTCTTCAGAGCCACGTGCGTCACCACACTCACGTCAATCGGCCCCAGCCTGACTCAATTTCAGTTGGGGCTTGACGACATGGTTATTTCTGACTCTTCTTCAGAACGACTCGACATCACTCATAGGCAGAGGATCACCTGCGTCTGACTCATCTTCAGTGGGGTCCTCTGCGTATGCTGTTCTGACTCTTCTTCAGCGCAACAGCATACATTTAGCCTCAGTTTCAGTATCACACTTTCCTCCATCACGCCTTTTCGGTCGGTCACATTCATGTGTAATTAATCTTTCCCTTAAATATCCACAGCTGGAAGCCATTACCGTGCGGTCAGTACTCCCGGTGTTGCAAGCTTTTCAGGAAATTCAGCAGGTCAGTTCCCTCCTGTAGCCAGGAGAACGGAAAAAAAAAAAAAAAAAACTGTGTACAGAGAGTATACATACATATATAGGGAGGGTATATATATATATATATATATATATATATATATATATATATATTTTTTTTTTTTTTTTCACTAGTCATTTTTATTGTTCTCTTTCCCTCTTATTCTTGCCGGCACCCTTCTATGGCCCGGACAGGTTGCCAGCAGCATGTCTCAGCCAGCGGATATCGAGGAGGCACTCTCGGTTCCTGAGACTCCTGCCAGGGCCTCGGACCGAGGCAGCTTGCCCTCGTACAGGTCCTGGACCATCCCCAGGCTAATGGAAGAATTGAGAAGGAGGGGTGTCCCCTTTCCGGCCTCAGCTAGGAAGGGCGAGTTATTCAACTTACTGAATGCTGACCAAGCCCCCCGGGGTAGCCAGGCTGCGGCCCAGGATCAAGTTTCAAGCGCCTCCTTGTCTCAGCTTCACACGATGATGACTGAGGTGCTTACGACGGTGTCAGGTTTCAAGGCTAGGCTAGACCTAATGGAACTCTCCAGGAGCGACGTAGCAGTCCCGACCGCAGCGTCGCCCACGGCTTCTACCTCTCAGGCCACGCCTTCAGGTATGCCACATCCTCCACCGATCATCACGCCCGCACATTTCATCCCGGCAGCCATAAAAAAGGACATCCTTGAGGGAAAAGAGGTCAACCTCGCCTCTCTGCTAATTGCCACCACGGACGTACATGATACCAAAACCGTTGCCTGCGGGGAGCTGGCGGTCACGTTCAAAAGCAAGGACGCTAGGCTCAGCAGGAAGTTGAGTGTCACTGAGTTTGTGCTGGCATTTGGACTATTCAGGGACGTACTCTGTTCAGTCAGCCCTGGCCGCAGGGAGGAGTTGGACCTGTACTTACACAGGGTTGTGCAGATGGCGTACAAGTACGGGGGCACCACGTTCTACGAGTACCACAAGTCTTTTTCAGCAAAAGTAGCAGCCGCATACGCGCAGTTCGGCTACGTCACCAACTGGGGGTCCATAGACACGGAGCTATACTGCGAACATTTCGCGGGTCTGAAAGCCCCCTCCTGCACCGCATGCGGGGTGACCACGCATTCCTCCAGCTGGTGCCCGCAGGTCAGCAACCCAGGGGAACCCAGCACCAGTAGGAGCCTGAACGCCTTCACCCCTCCAGCTCCAAGGAACGTGGCCGCCCTAGATAGGCTCGGTAGACCAGTGAGGTACCTGGGCAAGACCCAGATCTGCAATAACTTCAATCTTTCCTCCTGCGTGTACAGCAATTGCAGACTACTACACGTGTGTTTCATTTGTTTGAGGGCTCACCCCAGCTCTATCTGCTCCCAGAAGGGCCCTCAGGCATGACTAGGCGTGGTGCAGGTCCAGGTCCTCGCACAGGTCCTAGCTGGTCATCCTGAGCCCGACTGGGTGAGATGGCTGGTGGCGGGTTTCTGCGATGGGTTCCACACAGGTTTGGTCGCTTTGCCGCAAAGCACGCATGAATGTGGTAACCTGTCGTCAGCCCTTTCCGAGCCAGAGATCGTGTCCGGGCTAATCCAGCAGGAACTGGCAAAAGGTTTCATGATAGGTCCCTTTGATGTTCCCCCTTTTCCATGTTGGAGAGTCAGCCCTCTGGGGCTTGCCACAGGCAAATTTTCCAATAAAAGAAGATTAATCTATGACCTCTCAGCGCCTTATTCCTCCATCATTCCCAGAATCAATGCTTTAATCCCCTCCGACGAGTTCTCCATGAAATATGCTACTATTGACCGAGCCATACAGATTATCCTACAGTTAGGGAGAAACACTTGGTTGTCCAAAGCGGACATAACGGACGCTTTCAAACTACTCCCGATCAGACAAGACCTCTGGCAATGGCACGGTGTCAGGTGGCTGGACAAGTATTATTTCGCAGTTAAGCTCACATTCGGGGCAAAGAGCAGCCCCTGGCTCTTTGACCAACTAGCCACAGCACTGCATTGGGCACTCCAGAACGTGGCTGACTGCCAGCACGTCATACATTACCTGGATGATTTCTTACTACTCGAACATCCTAGTCTCGCTCCTCTCAACCTCACTTCACTACTGTCTCTGTTCAAGGAAATCGGGGTCCCAGTGGCACCTCACAAGACGGAGGGCCCCGTCAGGCAACTGGTGTTCTTGGGCGTCATCCTAGACACTGTAAACATGCAGGCTAGGCTTCCCCAGGAGAAACTAGTCAGAACCCGGGAGATGATACACAACCTATCCAGGAGTCGCACAGTAACCAGGGTCGAACTCCAGAGCCTCCTGGGCATGATGGCTTTCGCTATGAGGATCATCCCGCAGGGGAGAGCCTTCATATCCAGACTTTTGGACCTTCTCCCTTCAGTATCGGGTCAGAGGCAGGTCATCCACATCAACAATGAGGCGATGGCTGACCTACTCATGTGGGATCACTTCTTGGAGAGCTGGAACGGTGTCTCTTTCTTCGTTCCCCCTTTATCAGACGGGTCCCCGACTATAGTGTCCGATGCCTCATCGGTTGGCTTCGCAGCCATTTTCGGGAACAAATGGTTAGCCGGCCCCTGGCCAGCTGAGATCCGCAACATTCCCGACTTCACAGTAACTTCAGCCCTGTTTGAAACATTTCCCATCGTAGCCGCCGCTGCTGTCTGGGGAAACTCCTGGGCTAACTCCACAGTTCGATTTCTGTGCGATAATTCCGCTACAGTCGACATTCTCAACAGAGGACGCTCTAGGTCCCCCCACATAATGCGCTTTGTCAGGAGGTTCATTCTGTTGTCTCTCCAGCACAATTTCCATTTTTTGATCGAGCACATAGAAGGTAGGAAGAACTTGGCGGCTGATGCACTCTCTCGGGCTAAATTCGGTGTGTTTTTTCAGGTACAACCAGACGCAGACCGGGTCGGAGTCCCGGTGCCTCCGTTCCAACAACTGCTAACGGACTAGCCAGATACGTCTCCATTGCCAACACTCTAATCAAGAAGTCTTTAGCTCCCAGCACGATCCGGGCTTATGATACCGCTTTGGCGGTTTTCTCCTCCTTCATGCAGGGCTTAGGGCTTTCCCCCACAATCACTTTACACTCTGCCCTAGCTTTTGTTGGTTTTTGCCATTCTTCTTTACACTTATCCCAGAACACCATCAAACTTCACTTAACAGGTCTTCAACACCACAGGTCACTCTCGCACCCTCACGCCTCTTCTCTACTCTCTGCTCATCCGATCAAAGCAGCACTCAAGGGCATTTCAGTCTTGTCGCACCCCAAATCTCTTTCTCGCGCACCGGTCACGGGGGATCTTTTCCGGGCCATGTCTTCCTTACTGGACACGCACCCTTTTGGTTTTCACCTCAGCACGGTCATCAAAGCTGCCATACACCTTGCTTTTTACGGCTTCCTTAGACCGGGGGAGTTCACGCGCACTGACTGCCGAGCACCCGGGCCGACCCTGAGCCAGCTATCATCTAACAGGCTAGGTTTCACTTTCACCCTTCCGTCCACCAAAACCTGCAGATGGGGAGCATCCATCAGATATTTCCCCACCTCACATCAGTGGTGCCCAGTCTCGTCTCTCACCGACCTCCTCTCAATGCTGTCCGGGCAAGCAGCGGACAGTCCGCTCCTCCCGGTGGCTGGGCATGCTCTGTCTTCCTCCCAGTTTACCAGATACGTCCGCTCCCTAGTCACCATGCTAGGTCATGATCCCGCTGTCATCTCAGGACACTCGTTCAGGATCGGAGCGGCCTCCGCAGCCTCCAAACATGATGTCCCAGCTCACATCATTAAGAAGCTAGGCCGCTGGAACTCCAGCTGTTTTGACCGGTACATTCCGGATCCCTCTACCGAAATGGCTAATGTGTTTAAAGTGTTGGCGTTGTGATACAAATAAAATAGAGTTACACCCTACTCTTGACTCTTTGCCCTCTATAGGCGTGCCCTCGGTCGCGGTTATTGGGCACACCTCATCCGCTGTTTTGTATTTCTTAATTCTGTACTAGGTCTACCGGGGTTCCAAGGCTGAGGACGGTAAGTACTCTTGTTCTCCTTCTTCGTATACTTGCTCGTTCGGCCTTTCGAGCCATGACCACAAGTAAAAAGCCTAATTGGCTGCATTTGTGGGAGTGGCGTGGGGTATATAAACTCCCCTCTCCCTCAGGTAGGGGCGTATGATTCGTGGGCGTCACCCACCCAACCCTCCCTTTTTCTATCATAATCCATACATAGGGCATGCCCTCTATAGGCGTGCCCTCGGTCGCGGTTATTGGGCACACCTCATCCGCTGTTTTGTATTTCTTAATTCTGTACTAGGTCTACCGGGGTTCCAAGGCTCAGGACGGTAAGTACTCTTGTTCTCCTTCTTCGTATACTTGCTCGTTCGGCCTTTCGAGCCATGACCACAAATATATATATATATATATATATATATAGCAGCAAAGAAGATAGTCCGGCACAGAACTGAAGTATGCAGGTAAAAACTCAGAACTTTATTTCAGCATAACGCAGTACACAGAAGCCTTCTGTGTACTGCGTTATGCTGAAATAAAGTTCTGAGTTTTTACCTGCATACTTCAGTTATGTGCCGGACTATCTTCTTTGCTGCTAATTGTGTGAGCCGGAGGCGGAACCGGCGTGTCCGCAGCACGAACTTAGGAGCAGCTGCGGGTGTGGTGAGCGGTAATCCATTGTTGTGCATATATATATATATATATATACATATATATATATATATATATATATATATATATATTCTTTTATTTTATTGAAGAGCTGAGGTATGTGCTCTCAAGTCACCCAAGTGCAAGTATTCACACAAAATACCGTGCACAAGGATGCGGTCTATCGCAAGCCCTTTTTTTACACTTGATCTTAGCCAAAAGGCCCAGAGGTGATAACCGGTAAAGGGATGGAACCAACCATGCCCCCTTCATGAGCACTCACACTACTTATAGGGAAGAAAGGAAGGCTGGCAGGCGGCCTCCCATGCATAGGAAAGGAGGGAGGCAGGCAGTCTCCCATACACTCTCTGGGTGGGTGGCAGTCAGCCACCCGTACATACAGCACAGGCTAAATCCACATCATTGCTTAAAAGAAGGACAGGAGTCCATTCCACTCTGATGGAGCAATAAGCAATGCAATCCATACCCTGGCTTTTACAGGAACCCCTGTAATTGTGTAATTCACATTTCTTGCCACAAGATGGCAGTGGTGTTTTAAAATCTTGAACGCTGTGCACAGCTAACTCCGTACTATTGAAATTGCTCAGTGTCTGTCAGACAGACTGGTATTTAGACTCTTCTATCTAGTTAGTTCCGGTGCCCTGCTGCAGCTCGGGCACGGGAGTTACTAACTAAGCTGGGACACTGGCACAGCGTTATTATTAAAACATAATCCTCCCTTACTTTAAAGGAAGGGAGGATTATGTTTTATATCATGAAAAACTATTTCGGAAACTATGTCGGAGTTAGCTGTGCACAGCGTTCAATATTTTAAAACACCACTGCCATCTTGTGGCAAGAAATGTGAATTACACAAGTCAAGAAATATTTTAAAGAAGCATTAATAAAAGTAAATTTTTAGGGGATCTTTAGTCAGGGTTAATCCTGAGGGGATTTATTTCCCCAAGTAGGTTGTTCATTAATAAGTCGGCCCAGAGATCCCTAAGGGATTTAGCTAGTGTAGGTTTTCGTGACATATTCTACTTTAACATAGCGGTAAATTTTTGTGGTTACTTGCATCACAAAATGTCATGAAAATTTAGAAAATTTTGCATTTTTCTAACTTTGAAACTCTCTGCTTGTAAGGAAAATGGATATTCCAAATACATTTTATATTGATTCACAAACACAATGGGGGAGATTTATCAAAGGATTTAGACTGATTTTTCCTGTCTAAATTTGTCGCACAGAAAGTCGCAGTCTAAATATGTGCGACTTTTCTGCGACTTTTGCTCTAGAGGATTTTTAGAACATGATGCATGCAAGTCTATTTTAGACAGAAATGCATTGGAAAATGCATTGGTGCTGAATTTATCAAGTGCGACTTTTGTGCGACAAGTCGCATCTGCCCAAAATACGCTGAAATGTCAGACCATGCTGGAGCAGGACTAAATGCAGTTTAAGCTGTAGACCCTGAAGTCTGAGCACAGAATTTATCAAGGGCTGTGAGACCTTTGATAAATTAGGAGCACAATAGACAGGAGACTACCACATACGCTGGTCTATAAGCATACCCAGAATAGACTAGATTAGTAAATGTCCCCCAATATGTCTAATTTATGTTGGCATCATAAAATTTACCAATTTTTTACTTTTTGAAGACATTAGAGGGCTTCAAAGTATAGCAGCAATTTTCTAAATTTTCATGAAAATTTTAAAATCTGAATTTTTCAAAGACCAGTTAAGTTTGAACTGGATTTGAGGGACCATTCTGTAAGAAATACCCCATAAATGACCCCATTGTAGAAACTACACCCCTCACAGTTTTCAAAATGACATTCAAAAAGTGTGTTAACCCTTTAGGTCTTTCACAAGAATTGCAGCAAAGTGGAGGAGAAAAATCAAAATCTGCATTTTTTACACTAACATATTCTTGTAGCCCCATTTTTTTCATTTTTAAAAGTGGTAAAAGGAGAAAAAGCCCCCCAAAATTTGTAGCTCAATTTCTCTCGAGTACGTAAATACATCATATGTTGACATAAAGTGCTTTGTGGGGTCACAACATGGCTCAAGAGGGAAAGAGCAACTGTAGGATTTTTTTAAACAAATTTTGCTGTCATGGTTTTTGGGGCCATGTTGCATTTAGGAAGCCCCCATGGTGCCAGAACAGCAAAAAAAAACATATGGCATACTATTTTGGAAACTACACCCCTCAAGGAATGTAACAAGGGGTATAGTGAGCCTCAACACCCCACAGGTGTTTGGCGACTTTGCGTTGAAGTTGGGTGTAAAAATGGAAAATTAGATTTTCTCTATCGGCTCCATTGGGGGACACAGACCATGGGTGTATGCTGCTGTCTCTAGGAGGTATGACACTATGGCAACAAAAAAAAGTCGGCTCCTCCCAGCAGGATATACCCGCCTCTAGGCCCTGAGCTAATCAGTTTTAGCTTAGTGTCTGAAGGAGGTGGACATGGTCTGGAATTCTCCAGACCAGGTCTTCTGTTTCTTATTTTTCCTAGTTAGGGTATGTGTTAGTTTTTTATTCCGTTTTCTTTCATGTTTTCAGGTGGGGACTGAGGAACTGCGGCTCACTGTTTCCTCATTGTGATTGAGGGGGCACAGACATTGCGTATATGCGCTGTTCACCCCCTCTCGCCAACGGTCAGCGTCTGGGGTTGTACCTCATGGGTCCGGGTCCCCCTATTCCCTGCTCGCTTTGCAGGTAACAGAAAGCTGACTGAAGACCTCACAGAAGACTCCATTAGGTAAGTACTTCTGATTGAGGTGAGTATATATTCTTCTCCCTTTAGGTGCTGACTTGCAACCTCTGGAGACCCTCATTTTTTGGCCCACCTTTCAGGGTCCAAGGGGCTGGCCTGTGTTAGGGGCTCTATCTTTTATTCTAAAAAAAGGGGCGAGCAATGGCATATTGGTAATGAATGGTTTACTTTATTATTATGCACATGTGTGTGTGTGTGTTATACTATGCGGCTGACAGCCGCGGCGCTTACTATGTGGCTGACAGCCGCGGCGCTTTTACTGTTCGGGCGCATGAAGCGCCGACTTACTTTCGCTTTCGGCAGTAGACGACTGTCGCCGAATATGTGTATCGCCCGCTCACTTCCCCGTGGGCGCATATGCGGCTGACATGTGCGCCTGGGGCAAGGAGCGGGCGCCATTACTATTGTTCTTCTCGGCGGCCGGGGAGCTATAGCTCCGCCCACAGGGCCGCCGGAGCTCACTGGAGGCGCGGATTGTCCTCCAATCAGCGCCGTGCGTGCGATTTTCGGTGGCAGAGGCCAATCAGACAGGGCCCCTGCTCCAGGCACGCCCCTCTCTGGCTATTGGCTTGCCTGTTTCTCCCTCTCTATCTACACAGAGCGGAGTTCTCCTCACAGCAGCCACCACAGGGGACACAGACTCGGGTGAGATAGTTCTTTTTTCATTATGTTCGTACCCAGAATTGTTCCTCCCTCTAAACAGACAACTGGAGCGTTCGTTTCCTATTTGGTCTGTAAGAACTGTAATTCCAAAATACCTGGTTCTGCTGAACCCACTTGCTCTGCCTGCTCCTCTGCTGCCCCAGACCCCCTGGTACCCTCGGATGCTCTTTCAGTTCTGGTGGATTCGGCCGCCCCTCCAGCCTGGGTTTCTTCCCTATCCCAGTATATGGGCTGACTTGACTCAAGTCTCCCGTTCGGTGGCTGAGGCTTCTCGTGACGTGGTGTCTGCCTTGAAGAGGTCTGCCCTGTGCCAACCCTCTAAAGGGCCCCGCTCCTCTTCTCCACATACTTCACCCTCTCACAGGCATACTAGGGGTGTATCTTCTGACTCTTCCATTGAGTCTTCAGGTAGACGTGGGTGCTCCCCTCGTGGGTCCCGCCCCCCCGTGTCATCTGGTCACAAACGTCGCTCCTCCAGAGGACGTTCCCGGAATCGCCACTCTGCCTCGCAAGAGTCGCGTACCCGGTCATGGTCGCCCCCCACTTGTTCACATTCTCCTGGTGGATGAGGCTTTCGAATTGGCATCTGACTCGGAGGACCGCTCGGATACAGTTGAAATGGTGAACTCATTGGTTGCGGCCATAAGAGACACCTTTCACTTAGAGGACCCAGGATCTTCGGATGTGACTCCTGAAGTATCTTTTCATCATGCTAAACTGGCACCTCAAAGGTTCAGCTCTCACGCTGAATTTGACACCCTTCTGGAATCTGCATGGAAACATCCGGACAAGAGGCTCCCGGGAATGAAGAAGGTTCAGGTGCGTTACCCATTCGACAAGGACCTTGCCTCTAAGATGGTTTCCCCTCCCTTGGTGGATCCACCAATTTCCCGCCTCTCTAAGGCTACTACACTGTCGCTAGCAGATATGGCTGCTTTCAAGGATTCAACGGACAAGAAGGTGGAGTCCTTAGCGAAGTTTGCCTCTGAAGCAGCAGGCTCTTCTCTGCTTCCCACCTTCGCCTCGGCTTGGGTGTCCAAGGCCCTATCGGTGTGGTGCTCAAAACTCCGTCAGGGTATCCAGGCGGGATCCCCCCAGAGGATCTGTCTGCTTTGGTTCTCCAATGCTCTAAAGCTGGGGACTTTCTGTGCACAGCTTCCATGCAGTCAGCCCGTTGTGCTGCCTTTGCTGTGGGTCACCTGGCGGCCCTCCGCCGTTCCATGTGGCTTAAGGCTTGGGATGTGGATGCGGATGCCGCTTCCAAAAGGTCTCTCACCGAGCTTCCTTTTACTGGTGCCTGTCTTTTTGGCAAGCGCCTTGACGAGATTATCTCTGAGGCGACGGTTGGCAAGAGTTCCTTGTTGCCTCAAAATAAGGCTCGCTCTACTTCCCAGAGGAAGTCCTCTTCCTTTCAGTCCTTTCGGACTTTTGGCCCTAATTAGGGGTCTAGGCAGGCGCCTTCGCGGGACAAGAAGGCTCCCTCATTCCGGGCTTGCCCGTCTTGGAAGTTGGACACCAACCGTTCCGGCCGTTTTGCGGCCAAATCAGGCAAACGCAAACCCACTTCTGCATGAACTGATGCCCCCACCCGCAGATTTTTCTCGGGTGGGAGGTCGTCTCTTACTTTTTCGAGACATCTGGACCACACACATTCAGGACTCTTTGGTCAGGGACGTGGTGTCCAACGGATACCGAATGGAATTTGCCTCCCTCCCGAGGGATCGTTTTTTTCAGTCCCGGGCCCCCGGTCTCCTTCTCTGGCGAAACAGTTTCGGGGGGGCTCTCCGGTCCCTGCTTCTCCAGGGAGTTATTTTTGGGGTTTCTATTCCAATCTTTTTGTGGTCCCCAAGAAGGGCGGTTCTGTGCGGCCAATCCTGGACCTCAAGCGTCTCAACCTTCATCTTCTCATCCGCCACTTCCGATTGGAATCCCTCCGTTCGGTAGTGGCATCCATGGAACAAGGGGAATTTCTTTCTTCAGTGGACATCAAAGATGCCTACCTCCATGTTCCAATATTTCCCAGCCATCAATGGCTTTTTTTCCTATTACTCCTTGTGAAAATGAAAAATTTGGGATAACACCAGCATTTTAGTGAAGAAAATAAAATTTTTCATTTTCACGTCCAAATTTTAATGAAAATTTGTCAAACACCTGTGGGGTGTTAAAGCTCACTATACCCATTCTTACATTCCATGAGGGGTGTAGTTTCCAAAATGGGGTCACATGTGGGTATTTATTTTTGTGCGTTTATGTCAGAACCGCTGTAAAAGGTAAAAGGAGAAAAAGCCCCCCAAAATTTGTTGGGCAATTTTTACCGAGTACGGTAAAGTGAGAGAGCGCCATGCGCATTTAAGGCCTAAATTACGGATGCAAGAGTTAGACTTGCCTTGGATACCAAAATTACCCTACGGCAGTATTTCGCAAACAGAGTGCCTCCAGCTGTTGCAAAACTCCCAGCATGCCTGGACAGTCAATGGCTGTCTGGCAATACTGGGAGTTGTTGTTTTGCAACAGCTGGAGACTACGTTTTAGAAACCGTGCCATACCAGAGGTTTCTCATTTTTATTGGGGGGGGGGGGGGGGGACTGTGTAGGGGTATGTTTATAGGTAGTGTTTTTAGGGTACATTCAGACTGCCGGGGGATTACAGCGAGTTTCCTGCTGGGAGTTTGAGCTGCAGCAGAAAATTTCCTGCATCTCTAGCTTGCAGCGAGAGACTAACCGTAAACCCCCGCCCCTTGTGAATGTACCCTGTACATTCGCATGGAGGGGGGGGCAAACCCCCAGGTACCGCCACCATCTTCTCCCCCCCCCTCTCTGCCTGACATCCAGGGGCGGGCAGAGCGGGGAATTTCCATGGTAACCCCTCCGCCTTTATCTGCCATTGGTCAGTAATCATTACTAATGGCAGGGGATAGGGGGGGATGGCACCACTGCCACCTCGCTCCTATCCCTTAGGAGGATTGGGGCTGTCACTGACAAATCCTTTCATCCCTATTTTCCGGGCAATCGGGTCATCAGAGACCCGATCAGCCCGGAATTGCCACAAACGTCGATTTGCCGCCATGGCCGACATGGGGGGTTCTTAGGACCCTCCTAGGCATTTTCACAGGATGCCTGCTGAAAGATTTCAGCAGGCATCTCGGTCTGGTCCCCGACGGCTAGCGGTGGGGACCGAAATTCCCACGGGCGTATCCATACACCCTCAGTCCTTAAGGACTTTGAAACGGGGGCGTATGGGCACGCCCTCCATCCTTAAGGGGTTAAGATCTGCATATGAAAACAACACGCCTACCTTTGTTGCCTGCAGCCACCTCCCTGGCTGTCCGGACACGGAATCAAACCAACTGTAACGAGAAACTGAAAATAAACAGTATTCACCTGCATCCTTTTGGACTCTTTGCTGAATCAGGGTAATCTGACAACCCATGGTCGTGCTGTTGGTGCTTCTGGTTCTTCTGCTGTTTACACCTGGCAGTGGCATTGAATGACATTTAATAGAACTAAAGGTCCTGGGTGCAACAATCCTCCCATGAGGACCAGCCTCAACAGCTTTGTAGATTGCACTCATGTTTGCAACTCCATATACATTTTATTTTCTTCATACTTCTTTCTTCATACTTTTTTCTTTCTGTCATTCAGACTTTCATTCATTCTCACTCACACACTCACTCACTTTAATTCATTTGTTCTCTCTCTCACTCACTCAATTACTCACTCAATCACTCACTCACTCTCTCTCTTACCCACTCACTCAGTCAGTCTCTCTCTCTTTCTTTCTTTTTTTTATTATTTTTTTTCCATCTTCTTCTTCTTCTTCAGACCCCATCATAGCACTAATGCTTATCCAATACCACCAGCAGATGGAGACACTCCATTGCAACATTGGTTGTGAGCAGCAGTTTCTAAAAACAAATGCCTCATGGCTGATTTCTCATCAATCAATGGATGGCAAATTTTGTTTTTATCATTCACTGACCACAGAACCAATGCATGGTCAAGCAACAGCAATGACGCACCCTTGTGAATAACCATGAGACCCTCACATCATTTAACAGGATTCAGCACCACCTGCAAGACAGCTACGTATCATGTCATGTCAAACCTGCACAGGTGTGCTAGATTAGTATTATTATTATTTTTTTAGTTTTTATGACATCAATCAGTGTGCAAACATGGTCAGTAAAACGCCAAATGGATAGACGTTCATAAACCAGTCAGTGCAACTCATTATTGTGGTCTCTAATTGTGGAACTCTTTTTTTTTTTGTGAGGATACGATGAGCTTATCCAATTAAGGAGGCCATTCAGCAGTACTGGGTCTGGACAGCAGCGGCACCTTCTGCAGCCAGTCTGACTGACATGACAAGGCAGGCAACAGCTGCAGCAGCACCCACAGAGGATTAAATAAGAATCTGTCTTTTTTAACACTGGAATGGGGTGGTGCACTGTACCCGAAGATACTGCCATATCGGGTCAATGCATTGGGCGACGGAAGCAAGTTTCCAAATCGGCTCCCATTCTCAAAAATCCATTTAATTTATGGTCCCCAGATAGGGGACGTATCAGATATTAAACTGATAAGAACAGATTTTTGATTGAAAAAACCTTTATTACCAATCAATTGTCAATCACACAATAAATATATTCACCATAACAGAACTGACTTTTTTTTATCTATCTATCTATATATATATATATACCGTATTTATCGGGGTATACCACGCACCGGCCTATAACACGCACCCTCATTTTACCAAGGATATTTGGGTAAAAAAAGTTTTTTACCCAAATATCCATGGTAAAATGAGGGTGCGTGTGTGCGCGTGTATACCCCGATAAACCCCCAGGAAAGGCAGGGGGAGAGAGGCCGTCGCTGCCCGCTTCTCTCCCCCTGCCTTTCCTGGGGTATAGAGCGCTGCTGCCGGCCCTTCTCACCCCCTGGTTATCGGCGCCGACAGCCAGGGGGAGAGAAGGGGCAGCGGCACCCATTGCCGGCGCCGCTGCCCCGTTGCCTCCCCCCATCCCCGGTGGCATAATTACCTGGGTCGGGTCCGCGCTGCTGCAGGCCTCCGGCGCGCGTCCCCTGCGTCGTTGCTATGCACGGTGCGGCGCATGACGTCAGTGCGCCGCGCCGTGCAGCGCATAGCAACAGGTAATTATGCCACCGGGGATGGGGGGAGACAACGGGGCAGCGGCGCCGGCAATGGGTGCTGCTGCCCCTTCTCTCCCCCTGGCTGTCGGCGCCGCTTCTCTCCCCCTGGCTATCGGCGCCGGCACCGATAGTCAGGGGGACAAAACGGGCAGCGGCGCCGATAGCCAGGGGGTGAGAAGGGCCGGCAGCAGGGCTCTAGACCCCAGGAAAGGCAGGGGGAGAGAAGCGGGCAGCGACGGCCTCTCTCCCCCTGCCTTTCCTGGGGGTGTATCGGCGTATAACACGCACATAGACTTTAGGCTAAAAATTTTAGCCTAAAAAGTGCGTGTTATACGCCGATAAATACGGTATATATATATATATATATATATATATATATATATAGATATATAAAAAAAAATATTTTATTGAAGAGCTGAGGTATGTGCTCTTAAAGAGTAGCTATCCTCAACTAAAATGTCCATATTCCCCCTCCCCATCTTTCCCTCACACTGTCTACATCTATCCCTGTTTTTTTTATCCTCTTAAAACATTAGAACAATACCTTTTTCCACTCCTCTTCGGTAGCTCAGAGTTGAGCAGTCTCACGATTGCAGGAAGTCGGCGGGCGGGCCGGCGTGACGTCATCTGAAGCCTCGCCGGCCACCACTTCCGCCCATCTTGCTGTATTCTGCGCTCAATGTCGGGAGCGCGCATACAGGCGCGCATACAGGCTGGGAGGGACGGCAGCCTCTGAGTCTCCTCCTTTCTGTTTAGTTTTGCACGTACCATTCAGAGAGGAGGAGAGTCTGAGAACGGAGCTGCTGTACTGTGCCCTAAGGGAATTTATAATATCAAAATAGTGGGTAGTACAATTGATTATATGCCCAAAACAATAAAAATAAAATTTCACAAAGCTGCAATCCCCAATGAATGACTGCAGACCGCAGTGCATTATAAATGGTGTGAATAATAGTGATTTTATCCCAATCAAAAATGATGCATAATTTTTGAATGGGATAAAATCTCCATTATTGACACCATTTATAATGCACTGCTGGCTGCAGCCATTCATTGGGGATTGCAGCTTTGTGAATTTATTTATTTATTTTTTCATATAAAGCTGCACTCCCAAATGAATGGCTGCAGCCAGCAGTGCATTATAAATGGTGTCAATAATAGTGATTTTATCCCATTCAAAAATGATGCATCATTTTTGTAATGGAATAAAATCTCTTTTTTTTCCACCATCTATACCAGTGATCCCCAAACTGTGGCCCTCCAGATGTTGCAAAACTACAACTCCCAGCATGCCTGGACAGCCAACGGCTGTCCAGGCATGCTGGGAATTGTAGTTTTGCAACATCTGGAGGGCCACAGTTTTGGGACCACTGACCTATACTGCATTGCTGCGGTTTTATCGTGTACATGTGCTCACTGATTGCATATTTTATTGCATTAGGAACACCTCAGCAATTCAGGATAGGTGGTGATTAAAAAAAAAGATTTTATTCCATTCAAAAATTGTGCATATTTATTGATGGAATGAATTCACAATTTATATCACCATCTAGACTGTATTGCACATAACACCATAACCTCCCCCCAATGGAATAAATGTGCTTTTTTTGCTCACCATCTATACTGGAGTGATCCGGTGTTACTCAATAAAACCGCAGCACTACAATATAGATAGTGATCCAAAGTCCCAAATGAGTCCAAAATCAGAAATTTACCGTGCATACCATCCACACTCAATATATGATAATGAGCGTGCATAGCATGCAGGCTCAAAACATGATAATGAGAGTGCATAGCATGCATGCTCAATACCTGATATTGAGCATCCATAGCATGCACACTCAATACATAATAATAAACATTAATATTTTGAGCATGCATAGCCTGCATGTTGAATACATGATATTGAGCATGCATAGCATGCACAGTAAGTATATGATATTGAGCATGCATAGCATACACACTCAATACATGATAATGAGCGTGCATAGCATGCAGGCTCAATACATTGTAATGAAAGTGTGTAGCATGTATGTGTAGCATACATTGAGTATCCATAGGATGCATACTCAATACATAATAATGAACGTTAATATATGAGTGTGCATAGCATGCATGCTCAATACATTATATTGAGCATGCATAGCATACACACTCAATACATGATAATGAACGTGAATATATGATCGTGCATAGCATGCATGCTCAATACATGTTATTGAGCATGCATAGCATCCACAGTCAATACATGATATTGAGCATGCATAGCATGCACAATCAATGCATGATATTGAGCGTGCATGGCATAAACACTCAATACATGATAATGAGCATGCATAGCATGCAGGCTCAATACATCGTAATGAAAGTGTGTAGCATGCATGCTCAATAAATGATATTTTGCATGCATAGCATGCACACTCAATACATAATTAACGTGAATATTTTGAGCGTGCATAGCATACATTTTCAATAAATGATATTGAGCATGCATAGCATACACACTCAAAAATGATATTGAGCATGCATAGCATACTGGCTCAATACATCATAATGAGAGTGCATAGCATGGATGCTCAATATATAATAATGAACATGAATATATGAGCGTGCATAGCATGCACAGTCAATACATGATATTGAGCATGCATAGCATACACACTCAATACATGATAATGAATGTGAATATATGAGCGTGCATAGCATGCATGCTCAATACATGTTATTGAGCATGCATAGCATCCACAGTCAATACATGATATTGAGCGTGCAAAGCATGCACAATCAATACATGATATTGAGCGTGCATGGCATAAACACTCAATACATGATAATGAGCATGCATAGCATGCAGGCTCAATACATCATAATGAAAGTGTGTAGCATGCATGTTCAATATATTACATTGAGCATCCATAGGATGCATACTCAATACATAATAATGAACGTTAATATATGAGTGTGCATAGCATGCATGCTCAATACATGATATTGAACATGTATATCCTACACACTCAATACATTATAATGAGCGTGCATAGCATGCAGGCTCAATACATCATAATGAGAGTGCATAGCATGCACACTCAATACATAATAATTAGCGTGCTTATCTGATCAATACCTGATGTTGAGCGTGCATAGCCTGCACAGTCAGTACATGATAATGAGCCTGCATAGCTGAGTGTGCATAACATGCACACTCAATACATGATAATGAGTTTGCTTAGCTGAGCGTGCATAGCATGCAGGCTCAAAATATGATATTGAGCAGCCCTAGCTTGCTGTCGCTATAAATACAATGTGCAGAGTATTATTAAACCTTGTATAATTGATTATTGTACTGAAAAAGGATGATAGCCACTAACATGTTATCTCAACAAGACCAAAACCAAGTAATGGAGAATTTTGCTTTAGGCTATTACATACTCTATTAATATATTTACTAAAGGCAACTGGATATTCATACGCTGCAGAGGAGGAAAGGGATGAAGAATATAATCCTGAAGAATCTTCTGATGAGGTAATTAATATTCTTTATTATTTATATATATATATATATATATATATATATATATATATTTTTTTTTTTTAAATACTTATTATTATATTAATTCACTTTTTTTTTTTTTTAAATAGGAAGATTATAGTATTCAACAGGAGACGGAAAGTGACAGTGAGGAGGAAACAGCTGCAACAATACATGAAATAACGCCGGTAAGCATATCAACAAGCTACACTTGAAGATCATTTGAACACTGTAATTGAACCCACACCAGGGTCTAACCTACACATTACTAACAGCACCCTGATGTTTAGCTTTCTACCCCGTTTGACAAAAGATCTCCATAGACCACAATGGGCAAAATAAAAAAAATAAAATAAAATAATGTTTTAGATCTAGCCCATTCATTCCTATCCACCAAAAATAGACCCTGGAGGCTGACTTCCAGTACCCTGCTGTTTAGCTTCCTACTTCATTTGACACAGGATCTCCATAGACCACAATGGGCCATTGAATTCAATGGGCAAAAAATCTCAATATTATAGATCTAGCCCATTCATTCCTATACACCAACAATAGACCCTGGAGGCTGACTTCATACTCAGCCTCCAATGGTATTTTGACTAAACAAACCTCAAATGTTTAATGGGTTAATTTGTTGGTGTATAGGAATGAATGGGCTAGATCAGTGTTGTTCAAACAGTGGCCCTCCAGATGTCGCAAAACTACAACTCACTCACAGTCCAGGCATGCTGGGGGTTTTAGTTTTGCAACATCTGGAGGGCCACAGTTTGAAGACCACTTGGCTACATCTATCTTCTACAATCTTCACTATCACCAATCTCTTCTTTCTCCTGCCCTAATCTAGCAGCCAAACATTACCATGACACCCTAAAGTCTACCCTGGATCAAATGGCACCCTCTAAAACACGAATCTCCCGACACAGACGGCAGCAACCCTGGCACACGCTAACAACCCGCTTTCTCAGGCGATGCTCTAGGTGTGCTGAACATCTCTGGAGGAAAACTAAGACTTCTTCAGACTATCTGCACTATAAATTCATGCTTAAATCCTATTACTCCGCTCTTCACCTCGCCAAACAAACATATTTTACCTCCCTCATCTCCTCTCTGTCTAACAACCCTAAACACCTTTTTGACACGTTCAACTCTTTCCTTCGGCCTAAAGTACAGACCCCAATCACTGATCTCTGTGCTGAAGACCTGGCCAAATACTTCAAAACTAAAATCGATGAAATTCGTGATGAAATCCTCTCCCAGTCCCCTAAAAGTTCTGATCCAATTCCCAGCCACGTCTCCTCTTCATCACTCTCAGTTTTTGAGCCTGTAATGGAGGATGAGGTTTCCAAGCTCCTCTCCTCCGCCCGCCCCACTACCTGCTCTAGTGACCCCATGCCTTTACACCTCATCCAGTCTCTCTCTCCTGCTATCAGCTGTCACCTAACTAAAATCTTTAACCTCTCCCTCTCTTCTGGGGTCTTTCCCTCCTCCTTCAAACACTCTATCATAACCCCACTATTGAAAAAACCATCTCTGGACCCTTCCTGTGCAGCCAACTATCGACCCGTCTCAAATCTCCCCTTTATCTCCAAACTCCTGGAATGCTTGGTCTACTCCCGCCTTATCCGCTATCTCTCCGAGAACTCTCTCCTTGACCCCTTACAGTCTGGTTTCCGCTCCATTCACTCCATTCATAGAAACGGCCCTAACCAAAGTCACTGACGATCTTCTGATGGCCAAATCAAATGGCAATTTCTCTTTACTGATTCTCTTGGACCTGTCTGCGGCTTTTGACACTGTGAATCATCAACTCCTCCTCAGTAGTCTCCGCTCCATCGGTCTCAAGGACTCTGCTCTCGCCTGGTTTTCCTCCTATCTCTCTGGCCGCTTCTTTAGCGTCTCGTTTTCTGGCTCTACTTCTTCTCCTCTTCCCCTTGCTGTCGGGGTTCCCCAGGGATCGGTCCTAAGTCCTCTACTCTTTTCACTCTACACATCCCCGATTGGGAAAACAATCAGTGGATTTGGTTTCCAGTACCACCTCTACGCTGATGACACCCAACTTTATACCTCCTCCTCCAACATCACCCCTGCACTCCTACAGAATACCAGTGACTGTCTCTCTGCCGTCTCAGACATCATGTCCTCTTTATATCTGAAACTAAATCTTTCTAAAACAGAACTTCTTGTCTTTTCTCCATCAACTGATACTGTACCTAACCCTGACATTTCCATCTCGGTATGTGGTACTACCATAACTCCCGGGCAGCAGGCTCGCTGTCTTGGAGTTATACTTGACTCTGATCTGTCTTTCACTCCCCATATTCAGTCTCTTTCACGTTCTTGTCACCTGCATCTAAAAAACATTTCCAGAATCCGCCCGTTTCTCATTACTGAAACTGCTAAAACTCTCATTATTGCTTTGATTCACTCCCGTCTCGACTACTGTAACTCTTTACTAATAGGCCTTCCTTTCTCCAAACTCTCTCCTCTTCAGTCCATCCTTAATGCCGCAGCCAGACTCATCTCCTCTCCAGCCGCTACACCGACGACTCCTCCCTGTGCCAGTCACTACACTGGTTAACAATTCAGTCCAGAATACAGTACAAAATCCTCAGTCTCACACACAAAGCTCTCCACAATGCTGCACCTCCCTACATCTCCTCTCTCATCTCTGTCTACCATCCTACACTTTCTCTCCGATCTGCTAATGATCTCACACTAACATCTTCTATAATCCGAACTTCTCACTCCCGTCTACAAGACTTCACTCGTGCTGCACCGGTTCTCTTGAATGCTATCCCTAAATCCCTCAGACTCAACAACAACATCCATAGTTTCAAACGTGGCTTAAAAACACATCTCTTCAGACAGGCCTACAAGTAGTCTCTAATTGGCCTCAACATATCCTCAACATATCCCCAACATATCCTCAACATATCCCCACACCTCTTGTTTGAATAGTTATTGTGTAATTTTATGTCTGATACTTGTCTTTGTTTGTACCCCATAATTGTAAGCGCTGTGGAATCTGTATGCGCTATATAAATAAATAAATAAATAAATAAAATAAATCTATAACATAGTGATTTTTTGTCTATTTAAATCCAAGGGCCCATTGTGGTCTATGGCGATATTGTGGTAAACTTGTAAGAAAGCTGAACAGCAGTGTCCTTTTAGTAATGTGTATCAATTCCTCTGTTGATATAGAGGGAGATTTATCAAAACCTGTCCAGAGGAAAAGTTTCTGAGTTGCCCATTGCAACCAATCAGATTGCTTCTTTCATTTTTCAGAGGCCTTTTAAAAAATGAAAGAAGCAATCCAATTGGTTGCTATGGGCAACTGCACAACTCTTCCTCTACACTGGTTTTGATGAATCTCCCCCATAGAGTTCTGTGATTATACTCATATTAGTTTGAACTTTTGTGAACTAGGTCAATTGAATACAACACATTACCTCCTTTTTCAATTAACCTAGTTGCCCATTTATGGTATCCAATCAACCTAGTTTCCACGGTTCAAAGTATCAATTGACCTATATCTGTCAAACCTAATTAAAGAATAATCACACAACTTGAGCTGAACCCAGTAATTGAACCCACACCAGGGTCTCCCATACATATTACTACCAGTACCCTGCTGTTTAGTTTCCTACTTCATTTGACACAGGATCTCCATAGACCACAATGGGCCATTGAATTCAATGGGCAAAAAATCTCAATGTTATAGATCTAGCCCATTCATTCCTATACACCAACAATAGACCATGGAGGCTGACTTCATACTCAGCCTCCAATGGTATTCTGACTCACCAAAATGATAATGTTTAATGGGTTAATTTATTCCTAAATTTCTGTACTTTCCTATTTTGTCTGTAGCTTGATGCATTGCACAAACATTTTAGCAGGAACTGGTGGGTTTGGATAAAACAGTCCCCCATAGGGCTACTGTAAGTGGTCCCCAAAATTTTTTGTGACACCTCTATGTCCATTTAATATATTGTTCAAGAGGATTACATTTTTTTATTGTATACAATTTTTTATCTTTTTGTATTCATTTTTAGAAACGAAAAGCTCTTCTGGAAAGACTAAGAAAAAAGGCAGAACTACATGGCGAGCTACATGAGCACTCTTTCCAAAACGATCCAGAGTGGCCAAGCATCAATGACATCCCAGGTGACATAGTTACATAGTTACATAGTTACATAGTTAGTACGGTCGAAAAAAGACATATGTCCATCAAGTTCAACCAGGGAATTAAGGGGTAGGGGTGTGGCGCGATATTGGGGAAGGGATAGGATTTTATATTTCTTCATAAGCATTAATGTTATTTTGTTCCAGGAATGTATCTAATCCTGTTTTAAAGCTGTTAATTGTTCCTGCTGTGACCAGTTCCTGAGGTAGACCGTTCCATAAATTCACAGTCCTCACGGTAAAGAAGGCGTGTCGCCCCTTGAGACTAAACTTTTTCTTCTCCAGACGGAGGGAGTGCCCCCTCGTCCTTTGGGGGGTTTAACCTGGAACAGTTTTTCTCCATATTTTTTGTATGGGCCATTAATATACTTATATACGTTTATCATATCCCCCCTTGAACGTCTCTTCTCAAGACTAAACAATTGAAACTCCTTTAATCGCTCCTCATAGCTAAGATGATCCATGCCCCATATTAGTTTAGTCGCGCGTCTCTGCACCCTTTCCAACTCCGCAGTGTCCCTTTTATGGACAGGTGCCCAAAACTGAACAGCATATTCCAGGTGAGGCCGTACCAATGCTTTATAAAGGGGGGGTATTATGTCCCTGTCCCTTGAGTCCATGCCTCTTTTGATACATGACAATATCCTGCCGGCTTTGGAAGCAGCAGCCTGACATTGCATGCTATTCTGTAGTCTGTGATCTACAAGTACACCCAGATCCTTCTCTACCAGTGACTCTGCCAGTTTAATCCCCCCTAAGACATACGAAGCATGCAGGTTATTAGTACCCAGATGCATAACTTTACATTTATCCACATTGAACCACATTGAACTATAATGATCCAAGAATTGGGAATACACATTGGTGCAAGTGCCAAAATTGCAAAATTATGCCAACAAGAGATGAGAGCATCTGCTGCCAGGAGGAGGATATTCTTAATCCCCACTTTGATAAAGGACTAACTTGTATTCTACAACACGAGGAGTTAGTCAAC
Source organism: Hyla sarda (assembly GCF_029499605.1). Taxonomy (NCBI): domain Eukaryota; kingdom Metazoa; phylum Chordata; class Amphibia; order Anura; family Hylidae; genus Hyla; species Hyla sarda. The sequence goes on along the minus strand of NC_079199.1, from coordinate 76,928,727 downwards.
TTGAGATTTAAAGAAAAAAGTTCAGTGGATGGATAAGTGCCAAAGAATTTTTAAAAAATCGCAATAGGTAATAATATTGTATTGTATATAAATTTTTATATCTTTTTTAGAAACATTTTTTTTTTATGTTTTTAAATATTACTCTCTTTTTTTGACCTTTTCATAAAACTTGAAAAATTAAAAATGTGCATATCAGCATTTCTCTGTGTTTACATGAACATAATTGCAGTTGCTATTACAATTCATTTTATTTTTTATTTATTTTTTTGTGTGCAAATAATTTACCAATCTCAAAGTACATTTACACAAACTTTAGCGTATACGGCTGGGGGAGATAAAACCGGGGGATCACGTATCCCTGCCATATGCAGCCGTATGTTAATTCCTTTCTATGAGCCGACCGGAGTGAAATGCCGATTATGGTTGGCTCATTTTTGCCCTGTATGCGCTTTTTCCACAGATCTAAAGCCATAGTCGACCATGGTTTTACTTCACCTTTTTAGGTACGGTTGAAAGTGCATACGGGACAAAAATGAGCCAACCTCACTGAGGATCACTCCGGTCGGCTCATTGAAATGATTTACCATACGGCAGGGATACGGTAGCACATGGTTTTAGCTCCACCACAGCCTTATGAACTCATGTAAGTGTAACAACATGATGTAGGTCTTTATAAGTCTTCCCCCACGATTGTGAAATTTGAATCTAAATCCACATATCTGTAAATTATTCATAATTTTTACACTATTTTAATCTTATTTTATTTGTAGGGTTATTCGCAAGTCCGCTTATAGATCCTACTCTTGTTTTGCGCATGGAATCCTTGGGCCTAAACGACGAAAGCCAATACCATCATGTGTCGTCAATTTTATTAGGTCTGAATTTCCAGATCCTGACGGGCAATATATTGGATTCCACTGGCCTGATGAATACCCAGCAAGTGACATGGCTGCTGATGTTTGATTCACTATGACACTTACTTTCTGCACTTTTCATGTTATTACAGTTTTACATTGCACTTTTATTGTTTACAATTTTTTTATGTTTATTTATCTTGTTATTTATATTATATTAATTAGTTATTTACATTTTTATGGTGGTTATTTTATTTTGTCTATTTTAATCTGTCTACACCAGTCATTTCCCAAACGTGGTCGGCACACTGCTATTCCATTTGACACTTCCCATTGTTGGAGTTTATTTTTCCGTTGATTTTTTTATTTCCAGCCCTGGCATGCTCGCTGATGACTGACGGCGCAGGGTGGAAGGGAAGCCTGCGTGCGAACTGCGCACAGTGTCCCACTCCCCCTTGCGGCCCAGTGAGGCAAAAATGGAGCCATGGTGAAGAAGCTGTAATACCTGCGGTGCCACCGTCACTGCAGTGTCACCCAGGTCCACCCTCTACCCACCCCAACTGTCAACCCCCCCCCCCGTCCACACCCGTGTCACCATGTTCATCCTCCTGTCCTCAGTGTCACACATGCTCCCCCTCCCCGTCAATCATGTCTACCCCCTATTCACATCTGTCACCCATGTACACTCCTCTACACCCCTGTTACCCAATTACACCCCTCTGTTACCCATGTACATTCCTCTACACCCCTCTATAAACCATGTACACTCCTCTACACCCCTCTATAAACCATGTACACTCCTCTACACCCCTCTATAAACCATGTACACTCCTCTACACCCCTCTATAAACCATATACACTCCTCTACACCCCTCTGTCACCCATGTACACCCCTCTGTTGCCCACGTAAAATAATTGCGGATCCTAATGTGTTTGTTTTGCATGTTTAACAGTGAAGAATTGTGTGTGGAATAAATAGTCAAGATGGCAACAATTCAAAGTAGAGAAGATATTATTTGTCAGTTGCTATATAAAGCAGAAATTTTAAATACATACCAACTGAAAAATAGATAATCCATACTCCTTGTATCTCGGCCAGCTGCAGCACCTGGCGTATGAGATAACCCCCGGTTTTCTATAAAATTTTACCTTGTTTAAAGGTAGTCTTATATGGCATATAAAAAAAATATTAATTCCTTAGAAACTGAATATTTTTGATTTACGTTTTTTTTTAACAATTGATGATTAAAATTTATTTTCTGTAATGAAAACATTTCACAAAAACAAGTAGTAATAATATTTTTTAATAAACAACACTATAATAATAAACCATTAATAAAAAAAAGTATTTTTTACTCATGAAAATATACATGAATATGCATGTTAAACAATATAGCACATAAACAAGTATATAGCACATAACAAACAAGTAAAAAATTTAAATCTTGAGTGGTGTTTTTCAACCATTGATTGTTTGTCTGGTTTTTCAATTGGTGCTATATTAGAAGGCATTGTTGACCGGCGAGAGGTCCAGTCTATGGAAATGTTTCCATCAGCAAGTCCCATTACATCCTGCATGATTTTCGAGACGAATTCCTGAGTGGTTGGCTCATACACTGATCGTACAAACCGGGCTTTTGAATAGGCAAGATTGTACCTCGGTGTGCCTAAAGGTCCGCTAGTTTCAGTCTCTCTTGTAACAACTGCTTGCACTCTATTCATTATAATTATGGTCAAGAGCAGCAAGCTGTGTTCGAGCATACACCCTGTCTGTACTAAAATGAAGTCTTTTAGGCCTGTATTTTGTTAGTGAACTATGAAACACTTCCAGATCTCCAGTGTGACAAAAGTTGCTAAGATGTCTAAGGTCTTTTTGTAGTCTTGTATCCATGACAATTTTTCCAAGTTCAACATAACAGGCACTTTGTTTTTTTAACCATTTTCGGGTGGACTGAATGTCCTCAGGGAGTTGGTCATGATGACAAGATGATTCCTGACCATTATCATCCTTCCAAAAATGAACGTTGGTGACATGGTACAAGACAGAGTTCCATCTGTTTACAAGTTCATCTGGATTGCATTCACAAGTATTAGAACTCCACCATAAATGATTTTTAATTGGTCCTATCCATTCTGCTAAATCTTGGCAGTTTTTTGTTTTTTTTTGCTGACGGCAAGTAGCTTTTTTCCAATAGATTTCGCTAAGTGCCAGACATCAAACTGGTGACCAATTGTTTTATATTCCTCACGCAGCATTTTTCTGATGGATACGTGCCGGTCAGTGCAAATGATGTCTATGTCCACTTTATTTTGCAGTAGAAATTCCAAGGCATTCTTGCACGCTATTTTTTCAAGGGCAACAGAGGATAAACCAATACCGATTTGTTGAATGTTGAAATTCAATATTTTGTTAGTTTCTACATCCATCAATGTGAATATGCAATATTTTGCACTGTGCCCGGGTGAATCACATTGTCCATCTCCAGCAACACATACTGCATGTTGTGATATTTTTTCCATTTCTAATTTTTGATTAATTGTTCAAGAATTTTCAATTGCAGGAAATATATATATTTTTTGGATACGGTAGTAAGTAGCCTGGCTAATTCCCAAAATATTAAATATTTTTAGGAACTGTTGGATTTTGATGTAAGTGTTTCCACTAGTAATGATAGCAGTAGCTAACTGTAAATTTCCAAATGGTTTCTTTCCCAATCGGGGCTGGCTCTGCCATATGCATTTTAAATGTTTGGCCTCGAATTCAGCAAAGACTGAAATATATGATCCCTTTGTTTTTTTATACACTCTTAGTATTTTTTTGTTGCAGGGTGGATTAGAGGTACAAGGCATCTTGTATAGTAATGTGTCCAAACAGCTTTCATAAACTATGAATTTTCTTTCTTCATGATGTGGTACATTTACATTTACAAATTTTTCACTCAGCACATGCTGACTGTCCTCTTCTTCGTAGTCTTCATCATCTGAATGAACTGAGTCTCCCTCATCATCACTTGAACTACTTTCATTTGTTGAGACTGGAGTTGTGATTGTTGATAAACTTTTATCTACTTCTAAAACAGATATAGGGGCATGCAGAGTAGATTCCTCCACAATAACAGTGACTTCAGGGTCTTCAATAGGTTGTATAGGTGAAATTGTCAATTCGGATAAAAGCGTGGCAGGTAGTAGTTCGTGTCTAGCTCTACAACTTTCTTGAAACTCAGGTACACTGTTAAGAGTTGCTGATCCAGTTGGTCCTATATTTTTTTTCGGAGTCGAAAATATTACACTGGCACCTTGCAATGGCTCCGAAGGCAGGTTTCCAAATACCAAGCTTTGTCTTGATTTTTTTTTTCTCAAGATTTTTTTTCTAACCAGTCTTCTGCATTGTATTTTTATAGAGAAAGTTGTAGGTATTACAGCTTCTTCACCATGGCTCCATTTTTGCCTCACTGGGCCGCAAGGGGGAGTGGGACACTGTGCGCAGTTCGCACGCAGGCTTCCCTTCCACCCTGCGCCGTCAGTCATCAGCGAGCATGCCAGGGCTGGAAATAAAAAAATAAAAAAATCAACGGAAAAATAAACTCCAACAATGGGAAGTGTCAAATGGAATAGCAGTGTGCCGAGGGACCACGTTTGGGAAATGACTGGTGTAGACAGATTAAAATAGACAAAATAAAATAACCACCATACAAATTTAAATAACTAATTAATATAATATAAATAACAAGATAAATAAACATAAAAAAATTGTAAACAATAAAAATGCAATGTAAAACTGTAGTAACATGAAAAGTGCAGAAAGTAAGTGTCATAGTGAATCAAACATCAGCAGCCATGTCACTTGCTGGGTATTCATCAGGCCAGTGGAATCCAATATATTGCCCGTCAGGATCTGGAAATTCAGACCTAATAAAATTGACGACACATGATGGTATTGGCTTTCGTCGTTTAGGCCCAAGGATTCCATGCGCAAAACAAGAGTAGGATCTATAAGCGGACTTGCGAATAACCCTACAAATAAAATAAGATTAAAATAGTGTAAAAATTATGAATAATTTACAGATATGTGGATTTAGATTAAAATTTCACAAACGTGGGGGAAGACTTATAAAGACCTACATCATGTTGTTACACTTACATGAGTTCATAAGGCTGTGGTGGAGCTAAAACCATGTGCTACCGTATCCCTGCTGTATGGTAAATCATTTCAATGAGCCGACCGGAGTGATCCTCAGTGAGGTTGGCTCATTTTTGTCCCGTATGCACTTTCAACCTAAAAAGGTGAAGTAAAACCATGGTCGAATATGGCTTTAGGTCTGTGGAAAAAGCGCATAGAGGGCAAAAATGAGCCAACCATAATCGGCATTTCACTCCGGTCGGCTCATAGAAAGGAATTAACATACGGCTGCATATGGCAGGGATACGTGATCCCCCGGTTTTATCTCCCCCAGCCGTATACGCTAAAGTTTGTGTAAATGTACTTTGAGATTGGTAAATTATTTGCACACAAAAAAATAAATAAAAAATAAAATGAATTGTAATAGCAACTGCAATTATGTTCATGTAAACACAGAGAAATGCTGATATGCACATTTTTAATTTTTCAAGTTTTATGAAAAGGTCAAAAAAAGAGAGTAATATTTAAAAACATTAAAAAAAAATGTTTCTAAAAAAGATATAAAAATTAATTTACAATACAATATTATTACCTATTGCGATTTTTTTAACAATTCTTTGGCACTTATCCATCCACTGAACTTTTTTCTTTAAATCTCAAGTTGACTAACTCCTCGTGTTGTAGAATACAAGTTAGTCCTTTATCAAAGTGGGGATTAAGAATATCCTCCTCCTGGCAGCAGATGCTCTCATCTCTTGTTGGCATAATTTTGCAATTTTGGCACTTGCACCAATGTGTATTCCCAATTCTTGGATCATTATAGTTCAATGTGGTTCAATGTGGATAAATGTAAAGTTATGCATCTGGGTACTAATAACCTGCATGCGTCGTATGTCTTAGGGGGGATTAAACTGGCAGAGTCACTGGTAGAGAAGGATCTGGGTGTACTTGTAGATCACAGACTACAGAATAGCATGCAATGTCAGGCTGCTGCTTCCAAAGCCGGCAGGATATTGTCATGTATCAAAAGAGGCATGGACTCAAGGGACAGGGACATAATACTCCCCCTTTATAAAGCATTGGTACGGCCTCACCTGGAATATGCTGTTTAGTTTTGGGCACCTGTCCATAAAAGGGACACTGCGGAGTTGGAAAGGGTGCAGAGACGCGCGACTAAACTAATATGGGGCATGGATCATCTTAGCTATGAGGAGCGATTAAAGGAGTTTCAATTGTTTAGTCTTGAGAAGAGACGTTTAAGGGGGGATATGATAAACGTATATAAGTATATTAATGGCCCATACAAAAAATATGGAGAAAAACTGTTCCAGGTTAAACCCCCCAAAGGACGAGGGGGCACTCCCTCCGTCTGGAGAAGAAAAAGTTTAGTCTCAAGGGGCGACACGCCTTCTTTACCGTGAGGACTGTGAATTTATGGAACGGTCTACCTCAGGAACTGGTCACAGCAGGAACAATTAACAGCTTTAAAACAGGATTAGATACATTCCTGGAACAAAACAACATTAATGCTTATGAAGAAATATAAAATCCCATCCCTTCCCCAATATCGCGCCACACCCCTACCCCTTAATTCCCTGGTTGAACTTGATGGACATATATCTTTTTTCGACCGTACTAACTATGTAACTATGTAACTATGTCACCTGGGATGTCATTGATGCTTGGCCACTCTGGATCGTTTTGGAAAGAGTGCTCATGTAGCTCGCCATGTAGTTCTGCCTTTTTTCTTAGTCTTTCCAGAAGAGCTTTTCGTTTCTAAAAATGAATACAAAAAGATAAAAAATTGTATACAATAAAAAAATTTAATCCTCTTGAACAATATATTAAATGGACATAGGGGTGTCACAAAAAATTTTGGGGACCACTTACAGTAGCCCTTTGGGGGACTGTTTTATCCAAACCCACCAGTTCCTGCTAAAATGTTTGTCCAATGCATCAAGCTACAGACAAAATAGGAAAGTACAGAAATTTAGGAATAAATTAACCCATTAAACATTATCATTTTGGTGAGTCAGAATACCATTGGAGGCTGTGTATGAAGTCAGCCTCCATGGTCTATTGTTGGTGTATAGGAATGAATGGGCTAGATCTATAACATTGAGATTTTTTGCCCATTGAATTCAATGGCCCATTGTGGTCTATGGAGATCCTGTGTCAAATGAAGTAGGAAGCTAAACAGCAGGGTACTGGCAGTAATATGTATGGGAGACCCTGGTGTGGGTTCAATTCCTGGGTTCAGCTCAAGTTGTGTGATTATTCTTTAATTAGGTTTGACAGATATAGGTCAATTGATACTTTGAACCGTGGAAACTAGGTTGATTGGATACCATAAATGGGCAACTAGGTTAATTGAAAAAGGAGGTAATGTGTTGTATTCAATTGACCTAGTTCACAAAAGTTCAAACTAATATGAGTATAATCACAGAACTCTATGGGGGAGATTCATCAAAACCAGTGTAGAGGAAGAGTTGTGCAGTTGCCCATAGCAACCAATTGGATTGCTTCTTTCATTTTTTAAAAGGCCTCTGAAAAATGAAAGAAGCAATCTGATTGGTTGCAATGGGCAACTCAGAAACTTTTCCTCTGGACAGGTTTTGATAAATCTCCCTCTATATCAACAGAGGAATTGAACCCACACCAGGGTCTCCCATACACATTACTAACAGGACACTGCTGTTCAGCTTTCTTACAAGTTTACCACAATATCGCCATAGACCACAATGGGCCCTTGGATTTAAATAGACAAAAAATCACTATGTTATAGATTTATTTATTTATTTTATTTATTTATATAGCGCATACAGATTCCACACCGCTTACAATTATGGGGTACAAACAAAGACAAGTATCAGACATAAAATTACACAATAACTATTCAAACAAGAGGTGTGGGGATATGTTGAGGATATGTTGAGGCCAATTAGAGACTACTGTAGGCCTGTCTGAAGAGATGTGTTTTTTTTTTTTTAAACTTTCTTTATTGATTTTTCAAAATGTTACAAACTAGCTCCCAACATAGGAGCGAACATAAAGGAACAACAACAGCAGGGTCCTCATCAAAGCATGTAATAAGAGATAAGACATCTCCAATACAATCATAATCCTAATACATGCATCACAATACAAAGCCTAATTCGAACGTAGTTAGTCCACGTCTCGAAAAGCCGTCCCTGAGCTTTCAGCCCATTTGGGTAACATGGCAATATGGCTATCAGAAGCTCCACATCTTTTCGCTATCAAGCCCTCCAATACAAAGTTACGATGGACCTCTGCCATAATGGCAGGAAGACTCGGCACAACAGCTGACCTCCAATTCCGAGCAATAGAGGTCCGCACTACCGTTAATATATGGTATATTAAAGTCATAAAGGATGGGGGCACCACTTCCAGGGACAAGAACAGAAGCGCACTCTCTGGTCCCCATGGGAAGGGGCAGTCAATTAATTCGTCCAGCAGTCTTTTAATTTCAGACCAGAGAGGCCTAATAAGGGAACAAGTCCACCAAACATGGAGAAGAGTACCCTGTTCAGAATTACAGCGCCAACAGACTGGGGAAGTGTTGGGGTATATTTTAGCCAGGCGCACGGGTGTATAGTACCAACGGTATAAAAGCTTCCTAGAGGCTTCAAAATGACTAATACATTTAGAATGTTTCTTATGTAAATCGAACACAAAGCTCCACTGCTCGGACGAAAAACTCTGTGCCAAGTCCTCCTCCCACCTGGACGTAAACGTACATGCATCACTACCCTCCACTTCAGTCAACGCCACATAGGGCAGGGAAATGCCTCTCACAAAGGATTGATCATTCATAAAATGTTTCTCATATATAGTGCAAGGCAATGAATCATCCCAGGCGAGAGACTGAAGAAAATGTCTAAGCCTGAGGTACTTATAGAAGTCCCTTTGCGGAACCGAAAACAATTGTACAATGTTGGAGAAGGGCAGCAGGCCATTCACATTACTAATCATTGCTACATTGACAATACCCGCAGCAGTCCAGGGCCTGAAATCTATATCTGAGAGATAATCTCCTATAGCGGTCAGTGGAATATCTTTCACTCTAGGAGGGCACAGGTTCCGGACATGTGTCGATTTACCCCACAGCCTGACAGCAGCCGCAATAGTAGAAAAGATAGAGGAAAGAGCAAAAGTGGGGTTAAAGCGTAGTGCCCAGAGAAAGTTGTGAAGAGTGGAGACATTGAGGATAGCAGCCTCCATCTCTACCCACAGTGGGGACTCAATTTGCCACAACCATTTTTTAATCTGGTCAAGTAGCACTGCATGATAGTACAATTTAAGGTTGGGAACACCCATACCTCCCCTGTGGACCGGACGGTATAATAAATGTGCACTCACCCTGGAATGCTTCCCCGCCCAGATGAATCTCATGAGCAGTTTTTGTAGCTGTGAAAGATAGTAAGCAGGTATGATCACTGGCAGGCATCTAAAGAAATATAGGATCTTAGGAAGCAACATCATCTTAGCAGCAGCAATACGGCCAGCCCAGGACACCGGAAGCAAAGAGTAGTTATCAAGTTCTTTAGTTAGTTGGGATTTCAGAACAGCAAAATTAGTAGCAATCGTCTTTTCAGGCAATGCGGTTAGGACAATGCCCAAATAGGGAATCTGGTCATCTACCCATTTAAAGGGAAATCTAGATTGCAGCCATCCTTGCACATCAGGGGAGATATGTAACGGTAGAATACATGATTTAGTAGTGTTAATTTTATAGTAGCTAACCAAGCCAAAGGCATGTATGATTTCCATCACCGGGCCCAAGGAACTTCGGGACTGGAGAGGCAGATAACCACGTCATCAGCAAATAAGCCGATTCTATGGTCTGTATTCCCTATCCGAACACCCCCTATGTCAGGGGAGGCTCGAATAGCCTGCGCAAACGGCTCCATAACTAAAGTGAAAATGAGAGGGGACAGGGGGCACCCCTGTCTAGTTCCATTGCTAAGGGAAAATCTATCAGAAAGAGTGCCCATGGTATAAATTCTGGCAGACGGGCAAGTATATAAAGCCATTATCGCTGACTCTAAGAGTGGGGGAAAGCCGAATTTGCGCAGCACACATCTCAGATACTCCCAATGTACCCGATCGAAAGCCTTCTCCGCATCCAGGGAAAGGAGCAGGGAAGGCGTCCGACCAGAGTGGGCTGCAGGGATAATATCGAGGAAACGTCTCGTACCATCCACCGTCTGTCGACCCCTGACGAAGCCGACCTGGTCCTTGTGTATTAGTTCCGGCAACACTCTATTCAACCTAGAGGCAAGAGCCAGGGCGTACAATTTGACATCACTATTCAGAAGAGATATTGGCCTATAATTTGCAGTAATATCCAGCGGTTTACCTGGTTTAGGTATGGTAACAACCAGAGCTTCCAGCATCTCCTCAGGAGGTGAACCGCTTTCTACAATATCATTGAAGGCTCTGGCTAAGAAAGTGGCCACCGATGGGCCGAATCTCTTATAGAATTCATTAGTGATGCCGTCAGGACCAGGTGACTTCGAGGACCTGAGAGAGCGGATGCAATCAAGGATCTCATCAGTAGTAAAAGGAGAACACAAGGCAGAGGCCTGTTCCTGAGACAGAGAGGGAAGAGACACAGAGGACAAAAAGGTAGAAATAGCAGTACGGTCAGGCTGTGCAGTATCAGTGTTGTCCCTAAGGTTGTATAGTTTACTATAGAACTCCGCAAAGCAATTAGCAATTCCCTCCGGATCTGCAACTCTAGATCCATCACCCTTAATAAGAAACGGAATTCTCCCCTTATCCTGGCGTTTTTTGAGTTGTTTAGCCAGCAAGGAACTGGATCTATTACCCTGCCAGTACCATGTCATCTTAAACCTAAGCAGCGCCATCTCATAATTGTGCAGGGAAAGGGAGTTTAGTCTAGCACTAATCAGTGAGATTTCTTCAGCCACCTCTGGAGAATGAGAGGCCTTATTGCGCCTGTGCAAGTCTGCTAGCTGTTGCTGTAGTTCTAATGTCTTAGTCTGGCGAACCTTCCGATCATGTGCAGTTTGACTAATAAAGTGACCTCTAATGGTCGCTTTAAACGCACACCAGATTGTGGGGTCAGAAACATTCCCTGTGTCATTAATTCTAAAGTAAGCATCCACAGCTAATCTGGTGGCCTCAGAGTATTCAGGGTCATGTAGGATCAGAGGATTGAGCCTCCACACATAAGTCGGTCGGGAAACGAAAGCCTCTCTAATAGTCACACTAATGGGGGAATGGTCCGACCATTCTATAGGCATAATTTTAGCCTCAGACACCAAGGGGAGTAAAGAGCGCGAGACAAGGGCATAGTCTATACGAGTATAAGTCTTGTGTACATGTGAGAAGAAGGTGAAGTCTCGCTCTGTAGGATGGAAGATACGCCACACATCATAGAGATCATTTTGGGAAACACAGTTAAAAAATCCAGTGGGCTCTTTTTGAGAGGTGGCTGAAGTGGAGTCTACACTACTCTACACTAGGTCATATTAAAGTCCCCCAGTAGCATACAGTGGCCCTTTTTCAAGGAATCTAGTTTGCGCACAAATGACCTTAGAAAGGTGCACTGCTTAGCATTTGGAGCATAAACTGAAGCTAAAGTGAATTGAATGTTATTTAGTAGACATACCAAGATTATGTATCGACCTCTATCATCCAACACAGCATGTTGAACTGAAAGTGTCAAAGTATTTTTAAATGCAATCGCTACTCCACCTTTCTTGTGCACAGCATGCGCCTGATATATATGAGGGAATCGCTTATTCTGTAATCTAGCCGCATCACAGGCGACCAAGTGTGACTCCTGTATACATAAAATATCAGCATTTAGGCGTTTAGCCTCTCTCCACACCGATGAACGTTTGTATGGAGAATTAAGTTCATTCACGTTAAGTGACACAACCTTAATAGCCATAAATACGAATCATAAACATCCTTAGTAACACCAGTAACACAAGAACCTTAATAAGTGTGGACATGTAGACATGGAGATACACCCTCGCTGCCAGTATTGCCGAGTAGGAGAGTCTAAATATAAGCAACATAAAGGACAAGTAGACGAGGACCAACAGGACAGACAACAAGAACAGAAAACATTCAAAAAGAGAAGTGATGTGTTTTTAGGCCACGTTTGAAACTATGGATGTTGTTCTTGAGTCTGAGGGATTTAGGGATAGCATTCAAGAGAACCGGTGCAGCACGAGTGAAGTCTTGTAGATGGGAGTGAGAAGTTCGGATTATAGAAGATGTTAGTGTGAGATCATTAGCAGATCGGAGAGAACGTGTAGGATGGTAGACGGAGATGAGAGAGGAGATGTAGGGAGGTGCAGCATTGTGGAGAGCTTTGTGTGTGAGACTAAGGATTTTGTACTGTATTCTGGACTGAATTGTTAACCAGTGTAGTGACTGGCACAGGGAGGAGTCGTCGTTGTAGCGGCTGGAGAGGAGATGAGTCTGGCTGCGGCATTAAGGATGGACTGAAGAGGAGAGAGTTTGGAGAAAGGAAGGCCTATTAGTAAAGAGTTACAGTAGTCGAGACGGGAGTGAATCAAAGCAATAATGAGAGTTTTAGCAGTTTCAGTAATGAGAAACGGGCGGATTCTGGAAATGTTTTTTAGATGCAGGTGACAAGAACGTGAAAGAGACTGAATATGGGGAGTGAAAGACAGATCAGAGTCAAGTATAACTCCAAGACAGCGAGCCTGCTGCCCGGGAGTTATGGTAGTACCACATACCGAGATGGAAATGTCAGGGTTAGGTACAGTATCAGTTGATGGAGAAAAGACAAGAAGTTCTGTTTTAGAAAGATTTAGTTTCAGATATAAAGAGGACATGATGTCTGAGACGGCAGAGAGACAGTCACTGGTATTCTGTAGGAGTGCAGGGGTGATGTTGGAGGAGGAGGTATAAAGGTGTCATCAGCGTAGAGGTGGTACTGGAAACCAAATCCACTGATTGTTTTTCCAATCGGGGATGTGTAGAGTGAAAAGAGTAGAGGACTTAGGACCGATCCCTGGGGAACCCCGACAGCAAGGGGAAGAGGAGAAGAAGTAGAGCCAGAAAACGAGACGCTAAACAAGCGGCCAGAGAGATAGGAGGAAAACCAGGCGAGAGCAGAGTCCTTGAGACCGATGGAGCGGAGACTACTGAGGAGGAGTTGATGATTCACAGTGTCAAAAGCCGCAGACAGGTCCAAGAGAATCAGTAAAGAGAAATTGCCATTTCATTTGGCCATCAGAAGATCGTCAGTGACTTTGGTTAGGGCCGTTTCTGTGAATGGAGTGAATGGAGCGGAAACCAGACTGTAAGGGGTCAAGGAGAGAGTTCTCGGAGAGATAGCGGATAAGGCGGGAGTAGACTAAGCATTCCAGGAGTTTGGAGATAAAGGGGAGATTTGAGACGGGTCAATAGTTGGCTGCACAGGAAGGGTCCAGAGATGGTTTTTTCAATAGTGGGGTTATGATAGAGTGTTTGAAGGAGGAGGGAAAGACCCCAGAAGAGAGGGAGAGGTTAAAGATTTTAGTTAGGTGACAGCTGATAGCAGGAGAGAGAGACTGGATGAGGTGTAAAGGCATGGGGTCACTAGAGCAGGTAGTGGGGCGGGCGGAGGAGAGGAGCTTGGAAACCTCATCTTCCATCACTCTCAGTTTTTGAGCCTGTAATGAAGAGGAGACGTGGCTGGGAATTGGATCAGAACTTTTAGGGGACTGGGAGAGGATTTCATCACGAATTTCATCGATTTTAGTTTTGAAGTATTTGGCCAGGTCTTCAGCACAGAGATCAGTGATTGGGGTCTGTACTTTAGGCCGAAGGAGAGAGTTGAACGTGTCAAAAAGGTGTTTTGGGTTGTTAGACAGAGAGGAGATGAGGGAGGTAAAATATGTTTGTTTGGCGAGGTGAAGAGCGGAGTAATAGGATTTAAGCATGAATTTATAGTGCAGATAGTCTGAAGAAGTCTTAGTTTTCCTCCAGAGACGTTCAGCACACCTAGAGCATCGCCTGAGAAAGCAGGTTGTTAGCGTGTGCCAGGGTTGCTGCCGTCTGTGTTGGGAGATTCGTGTTTTAGAGGGTACCATTTGATCCAGGGTAGACTTTAGGGTGTCATGGTAATGTTTGGCTGCTAGATTAGGGCAGGAGAAAGAAGAGATTGGTGATAGTGAAGATTGTAGAAGATAGATGTAGCCAAGTGGTCTTCAAACTGTGGCCCTCCAGATGTTGCAAAACTAAAACCCCCAGCATGCGTGGACTGTGAGTGAGTTGTAGTTTTGCGACATCTGGAGGGCCACTGTTTGAACAACACTGATCTAGCCCATTCATTCCTATACACCAACAAATTAACCCATTAAACATTTGAGGTTTGTTTAGTCAAAATACCATTGGAGGCTGAGTATGAAGTCAGCCTCCAGGGTTTCTTGTTGGTGTATAGGAATGAATGGGCTAGATCTATAATATTGAGATTTTTTGCCCATTGAATTCAATGGCCCATTGTGGTCTATGGAGATCCTGTGTCAAATGAAGTAGGAAGCTAAACAGCAGGGTACTGGAAGTCAGCCTCCAGGGTCTATTTTTGGTGGATAGGAATGAATGGGCTAGATCTAAAACATTATTTTATTTTATTTTTTTTATTTTGCCCATTGTGGTCTATGGAGATCTTTTGTCAAACGGGGTAGAAAGCTAAACATCAGGGCGCTGTTAGTAATGTGTAGGTTAGACCCTGGTGTGGGTTCAATTACAGTGTTCAAATGATCTTCAAGTGTAGCTTGTTGATATGCTTACCGGCGTTATTTCATGTATTGTTGCAGCTGTTTCCTCCTCACTGTCACTTTCCGTCTCCTGTTGAATACTATAATCTTCCTATTTAAAAAAAAAGGGAATTAATATAATAATAAGTATTAAATTTTTATATATATATATATATATATATATATATATATATAAAAATAATAAAGAATATTAATTACCTCATCAGAAGATTCTTCAGGATTATATTCTTCATTCCTTTCCTCCTCTGCAGCATATGAATATCCAGTTGCCTTTAGTAAATAGATTAATAGAGTATGTAATAGCCTAAAGCAAAATTCTCCATTACTTGGTTTTGGTCTTGTTGAGATAACATGTTAGTGGCTATCATCCTTTTTCAGTACAATAATCAATTATACAAGGTTTAATAATACTCTGCACATTGTATTTATAGCGACAGCAAGCTAGGGCTGCTCAATATCATATTTTGAGCCTGCATGCTATGCACGCTCAGCTAAGCAAACTCATTATCATGTAATGAGTGTGCATGTTATGCACACTCAGCTATGCAGGCTCATTATCATGTACTGACTGTGCAGGCTATGCACGCTCAACATCAGGTATTGATCAGATAAGCACGCTAATTATTATGTATTAAGTGTGCATGCTATGCACTCTCATTATGATGTATTGAGCCTGCATGCTATGCACGCTCATTATAATGTATTGAGTGTGTAGGATATACATGTTCAATATCATGTATTGAGCATGCATGCTATGCACACTCATATATTAACGTTCATTATTATGTATTGAGTATGCATCCTATGGATGCTCAATGTAATATATTGAACATGCATGCTACACACTTTCATTATGATGTATTGAGCCTGCATGCTATGCATGCTCATTATCATGTATTGAGTGTTTATGCCATGCACGCTCAATATCATGTATTGATTGTGCATGCTATGCACGCTCAATATCATGTATTGACTGTGGATGCTATGCATGCTCAATAACATGTATTGAGCATGCATGCTATGCACGCTCATATATTCACATTCATTATCATGTATTGAGTGTGTATGCTATGCATGCTCAATATCATGTATTGACTGTGCATGCTATGCACGCTCATATATTCATGTTCATTATTATATATTGAGCATCCATGCTATGCACTCTCATTATGATGTATTGAGCCTGTATGCTATGCATGCTCAATATCATTTTTGAGTGTGAATGCTATGCATGCTCAATATCATTTATTGAAAATGTATGCTATGCATGCTCATTATCATGTATTGATTGTGTATGCTTTGCATGCTCAATATCATGTATTGAACATGCAGGCTATGCACGCTCAAAATATTCACGTTAATTATGTATTGAGTGTGCATGCTATACATGCAAAATATCATTTATTGAGCATGCATGCTACACACTTTCATTACGATGTATTGAGCCTGCATGCTATTCATGCTCATTATCATGTATTGAGTGTTTATGCCATGCACCCTCAATATCATGTATTGATTGTGCATGCTATGCATGCTCAATATCATGTATTGACTGTGGATGCTATGCATGCTCAATATCATGTATTGATTGTGTATGCTATGCATGCTCAATATCATGTATTGACTGTGAATGCTATGCATGCTCAATAACATGTATTGAGCATGCATGCTATGCACGCTCATATATTCACGTTCATTATCATGTATTGAGTGTGTATGCTATGCATGCTCAATATAATGTATTGAGCATGCATGCTATGCACACTCATATATTAACGTTCATTATTATGTATTGAGTATGCATCCTATGGATACTCAATGTATGCTACACATACATGCTACACACTTTCATTACAATGTATTGAGCCTGCATGCTATGCACGCTCATTATCATGTATTGAGTGTGTATGCTATGCATGCTCAATATCATATACTTACTGTGCATGCTATGCATGCTCAATATCATGTATTCAACATGCAGGCTATGCACGCTCAAAATATTAATGTTTATTATTATGTATTGAGTGTGCATGCTATGGATGCTCAATATCAGGTATTGAGCATGCATGCTATGCACTCTCATTATCATGTTTTGAGCCTGCATGCTATGCACGCTCATTATCATATATTGAGTGTGGATGGTATGCACGGTAAATTTCTGATTTTGGACTCATTTGGGACTTTGGATCACTATCTATATTGTAGTGCTGCGGTTTTATTGAGTAACACCGGATCACTCCAGTATAGATGGTGAGCAAAAAAAGCACATTTATTCCATTGGGGGGAGGTTATGGTGTTATGTGCAATACAGTCTAGATGGTGATATAAATTGTGAATTCATTCCATCAATAAATATGCACAATTTTTGAATGGAATAAAATCTTTTTTTTTAATCACCACCTATCCTGAATTGCTGCGGTGTTCCTAATGCAATAAAATATGCAATCAGTGAGCACATGTACACGATAAAACTGCAGCAATGCAGTATAGGTCAGTGGTCCCCAAACTGTGGCCCTCCAGATGTTGCAAAACTACAATTCCCAGCATGCCTGGACAGCCGTTGGCTGTCCAGGCATGCTGGGAGTTGTAGTTTTGCAACATCTGGAGGGCCACAGTTTGGGGACCACTGGTACAAATGGTGAAAAAAAAGAGATTTTATCCCATTCAAAAATTATGCATCATTTTTGAATGGGATAAAATCTCCATTATTGACACCATTTATAATGCACTGCTGGCTGCAGCCATTCATTTGGGAGTGCAGCTTTATATGAAAAAATAAATAAATAAATTCACAAAGCTGCAATCCCCAATGAATGGCTGCAGCCAGCAGTGCATTATAAATGGTGTCAATAATGGAGATTTTATCCCATTCAAAAATGATGCATCATTTTTGATTGGGATAAAATCACTATTATTCACACCATTTATAATGCACTGCGGTCTGCAGTCATTCATTGGGGATTGCAGCTTTGTGAAATTTTATTTTTATTGTTTTGGGCATATAATCAATTGTACTACCCACCATTTTGATATTATAAATTCCCTCAGGGCACAGTACAGCAGCTCCGTTCTCAGACTCTCCTCCTCTCTGAATGGTACGTGCAAAACCAAACAGAAAGGAGGAGACTCAGAGGCTGCCATCCCTCCCAGCCTGTATGCGCGCCTG